>NW_026057577.1:56568167-56786930 GCF_023721935.1 Panthera uncia | reverse complement strand
GGGACAACGACGTCCAAAACAAAGAAACTGGACCACTTTCTTCCACCATACACAAAAATAAATTCAAAATGGATAAGAGTCCTAATAATGTGAGACAGGAAACCATCAAAATCCTAGAGGAAAACACAGGCAACAACCTCTTTGACCTTGGCTGTTTGCGACTTCTTACTAGATAGGTCTCCTGAAGTAAGGGAAACAAAAGCAAAAATAAGTTATTGGGACTTACTCAAGAATAAAAGCTTCTGTGTAGCAAAGGAAACTATCAATAAAATTGCAAGGAGGCCTTTGGCATGGGAGAAGATATTTGCAAATGACATATCTGATAATGGGTTAGTATTGAAAAAATATAAAGAACTTCTAAAACTCAATGCCCCAAAAGCAAATAACCTAATTTAAAAATGGGCAGAAGATATGAACAGACATATCTCTAAAGAAGACATTCACATAGCCAACAGACACATGAAAAGATGCTCATCATCACTTAGCATCAGGGAAATCCAAATCAAAACTAGAATGAGATATCACCTCACACTGATCATAATGACTACAGTTAACAACACAGGAAACAACTGGTGTTGAGGGTGTGGAGAAAGGGGAACCCTCTTAAACTGTTGGTGGGAATGGAAACTGGTGTAGCCACTCTAGAAAGAAATGTGGAAGTTCCTCAAAAAATTAAAAATCGAACTACCCTATGGTCCAGCAATTGCACTACTATTTACCCAAAAGATACAAAAATACTGATTCAAAGGGATACATGCACCCTGATGTTTATAACAGCATTGTCAACAGTAGCTAATTTATGGAAAGAGACCAAGTGTCCATTGACTGATGAATGGATAAAGAAGATGTAATTCTATCCATTCTGCTGCTTAACTTCTTTCCATTCTTCAGACCTCAGTTCAAAGGTCACATATTTTTTTAAGTTTATTTTTTTTTTAGTAATCTCTGCATCCAATTTGGGGCTCAACTTCACAACCCCAAGATCAAGAGTCTCATGCTCTTCCAGTTAACTGAGTCAGCCAGGCACCCCCAAAGGTCACGTTTTTAATTAATGATGCTTATCTTAACATCACTCCATGTCAGTCAGGTTACCTTATTGTTTGCTTTCATAGAACCATGCTCCTTTCTTATATAGCACTAACCATAAATGTAGTTATTTTGTCATCTTTTTCACAAGACTATAAAATATGAAAGCTCTGTGAGTACCAATACCATGTCTATCTACTTTTGCTTATCATTATATAATCTTATCATTATATAACCTTCTAACATAGTAGACATTAATATTCAACAAATATCTATTGACATGCCACTAAGTGCCAACGAATATAAATTTCTTGAATAAGGGATCCTCATTTTTAAGGCTCATTTGACAATCTTTCTGATAAATATTATCATATTTTAACCACTCCCTATTATTGGATATTTAGATTTTTTCCAATTTGTAACTATTATGTAATAACATGAAGACTGTTTAGATTGTAGCAATTGGAAAAAACAGGTTACAAAAGTGAATGTACAGTGTGATTATGTGTAGAAATAAATGTACAGAAAGAAAGGTTGGAAAGGAACCATGAAAATGGTAAGAACCATGTAAATTATGGTAAGATTGTAGGTGCTCTTTCCTTTCATGTTTTCCCAATTTTCTATAATTGTGCTATAATTTTATGAAAAAATTTTTTAAGAAGTGCTATTTTTCCATTATGCTAATATATAAAACTATTAGCATAACTCATGTAGGGAAGCTTTAACTCTTACAGTAAAAGAAAGAAAAAAATTAACGCTTTTGTAAAGCAAGATAAAATAAATTATTAAGCAGTCATTGATTGATAAAAGCCATCTGTGGGCATGTGCAAAGGGTATAAAAATTTGGCTATTCCCAGGGTAGAGGGAGGAAGGTCTTTTTGTAATCGAAGGAGCTAGAAAAATAAATTGGGCTCATGAACATTTAAAAAGCATACTTAAAATCTGGCAAATACTGTGTGGAAATTATTGAGTTTTGGGAAATTGTTCTTTTAATGTATGTTTAAATTTTTATAAAGGAAAAAAGGTATAAATAGCCCTTTTAAAGGGCTAGTTTGGAAAAAAACTAAGCAACTTCTTTATGTCATCTTTAATATTGTGTGCAAAATAATTTCTATTCCTTCATTCAGTGTAAGGAGGAAGAAAGAAGGTGGATGAATGAGGAATAATTTAGTTCCCAGGGAAACTAATTGGAGAAAAAGATCATTTTAGGATCTGGAGATATGGCGCTGTATCTAGACAACTGTGAATTTTTCTGCTGTTATTTTCTAATCTTGGAAGGAAGAAGTTGCATTACAGATTTTAAGTTTAAGAGCTAATTTAGTTATATTTAGTTATATGGTAAATGCTGATCACTAGCAACATTAGAAAGGCAATGCCAGTGAAGAATTCAGGCTATCACGAGCAGGTGCACAGATCTGTAGATTGCCAAGCAGTAATAAGATATCAGACTCCATGACTTAGGCTCTGGAATCTTTATAAAGTTTCATTAATTAGGGGTTAACAGAAAAAGCTATGTAAAAAAGTACATATGACATATAGTTGACAGGAAGTTGATCACTGCAAGAATATAGAAGTGGGACAAATTCGTATATATTATTATGTACCAATCACTTAAGTGTGTTTTAGCCAACATCTATGAAATAAAATCATAATTACTTAAAGCAGCCTTTACTTTCAATCAATAAGAAATTTATAAACCTTTTTATTATGCCTTAATCAGAAATTTTCCACTGCTACTTAAGATTCCCTGGGGCTTTGAAACAAGCCTTGGCACACAGCAAGAATATTATATGTGAGTGTTCAATATGATAATGTATTTATATATTAATTACTGACTTCTATTTTCAGAATTTTAATAAGGCTTTTACTCCTAGGAAAGTTGGGGTCACAAGCTCAATTTTATTATTTATTTAGTTTTTTAAATGTTTATTTATTTTCAGAGAGTGAGAGAAAGAGATGGAAGAGAGAGAGAAAGTGCAAGCAGGGGAGGGGCAGAGAGAGCAGGAGAGAGAATCCCAAGCAGGCTCTGTGCTGCCAGCTCAGAGCCCAACGTGGGGCTTGATTTTATGTCCTAAAAACTTCACATTGTTCTTGGTCTCTTTGTAACTACTCCCAGCATGCATACTCATGTGTGTGTATGCACACACACAATTACAGAGCATGGCTTTTCTGAACTTTTGGCGCATATTAAAATCATCTGGTGAATTTTTAAAAATCTGATGCCCAGGTTGCTCCCTATCCCAGTTACATATATTCTGGGTGGAATCTACTATAATTTTTTGAAGCTCTCCAGGTGATTCTAGTGTGTTACAAAGTTAAGAATTACTATAATTAAAAGGGATTATAAACAATTACTGTTCTCGATGAGCAAGTAAACCAGAAAAATTATAAATTCATTTTAGTTTTTCCTCATTTAACCTAGCTAAATATATAATACTCTTGATCTGTATTGACAGTTACTGGCTATGTATGCTCAATGGAATATTGTATTCATTAATTGATTAACTTTCTGAACCCCTAAGGATGGTAGAAGTGGAATAGGTGGTAAGGTAATTATAATACACATTACCTGTTACTGATTTATGATGTGCTCATCTATAGTATTAATAATTAGGGTGGCTTGTGGGTAAGAATCCAAACTTAAGTAATTCTTCTTGGTAACCTAAATGGAGATTTAGTATCTGAGAAGTTTTATGTACCAGAATTCTAAACAGGCACAGTGATAGTAACAATAAAGCAATTAAGCTAATCTATTCTTACAACTTTCTAGCTGCTGACAGTGAACTAACCTAAGCTGACCTTTACTAATAGAACTGCACATGTGATAGAACTGTGGATAGATGTTTGAACAGATTCATATTGCTAAAGATTACTCCACGGGATACACAGAAAATAAAAATTCTTTGCTTGTGTTGTTCAGAGATTTAATGTGATACACTATTGCCTGACTGTGGTTGATTAATAAGTCATTAAATAAAAGTCTGAAGCTCATTCACACAATGGAAAATGTTATGGTGGATTTCTGTCATCACCAATGCACTCATTACAAATCCTATAATTATGAATGAAAAGCCATTAGAGATAGAGACCAACAACTTCGTTTAAAATTCTACATTCTGCTTAATTCCATGAAGTATACAATACACTCTTTAGTAGGAATACAAATTCCTTAGCTGAACAATTCCTTGTTTGAGTGAGAGCTCAGGATATACTGGTGCAATGGAGTGTGTTGAAAAAAGGTCACCTGGAGAAAAGGAACTGGTTGTATTTGTTAAAGGGGAAATAAAAAAGAGCTTTAAATAAGAATTATGATCTAGTGGATCTTTCAGAGGGAGGTTCTAAAAATTATAAGTGATACTTTGTTTAATACAAATCCTAATTAATAGGGGTATGGTTTTTTAAATTCTTATTTAAAATCTTGAGTCAGAAAAACCGGGGTTTGAGTCCTAGCTCCATTACTTAACAGACAGCATTAACCATGATTAAGTTATTTCGCATGTTTGTGACTCAGTTCTATCATCTGTAAAATGTAGCTCTTTCTCTTGCTAAACTCATAAGGTAGTAGAGGGGGATTGAAACCTGAAAATGTTAAGTAAGTTTGTAGTAAAGATTTTTGTTAGCCCATGCAATGGCTATTAACCATCTTTACTGGTTTTGGCAGAACTCTAATTTTGTTTAGATATTTACCCATCTGCCATGAGGTGAATCATGAACTCATTTAATGTGGTGATCCCAGTTCATACTAGTGATTTTTAGAAATGAGAAGGAGAACCGATCCTGGTCATTGAGATGTGTGGGGAAGTTCTTCCACAGGTTCTATTTAAGAGTTACTCACCTATGTTGGTAGAGTAGCAAGATTCAGTGACAACTTGAAGTTGTCAATAAATATCTTTAATAGCTTGAATTTTTAAAATAGCTTGATTGAGATATAAGTCACATGCAGTTTACCCATTTAAGTTGTACTACAGTTCATTGCTTTTTAATATATCTACAGATAAGTGCACATATTATTACAGTCAATTTTAGATGTGTTTATCAACCTCAAGAAAAAGTTACCATTGCTCTGACCCACTTCCCCCAGCCCTAAGCAACCACCAATCTACTTTATGTCTCTGTAAATTTCCCTATTCCGTGTCATACAGTAGGTGGTCTTTTGTGACTTGCTACCTTCCCTTAGTATAATATTTTCAAGGTTCATCCATGTTGTAGCATGTATCAGTATTTAATTCCTATTAGTTGCTGAATAATATCCTATTTATGGATTTTCATTTTATTTATCCAATTGATGGACTTTTAGTTTTTGCTCCCTTTTACCTGTTATTAATATGCTATAAATACACATTTCTGTGAAGACATATGTTTTCATTTTTCTTGGTTATATACATAGGAGTGGAATTTCTGGGACCTGTGGGAAAAAAGGGAATTCCAGGAAGATGGCAAACTATACGCCAGGGTGACGGATATTCATCAGGCCTGCTCAGATGGGAGCAGGAAGTTTGAAGTTTTAAGGAGAGAGGTCTCCAGAAATATAATGGAACTGGTATCTTAGAGTCACCAGAAAGAACCAGGAAAAGAGGCAGTTAAGAAGAGCTTTCCTGGGAACAGAACAAACCTTAAATTCTGACCTTAAAAACTGTCCTTGTCTGAATTTTATTGGATCATACTTTAAAGTATAAATTACTTGGGGCATTGTCAGAAACAATCAGCCTATGATTAGTGGAGACTAACAGCTGGTTGTAATACCAAAAGGGGCGGAACGCTTAAAAGAAAAATTGGGGAAAGAGACAAAGAGAGCCCTGCCGAAACCAAACATTCAATGATGACTGTCCCATACTGAAGGCTCTGCCCTCTGATGAGCTACAGAAGAATTTTCATACTATGCATGTAGCCTGGATATGTTTGGGGAACATGAGGAATAGTCTGTTAAACTAACCACAAGTCTATTACCTTAGTGATTTAGTTTAACCACTAAATCAATACACAAGCAAACAACAACAAAAATAAGCACCAGAGAAAAAGAGAAATATGCAGCCAGTGTTGATACAGTTGTATTACCTAAAAGTTCAGTTTTACAGAAACTACCTGTGAGGGTTGCTGGAGAGGATGTGGGTGGGGAGATGGGCATTAAGGAGGGCACTTGTTGGGGGTGCCTGGGTGGCTCAGTCGGTTAAGCGTCTGACTTCAGCTCAGGTCATGATCTTGTGGTTCGTGAGTTCGAGTTCTGTGCTGACAGCTCAGAGCCTGGAGCCTGCTTCAGATTCTGTGTCTCCCTCTCTTTCTGCCCCTCCTCTGCTCATGCTGTGTCTCTGTCTCAAAAATAAATAAAACATTAAAAATTTTTTTAAAAAGGAGGGCACTTGTTGGGATGCGTACTGGGTGTTATATGTAAGTGATCAATCACTGGGTTCTACTCCTGAAACCCATACTGCACTGTATGTTAGCTGACTTGAATTTAAATAAATAAATTTTAAAAAAAGAAAGAATGAATGAAAAGTACCTATGAGGGATGCCAGACATAGGATGTCACAGAGTTCAAAGCAGCTTTTATAAATGTGTTCAAGGAACTAAAGGAAGCTATCCTTAAAAAAGTAAAAGATTCTGTGATGACAACATCTCATCAAATAGAGCATACCAATAAAGAGACAAAAATTGTAAAATAGAATGAAAAGGAAACTTTGGACTTGGAAAGTTAAATAACCAAAATGAAAAAGTTACTGGAGAGCTTCAACAGCAGATTTGAACTGTCAGAAAAAAAGAATCTGCAAACTGAAGAATAGGTTGATATAAATTGTGTAAGCTAAAAAAAAAAAAAAAAAAAAAAGGAAAAGAAAAAAATGACAGAACCTCAGAGAAATGGGGGACACATTAAGCATACCAACATATAATATGAATATCAGAAGGATGAGAATGAATAAAGGAATAGAAGTGTTTAGAGATATGGCTGAAAACTTCCCAAATTTGATGAAAAACATTAATCTACACATCCAAGAAGCTCAATAAACTACAAGAAGCTCAATAAAATACAAGCAAGATAAATATAAAGAGATCCACACCTAGTTACATCATAGGAATGAAATCCTTTTACTTTGAGTCAGTAGTGAGTAAGCAACATTTACCATCAAATGTCACAGCCATACGATTGTAAACACTGAATATTGATTTAACCAAAACTTTGTTATTTATTGAGAGGATGGTAAAAAGGAACATTGGTAATACAGTTGCGGTGGTGAGATGAGGCAAGTTTAATGTGAAGTTTAATGTGAAGTTTACAGTTAGTGTTAATCCTCATGTAACATAAGAAATCAAAGATCTCAAAATGATGCAAAGAGAACAAAAATAAAAGCAAAAGATAGCAGTGTATGCACATTTTCAGAAATATGTAGGTAAATTGAAAAAGGAGCAGCTACAGCCTTCAAAGTGGTTGCTTTTGGAGGCAACACTGGGAATGGGTTGGACAGTGTGTTTTGTTTTTTGTTGTAAGCCCTTAGTACAATTTGACTTTATGTATATACATATTTTTTACATCCATAAAATGCAATTTAATTTTTTTACCTTACCACAAATGGTGATACTTCTTTTTCTTTTTCTCCAGCTTTATTGAGATATATTTACACATAACATACTTTAAGTGTAAGGTATACAATGTGATGATTTGATACACGTATATATTACAAAATGGTTAGTAAGGTTAGTTATCACCTGACATAATTATCTTTTTTTTTTTGGTGGAGAGAACATTTAAAATCTACTGTCTTAGCGACTTTCAGGTATATAACACACTGTTGTTAACTATGGTCACCATGCTCTACATAGATCCCCAGAACTTACTTGTCTTATAACTGGAAGTTTGTACCCTTTGACCAACATCTCCCTGTTTCCCCCAAGTGTCTGGCAACCACTATTCTACTCTAGTTTTTATGAATTCAGCTTTTAAAAATTCCACATATACATGAGATCATATATTTGTCTCTGTCTGACTCATTTCACTTAACATAATACCCTCAGGGTTCTTCCATGTTGTCACAAATGGAGGGATTTCCTCCTTTCTCATGGCTGAATAATAGTCGTGTGTGTGTGTGTGTGTGTGTGTGTGTGTGTGTGTGTGTGTACCCCATTTCTTTGTTTAGTCATATTTTAATGGACACTTAGGTTGTTTGTTTCTTTGTTTTGGCTATTGTGAATAATGCTGCAGCGAACATAGGAGTGAGGATATCCTTCAAGATAATTATTTAATTTCCTTTGGATATATACCCTGAGGAGGGATTGCTGGATCATGTAATAGTTCTTTTTAATTTTTTGAGGAATTTTCATGACATTTCCATAGTAGTTGCACCAATTTGTATCCCCACCAACAGTATACAGTGTTTCCTTTTTTCCACATCCTCACCAATACTTGTTATTTCTTGACTTTTTGGTAATAACCATTTTAACAGGTGTGAAGTGACATCTCATTGTGGTTTTGATTTCGCATTTCCCTGCTAATCAGTGATGTTGAGAATCATTTAATGTACCTGTGGGCCACTTGTATGTCCTTTTTATTTATTTATTTTTTAAAAATATAATTTATTGTCAAATTGTATGTCCTCTTTAGAAAAATGTCTGTTCAGATCCTCTGACCATTTTTAAATTAAATTATTTGTTTTTACGCAGTTGAGTTGTATGAGTTCCTTGTATAATTTGAATATTAACCCCTTATCAGATAGATGGTTTGCACGTATTTTACTCCATTACAAACATTGCCCTCTCGTTTTTTTTATTGTTTATTTTGCTGTGCTTTTTTAGTTTGATGTGGTCCCACTTGTTTATTTTGTTTTTTATTGCTTATATTTTTGGTGTCATGTCCAAAAAAATTATTGCCAAAACTAATGTCAAGGAGCTTTTCCCTTATTTTCTTTTAGTAGTTTGATGATTTCAGGTCTTACGTTTAAGACTTTAATTCATTTCAAGTTAATTTTTGTGAGTGGTTTCAGATAGGAGTCCAGTTTCATTCTTCTGTATGTACTTACCAGTTTTTCAAGCACCAGTTGTTGAAGAGACTTTTCTTTCTCTGTTGAGTATTTTTGGCTCTCTTGTCAAATACTAAAGTTACCTTTATATGTGAAGGTTTACTTCTGGGCTTTCAATTTTGGTACATTGGTCTATGTGTCTATTTTTATGCTAGTACCATTCTGTTTTGATTACTCGAACTTTCTAATGTAGTTTGAAATCACGAAGTGTGATGCCTCCAGCTCTGTTTTTCTTTCCCCATATTGCTTTGACTATTTGGGGTCTTTTGTGATTCCATATGAATTTCAGAATGGTTTGTTCTATTTCTGTGAAAAATGCCATTGGAATTTTGATAGGGATTGCATTTGATAGGGATTCATAGATGGTTTTAAGTAGTATAGACATAACAATATCAGCTCTTCTGATCATGAACATGGGGTATCTTTCTATTTGTGTCTTCTATTTTTTTCATCACTGTCTTATAGTTCTTGATGTCTTATAGATCTTTCACCTACTTAGTTAAATTTATTCCTAGATATTTTATTGTTATTGATTCTATTGCAAGTGGGATTTTTTCTGATAGTTTGTTGTTACTGTTGTTATAGAGATGCAACTTATTTTTTCAACAATGATTTTGCATTATGTAAGTTTACTGAATTTTTAAAATTAGTTCTAACTAATTAGTTCTATTAGTTTTTGGTGGAGTCCTAAGAATTTTCTGTATATAAGATCATATCATCTCTAAACAAAGACAATTTTACTTTTTTTTCCCCCTGATTTGAATGCCTTTAATTTCTTGCCTAATTGCTCTGGTTAGGATTTCCAGTATTGTGTTGAATAGAAGTGACAAGAGTAAGCACCTTTATTTTGTTCCTGATCTTAGAGGAAAAGCTCTCAGCTTTTCACCATTGAGTATGATGTTATTTGTGGGCTTATCATGTATGGCTTTTATTATGTTGAGGTACATTCCTTCTTACCCCATTTGTCATGAGTTTTTATGAAAAAAGGATATTGAATTTTGTCAAATGCTTTTCTCTATCTGTTGAGGTGATTATGATTTTTATCTTTCATTCTATTGATAAATATTACATTTATTGATTTTCATATGTCAACCCACCCTTGCATCCCAGGAGTAAATACCACTTGCTCATGGTATATGATGTTTTAATGTGCTGTTCAATTTGGTTTGCTAATATTTTGTTGAGAATTTTTGCATCTCTGTTCATCAGGAGTGCTGGCTTTTAGTTTTATTTTCTGGTAGTCACTTTATCTGGCTTTGGTATCAGGATATTGCTAGCCCTGTAAAATGAGTTTGGGAATGTTTCCTCTTTAATTTTCTGGAAGTGTTTGAGAAGGATTGACATTAATTCTTTTTAATATATTTGGTAGACTTCACAAGTAAAATCATCTGATCTTTGGCTTTTTTGTTGTTGTTGGCAAGTTTTTTGATTACTGATTCTATTTCCCTTATTATTGGACCATTGTTGAGATTTTCTATTATTCAGTCTTGGTAGGTTGTATGTTTCTAGGAATTTATCCATTTCTTCTAGACTATCCAGTTTGTTGGCATATAATTATTTATAGTAGTTTCTTATAGTAATCCTTTGTATTAATGTGGTATCAGTTATATTATCTCCTCTTTCGCTTCTGATTTTATTTGAGTCTTTTTTTTTTAGTTTAGCTAAAAGTTTGTCAATTTGTTTACCTTTTTAAAAAATCAATTCTTAGTTTCATGGATCTTTTCTGTTGTTTTTCTGGTCGCTATCTTTTTAATCTGTGCTCTGATATTTGTGACTTCTTTCTTCCTATTAACATTGGGCTTAGTTCCTTGAGTTGTAATGTTGTTTGTTTGAGATTTTTCTTTCCTTTCTAAAATATAGGTGTTGATCACTATGAAGTTTTCTATTAGAACTACTTTTGGTGTATCCCATAATTTTTGTTATGTTGCTTCCTTTTTTGTTTGTTTCAAGATATTTTGATTTCACTTTTCATTTCTTCTTTGACTCATTGGGTGTTCAGGAGTGTGTGGTTTAATTTTCACATATTTGTGAATTTTCTAGTTTTCCTCTTGTTTTTGTTTCTAGTTAATACCAGTGTGGTTGGAAAAGATACTTGGTATGATTTCAGCAATCATAAATTTGCTATTTCAATCTTCCTAAATCTGTTAAGATTTATTTTGTGACCTAACATGTAATCTAACCTGGAGAATGTTTTATGTACATTTGAAAAGAATGTGTATTCAGCTGCTGTTAGATGGAATGTTCTATATAAGTCTGTTAGGTCCATTTGGTTTAAGGTTTAGTTCAGTTGCAGTGTTTTCTTATTAATTTGCTATCTAGATGATCTGTTGTTGAAAGTGGGTTATTGAAGTCCCTGTTATTGTATGTATTGTCTATTTCTCCCTTCAAATCTTTTAGTATTGCTTAATTTTTTTAGGTGCTTCTATGTTGGGTGCATATATATTTACAATTCTTATATCCTCTTGAGAAGTTGACCCCTTTATCATCATATAATGGCCTTTTTTGTTGACGAAGTTTTGTGTTAAAGTCCATTTTATTATAAGTATGCTACTCCTGCTCTCTTTTGGTTTACAGTTGAATGAAACTTTTTTTTTCATCCTGTCACTTTGAGTTTTTGTGTGTCCTTAAAGCTAAAGTCAGTCTTTTGGGGTGCTTCAGTGGCTCAGTCCATTAAGTGGCTCATTCTTGCTTTTAGCTCAGGTCATGATCTTATGGTTTGTGAGTTTGAGCCCTGTATCAGGCTCTGTGCTGACACAGTGGAGCCTGTTTGGGATTCTCTCTCTCCCTCTCTCTCTGCCCCTCCCCATCTTGTGCTTGGTCTCTCTCTCTCTCAAAAAATAAATAAACAACAAAAAAAGTAAAGTCTGTCTTTTGTAGGTAGGATATACTTAGGTCTTCAGCTAGTCTCTGCCTTTTGATTGGAGAATTTAGTTCATTTACATTTAAAGAAATTATTGATAGGTAAGGATTTACTAATGCCATTTTATTAATTGTTTTTCTGGTTGTTTTGTAACTCCCCCTGTTCCTTTCTTTGTAGATTGATGATTTCCTGTAGTGTTACAATTTGATTTTTCTTCTATTTATCTTTTGTCTCTCTCCTCTGTTTTTGCTTTCTGGTTATTATGAGGCTCACACAAAACATCATGTAGATATAATAGTTTGTTTTAAACTGATAAGAACTTAACTTTATTTGCATGTAAAACTCTCCCCTTTAATTCCTCCACATTTTGTTTTTGATATCATAGTTCACATCTTTTTGTATTGTGCAGTCATTAATAAATTATTTTAACTATAGTTAATTGTAATTTTATTTTTTAAATGTCTTTATTTATTTATTTTGAGAGAGAAAGAGAGAGAACAAGCTGGGGAGCGGCAGAGTGAGGGGGACAAAGAATCCAAAGCGGGCTTTGTGCTAACTGTAGAGAGCCTGATGCAGGCTTGAACTCATGAACCATGAGATCATGACCTGAGCCAAGTTAGGCACTTAACTGACTGACAAACCCAGGTGCCCACTATAGTTAATTTTAATACTTTAGCCCTTTAACCTTTTACTAGAGTTGATTAGCACACTACCATTTTACAGTAGTATTCTGAATTTGACTATATACTTACCATTACCACTGTGTTTTTTGCTTTATGGTTCTCTGTTACTAATTACTGAAATTGGGGAAGCTAATTTCTTGTTTTATTTCAGCTTGAAGAACTTCTCTCAGCATTTTTGGGTAAGGCAAGTCTAGTGGTGTTAAACTTCTTCATCTTTTGTTTGTCTGGAAAGGTATTTGTCCCTTCTTCATTTTTTAAGGACAGCTTTGCCAGATAAAGTACTCTTGGTTGGCAGTTTTTTTTTTTTTTCCTTACGGGACTTTGAACATAATATCCCATTCTCTCCTAGTCTTATAAGATTTTTGCTGAGAAATTTGATAGCCTTATGAGGATGTCCTTATACATGAACTATTTTTTTCTCTTGTTGGTTTTAGATTTTCTTTGTTTTTGGTTTCAGAGTTTTATCACTTTGTGCCTTGGGGAAGATATTTTTGGGTTGAAATTAATTGGAGACCTTTTAGCTTCATGAATATGGTTATCCAGATCTCACCCCAGATTTGGGAATTTCTCAGCCATTATTTCTTGAAACAAGCGTTTTGCTCTTTTCCCACTATCTTCTCTGGGATTCCAGTAATGTGTAGATTCTTCATAGGATCCCCATTTGTTTCATGCTCTCTGAGAGCATTGGCTGCTCTTCTCCCAGCCACTCCCTAGCCCGCAGCTGTGCAGCAGACTTCGGTATTCTAAATTGGACAAGAAAGAAGTGGTTCCCTTTGACAGTGTCTTGCACAGTTAGGGAAAATTGGAACTCACTGATATGCTTTCATTTTTCTCCATTGGTGAAATCATAGGCCAACAAGATTTTTTTTGTCACTGAGATATGCCATCTTGGGGGCAGGATGATGTGGGTAAAGTAAAACTGTTCCTTTTACCCTCTTGAATGTGTCTAATCTTGGATTTTTTTTTTTTTTTTCTCTGATGGTATGCTGAAACTTTTCTGCTGGGCTCCCAGAGTTTCACAGAGGTACTCACCTCCATGGGTGATTATCTAAATCAGTGCTAGTTGGGGGGAAGATGGTAGAAAACTTATTCCTTAATGTTGATGATGTCACTTTTTATTTTAAATTGTGTAAAATAAACATAATATAAAATTTATCATCTTAACTGTTTTGAAATGCAGAGTTCACTAGTGTTAAGTACATTCACATTGTTGTGTCATCAATCTCCAGAACTCTGATGATTATTTTTTAACCAGATTTTCTTAGAACTTACTCCTTAAACTTACTCAATACTAATTTGTGTGAGCATTTGTTACTCTTCAGCTGTTTCTTCTTAAAATACAAGAATCTCCTCAAGGGTAACCTAAAAATCTACTGTAAGTTCTTTGAGATCAATTACCATAAGATTTTAAATTGTACAATTTTGAGGATCCTCCATTCATAGCAAAATGTCTCACAGTGTGTTCCAGTTCCCTTTTCTTCCTTGTAAAGTTTTAGAAGCAGCTTGTCTTTCTACAAGAAATACTCCTGAGATTTTCATTAATATTTGCCATCTGGGCCTTGAAGTTTCTTTTTCAGAACATTTTAAACTATGAATTCAATTTTGTTAATGGTTATAGAACTACTTAAGCTATCTCTTTGAGCTTGAATGAGTTTTAGTAGTTTTTGTTATTTGAGAAATTGGTTCATTTCTTTTAAGTTGTGAAATCTGTGTATAGAGCTATTTATAATATTCTCTTATTATCTTTTTATGTCAGTAGGGTCTGTAGTAATATCCTCTTTTTCATTCCCTTTAATGCTAATTAGTTTCTTTCTTTCTCCTTTCTTGTCAGTCTTGCTTGAGGTTTATCAATTTTATTGCTCTTAAAAAAAAAACCCAGATTTTAGTTTCATTGGTTTTCTCTGTTCAAGTTCATGATTCTTTACTCTAACATCTGTATTCTGCTATTGAGTCTATACAGTGAGTTTTTGATTTTGAGCATTGTATTTTCCATTCTTAATTTCTGTGGTTCTTCTATTTTATATATTGTATTTCTTTGTTGATGTTTCAAATTTTAACATTTGTTTCAAGAATGTTCACACTTGCGGGGGCGCCTGGGTGGCGCAGTCGGTTAAGCGTCCGACTTCAGCCAGGTCACGATCTCGCGGTCCGTGAGTTCGAGCCCCGCATCAGGCTCTGGGCTGATGGCTCGGAGCCTGGAGCCTGTTTCCGATTCTGTGTCTCCCTCTCTCTCTGCCCCTCCCCTGTTGATGCTCTGTCTCTCTCTGTCCCAAAAAATAAATAAAAAACGTTGAAAAAAAAAATTAAAAAAAAAAAAAAAGAATGTTCACAATTGCCATTTAAAGTTTTATAGTAGCTCTTTAAAGTCTTTGTCAGATAATTTCAGCATCTGTGTCATCGTGTTATTGACAGCTGTTGATTGTGTTTTCCCATGTGAGTTGAGATTTTTGTATTTCTTCATATGCCAAGTAATTTTGGATTGTATTTCTGGGCCTTTGAAATATGACACTAAAAAATGGTTTTATTTAACTCCTAAAGAGAATGTTGGGATTTTTTTTAGTAGTTTACCTGGCTAGATTTAGATACAAGTTCCAACCTGTGACTGTGATTCCAATATTGGCTCAGTTTAAGCTTTTGCAGTGTTAGTTGAATTTGTCCTATGTGTGTACCACCTAGTAATTAGTCTTGGATTGAGTGAAATTGTTAGCTTAGTTCTCAGTGTCTTTCGTATGCTAATTAGAATAAGATCGATGCATATTCAGGTGAGAGAAGTGAGCCCTGGAGTTTAATTCAATATTTTATGGAGTTTTCCCTTTCTGCTATCTCTCTAGTACTTTCAGGTTCTTTGGATCTCTGGTCAGAAACCACCTACTTCCATCATTGTAAAGATGCAATAAAATGTAAAGATGTAAAGAGCAATAAAAAGCTTTGGACCCACCATCTTGCTGCCTTAACTTCATCAAATGAAGAAGTTTCTTTTCCTTCAGGATTTTGGCTCCTGCGATCTCCTCTTGGTAGTCACTGTTGCTGCCACCATTGTTATGGGCTATCTTGGAGTCTGTGACATGAGAGATTGGAGAAAATGGAATGAACCCTCCCAGGTGCCCCTTTTGGCTCCTTCTTATAATGTATTTCTCTTTATTGATATTCTGATCTTGTTTATGCATTGTTTTCCTTTGTCCCTGTCTTCCTGTACTTCTTTGAGCGTCTTTATTTTTTTTTCTTTCTAAAATTTTTTTTTTTAACGTTTATTTATTTTTGAGACAGAGAGAGACAGAGCATGAATGGGGGAGGGGCAGAGAGAGAGGGAGACACAGAATTGGAAGGAGGCTCCAGGCTCTGAGCCATCAGCCCAGAGCCCGACGTGGGGCTCGAACTCACAGACTGCGAGATCATGACCTGAGCTGAAGTCAGACGCTTAACCGACTGAGCCACCCAGGCACCCCCTTTGAGCGTCTTTAAAAAGACAATTTTAGGAGCTCCTGGGTGGCTCAGTCACTTAAGCATCCAACTCTTATTTTCAATTCAGGACATGACCTCACAGTTTGTGAGATTGAGTCCTGCATCAGGTTCTGTGCTGATAGTGTGGAGCCTGCTTGGGATTCTCTCTCTTCCTCTTTCTCTCTGCCACTTCTCCACTCTCTTCTCTCAGTCTCTTCCTCAAAATAAATAAATAAACATAAAAATAAAAAGACAGTTTTAAAAAAGTCTTTGTCTAATAATCTCAGTGTCTAGGCTTTTCAGGGTCAGTTCTGTCGATTAATTTTGCTCCTTTGAATGAGCCATACTTTTTGATTCTTTGTATGCCTTTGGTTTTTTGTTTTTTGAAAACACTGGACATTTGAATCTTTTAATGTGTCAACTTTGGAAATCAGATTTCCCTCCTTCCCCAGAATTTGATGTTTTTTGATTGTTTTTGTTTTTGTTTTTTGAGTGTTGAAAGGTGTCTCTGTGTTGGGGATTAGCTTGAGTTGAAAGCTCAAGGTCTCCTCATGTCTTTTTTTAAGCCAGTGTCTTTCCCTGTGCACATGTGGGTTTCTAAATTTCTCTATGTATGTGGTTGCTTTTGAATGACTTAATCTTTAAATTAATATAAGGCCCAAAATAAGGAAAAGGGCAGGGAAGAAACATAAAGATGTTATTCCTTTAAATGCCCTGTAAGCAGCTATAGTCAATGGGGATTGAAACAATGATGGCCAGGGTCTGTGCTAGCCAAGACTTCCCCTGAAAGCTGCAAACTTTTAAATATAATTTAGAGCTTCAAAATAGTTTATATTAAGTCTGCCAGTACATTTGTTGTCTAGGTAGAGAGGGGGATTCCTGGTGCTTCCTACTCCTCCAGTTTCTCCGAGGTCACTCTCATAGAATCTTTTATAAATTTCTTTCTCAGCTGCCCTAAAAGGAACCAAGGGAGAAAATCTTCATCCATGGACCAGTGCTTTAGAGACCAGAAAAGTGTTCTGAGATCAGACTAACGAGGCAGTGGGAACCCCTTCCCCACCAAGAATATGGAAACTCAGAAGGATAAAATTTAGTCTACGTGGGCAACCATGTTGCCTGATTTGAAGATTGACCTTCCAGGACCCAAATCCTGGTGTTTCTGGGTTTTGTTTCACTTAAGATGAGTCCCCCTTTACTAGGGGCTAGTCAGTCTCTATTCGGTCTCTTTATTTGCATACAGACTACAATTTTGGGCTAGCACACTGAGGGCAACCTTTTCCTGACCTTTTTGAGTGTTCCTTTGTCAAGTGCATTCACAATGAATACAAAGATGGATCACAGAAGATTCCAGTTCTCCAGGGACTGGTAGTTACATTGATCAGCTGCCTATAGCCAACATACCTTCATGTAGAGGGTATGGCCCTCTATTAGTGGTGTCCAGTACATTTTGCTTTGATCCTAGAGAGCAGCAATTTTACTGCTTTTGGGATCTTGGTGCATCTGTACCCAGTACATGTTTTTGAATTAATGCAGTGGTTGGGACAATTGTGGTAGGTTCTCTATAAGAATTTACTGCTAGGACCCTCATTTGAACCTAATAATCACATATGCAAATATATGCATGAACTTTTACAGACATAAGTATTAGTAGTCCCTAGACCAGTGATCCTCAAACCTTGCTACTCATCACCTGAAGAACTTTCCCCAAACCCTAATTCCTATGTTCTAACCATGGAGATTGTTTTAGTAAGTCTGAGGTGGAAGCTGGAAATGTGTGTTTTTCAAAAGCTACCTCATAATTTTGATAGGCAGCCAGAGTAGAGGACCACAACCCTTTGAATGCCTAAGAAAATCTAGTAGTCACAACAGACGATTTAAAGTGCCTTCTATTATTTAGGGAGATTCTGGGTTAGAAAGTCAAGAGCAGTAGTTTTGGAGCAGCATGGAGATTGTATTCCATTTTCAGTGTAGTCACTTAGATAAACTACTGATTTTTCAGAGCTTCAGGCTTTTTTTTTTTTTGTAATGAAATAGGCATTATAGCGTTACCATGAGAATTTATGTAAAGCCTTACTTAGCACCTCTACTACAGCACACAATAAATGTTGGTCAGATTTATTCTGGTGTACACACGTGCCACTGGATTTGTCCAGATGCAGAATCTACTGAAGTACACCTTCTCTAGCCAGTTCTTTAGGAAACCAGGGGGTTGGAGAGGTTAGTTTTCTAGCCCCCCAGCCAAGTGAAGGTCAAAAGCCAATCAAGAAGGAGGAGGAGGCTGTTGGTACTGGTTGCTCTCCGGGCTCCAAGTGCTGTGTTACGTATGTCCACCAGGGGCCGCTGAAGCTACCTAAACTCCGAGCGCTAACCTGGCGAGGCCTCCGCGCGTGCTCACTGGGTGCTACGCGTGCCTCTGAATCCCCTCCGCCATTCTAGCTTTTGGCTGCCCCAAACCAAGCCTCTCTGTCTGAGTAGGGCAGCGCTTTGGGGACACAAATATTCCCTCTTCTTTGGGCTTCGCCTTGTACTTCTTCGTTCCCAGGCCAAGTCTGGGGTGGCAAGTATTAGTGTCTCCATTGCGCTGCTGCCCAGGAGATAGAAGGCTGAGCCCCGCACAGAGTTCAGGCTGACTGGGTCCTGGGCCCAGCGAGAAGCTGCCGCTGCCCGGATGTTGCGATGGCTGATCGGGGGAGGCCGAGAACCTCAGGGACTGGCCGAGGTAAACCCCCTGGCGACTCTGCCTGCCGCCACAGAGGCCGAGCATGCCTGACCAGTGGCTTTTGTTAGAGTCCAGTGCCTCATCCAGACGCGGGAGACCCGGGCGGAGGCGGGGCCTGCGGGTTCGGAGGCCGGCAAGGGCGGGGTTGGCGCGCGGGCGTGCGGGGGACGCCCTTCCTGTGGCTAGTCTGAACTGTTGATCCCCCTAAGATCCTGAGAATTAAATATCCCTGTTTCAAAAGGAGGTAACTGAAGCTGATGTGATTCAACAGCAGGCTCAAGGACATTCAGCTAGCCTTCTCCGTGCTTAAACTAGCTTCATTTCAATTATAGAAGTATCTGGCTTACGAGAAACAAGTGGTGACTGCAACTTTCTACTTAAGGTTTATTAGAGTTGGTGTCATTTCCCACCAACTGATGCTTGCTCAGGAAATAGAATATTTGATTTACCCAAGAGCAAAAAAGGATAGAAGTATTTTAAGAAATTAATATGCTTCAAAGTCAAAAAAGTGATTTTGTAATTAACTGCTGTTTTTTGGTTCCATAGTCTGGCTTTCTTCATGGGCCTGAATAATTGAGTTGACTATAATGAAATTTACATTTGAAAGACTGAATACAATAATTTTGGAACCTTGAAAGATTTTCTTTGCCATCCGAGAATTAGAATTTGTGTTGAATTCCCTTTATTTCTCATAGGAAGTAGTTGTTTAGGTTGTTAAAAATGAAAAATTTGGGTTGTTGTGAGTCAGCAACCTTCTCACTTTAACTTCCTCATATTTTTGCAGTTGAGGCTTACTGCCTGTTAAAAGCATTTATTTCAAATTAAACTCATTTCAGATAGGCTGAAATCCCAAGGATTATGGAAAAGTTGTAGGAAATTATCATCTATGTGACATGATAATTTAGAATTAACCCAATTATTTGATGAATCATATAATTAGATTAACTGATTCTGCCATTCCTGATAAATTTTCATTTAGGGCAAGTGGTATACAGTTTTCAGATTTCTCAGTTTTGTTTTTCTAGTCAGAACCACTGCCAGAAGTGAGATGGGATAAATAGATAGCACCCACTGCTTTGGGGATGATTTTTTTGGGAAAACACTTAGGCATGCTAGTTCCACGTTTTGTATAACTGTTGTGAATTTGCGCATTGTTGGAACCAATGATTTTCCTTAATTTATGCGAGAACTTTGTATCCAGACTTCTAGTTTCACAGTATTTCTCTGGTGGGATGTTTTGCCCTTAGGGGACATTTAGCTATGTCTGGAGACATTTTTTGATTTTCAGGATGAGGAAGGTTAGATTTCTATTAGCATCTAGTATGTAGAAACTACAGATACTGCTGAATATTCTTCAGTGCACAGGATAGTCCTCAACCACAAAAAATTATTTGGCCCAAAATCTCAGTAGTGGCAAGTTTGAGAAATTGCGGTTCAGAGGTTAAGAACAAAGGTTTTATCATGAAATAGTATTGGGTTTGACTACAGAAATGAGGTTAATAAGACCTACCTTACAGAATTGTTGAGTGAATTATATGCCGTATATGATTTGCACAGTGTCTGGCTTATGGGCTGTGACCTAATTCTCTGTTAGCAATTATCCTTATCAGACTTACTGTCCAAAATGGAATTTATTGAATTTATCAACTCCGAAGGATTTCATCCTTTCTTTTATTCATTCAACAATCATATATTGAGTACCTATAATGAGCTAGGCACTGTTATAGTCTCTATTTTACCCTTTTGATCTGCAGTTTTGTTGTCAAGTTTTAATTGAGAAACACTCATTCTAAAATACTGAGTTAGATTGGCCCACTGATTTTTTTAGGTCAGGTTTATTGAGATACAATTTCCTTAACATAAAATTCACCCTTTTTGTAAATATATTGTGACTTAAAAATACTAAAATGAATGCAAGAGTGAGATTTTTTTCTTCCCTTTTAGATTGTTTTTAGATAACAATCTGAAGAATGAAGATCTGAGTTTAAGGATTATATTTATGTCACTTCTAACAAAGAAGAAAAAATTCATGATGTGAATTTGTGGTTAAGAGAAATATTTTATGTTAAATTGGCAGTTAGTTGATATTAGGGGAAATCATATATAGTATTAGAACATGATATCTTATAGCTTTTAAGTCTTATATTCTTAGATGTACACCATGTAGTAGGGTATTTTATTTCGCTGTGGTTATTTATCATAAATAATTTAATTTCTCTTTCTCTCTTGTTTTTGTTTTCTTTTTATCCAATACAAGAAATCTCCCTTACAGACAATAGGTGAAGAACAAACCCAGAATCCCTACACTGAACTGCTTGTACTGAAAGCTCATCATGATATTGTACGGTTTCTGGTACAGTTAGATGAATACAGGTAAGAAGCTCTAGTTGTCCAGTTGCCTACTGTTTGGAAAGAGCTTTTAGGGAATTGTATATTTGAAAACAGCTTCATAATTAATACATCTTTTCTAAAAATTTCAAATCTGATCATCTGATCTAAAAATTTCAACTATTTACTCGAAATTGACATCTGCATCTTAATGAAATATGCGTCTGAAGTCATGTTTTGCCCAGAAGTCAGCATGTCATATTTGGTGATTTGATGGTTATTTTTATTTGAGGTTTTTTTTGTTTTTTGCTCAGGAAAATTTTTTGTTAGTTTAGAAGAAGTGTATGACTTTAAAATTGGCTTGTAAACAAATTTTAAACGAGTTTTGTTAAGGTGAACCTAAATTTGAGAAACACATATGGGAAATGTTTAACTATCAAGTACCTACCAGGAATGTGCTATTTTTAGTAGAAAGTAAATATTTAATCTGAATCTTTTGTTAATGAGGAAATCCTTTTAAAATGTTCATTATTTACTTTCTTGTCAACTGAGATAATACTGTGTTTAACTGCAAATAGAGATGAGGTATGTAGGTTTTAGGATTGTAGATTTAGCTCATTTCTGATGTATGTATCTGTTTATTAAGCCCTTAGTCAACTAAAGGTTATCCTTTGTAGCATGTAGCATAATAATAATTAGAGGTAACTAATTAGTAACTTAGAGGTAACTAAGTAGTTGTGTAACTACTTAATATTTGTCTTCACTAGAATCTAAACTTCATGGGAGGCATGTTTTTCTTATTCACCACAGTATCCTTAGTACCTGAGACAGTGCCTTACATATAGCAGGTGATTAATAGTTGTTAAATGAATGAATATGACCCCACAGACAATATTAAGTGTGCATGTTTTGTGCCATCCTAACTCCCGAACCCCCATCTGTTATTCCTATCAATTTTTCTGCTATCATCTCTAATCTTCTCTTTTACCTTTGATACTTTTTTTTTTTTCCATTTTTGACTCCATGGGTGACTGCTGTTGTGATTATTCCTAATTCTGACTATCACTTCTCATGTCTATTAGCCTTGTCTTCTCCTTTTTTTTTTTTTTTTTTTAATGTCTTTGGTATTGCTTTTCCCATGTGCAGTGCAAGTATGACACTACCTGGAGTTAGATTAAATTTTACAGGTTAGGGACACAGTCCTGCACAGCACTCTCTGCACATCAGTCGCCAGTTGTAATCTCTAGGGGTCCCAGGCCACTCACACTTCTGACCAACTGGCTACAAATTTCCACTACCGGCTCAGGTATGATACTTACTAGAATGAGTAACAGAACTCAGGAAAGTGCTGTTCTTAAAATTGCAGTTTTATGATAAAGAATGCCAGTCAGGACCAGCTGAATGCATGGATGCATAGGTCTAGAAAGATCTCAGATCTAAAGCTTCTCTGTCTTCAGGACATGTCACCCTTTCAGCACATCAGTATGTATTACCAACAAGGAAGCTCACTTAAGTTCTGAGTATCCAGAGTTTTTATTATCCAGAGTTTTATTGGGGTTCATTACATAGGAATAATTGAGTCATTTGCCACCTGATTGAACTCAATTTCCAGCCCTTCTCTCCCTGCCCTTTCCCCATACTTCAGCCCCAGGTTGGAGGGTCAGGCTGATATCCCAGGGCTCACAGCACCAAACCTTTAATTACGTGGTTCATATTTCCCACATGGCCAGCCCCTATCCTTAATTGTCTAGGGATCCCACCCTAAATCATCTCATTAGCATAAACACAGGTGAGTTCTGAGGAGCCCAGCTCCCTTCTAGAAACGAGGGACAAAATCCTGCCACATTATTGTACAACACTACGTTCCTCAACTTTTGCTTGAAAAGATTGACCTAATATATATTACTAGCCTTCCAACACTGTTTTGTTGTGATATGACCCAGACAAATCATAACATGAAAACCATAATATAAGAATCTTCAGCCCTTTGGTAGTATTCATTGCTCATATGTTCTAAGAGACACTCTGATTTTTTAGTCAGCCAGCCAGTCAGATTTTTGAAGCTAAGCATTGCTGGAAACATGGGATGTTTGGACCGCTAAATTTTTTTTTTTTTTTTTAAAGTTTACTTATTTATTTTGAGAGAGATAAAGAGGGCAAGAGCAGGGAAAGGCCAGAGAAAGAATCCCAAGCAGGCTCCGCACTGTCAGTGCAGAGCCTGATTCCGGGCTTTAACTCGAGAACCATGAGATTCTGACCTGAGCCGAAGCCAAGAGTCAGATGCTTAACCTACTGAGCCACTGAGCCACTCTGCCCCTGGACAGCTAAAGTTCCTTACATGTTTTACCATAGTAAGTTGCTAAGTAGGTTTTAAAAAAACCCAAATATAGTAAAACCTTGGATTGTAACTTGTTCTGCAAATGTTCCACAAGATGAGCAAACATTTCTAATAAATTTTAACTTGATAAACGAGCAGTGTCTTGTAGTATGAGTAGTGTGTGACTCCAAACATTGCATGATCACAAGTGAGCCAATGGTTCTTGAAATTTGCTTTAATATACAAGTGCTTTGGATTACAAGCATGTTCCTGGAATGAATTACGGTCACAAACCAAAGTTTTCTTAGACTATAATCACTAATATTTGGGTCTTAAGGAATCCTCAGATCATGTTGTGTAAGAAAATTAAATAAAAATATACAGTGTACTTTCAGGATGTGATCTTTAAATTTTTATATAGATTAACTGTTAAGATTCCATGTTTGTTACTACCTGTCCTCTGAAATGTCCTCTTGGCTTTTATTACATAGTTAGAATAAGAATCTGCAGAAAAGGCCATCACCTAGAATAATGATCATTGTGAAAATGCTAATATCTGATTACATTTTCCCCACAGTGATGTTCCTTTATAAATAAGTTGTTTAATGATGTAGTAAATGTTCTGTTAACAGTAGAAAGTTATAGATAAGTGTATCAAGTTATATATTGCTCTTTTAAATACCACCCCAAACTTAGTGGTTTAATACAACCTGCTGTTTACTTAGCTCACCAATTATTGGGCTAGGTTCAGCTGGGTGGGTGTTTTCCATCTCTGCCAAGATCAGCTGATCTTGGTTAGGTAGTAAACCTAACCTATGTATCTCTGGTCAACAGGTAAATGGGCTGGGCTGGGTGATTGACAATGGACTCAGCTGGGTTGACTGGGATCACTCTTCATAAGGTTGCTCAAGTGCTTGTGCACGTAGTGATCATGGAGTTCTCATAAGAACGAAAGGGAAAGCCCTGTTGTAAGCTCTTCTCACGTCTTTGTGGTGTTTGCTGCTGTATTGTTTGCCAAAGCAAGTCAGGAGCTGGCCAAATTCACTATGTGGATAAATAAACTCTACCTTTTGAGGGGAGAAGCAACTAAGTCCTATTGTAAATGGTGCTAGACAAAGGGAGAATAACTTGTGGCCATGTTTGCTGCCCACCGCAGTGAATCTAAATGTCTAAAAATGGATGCAAAACTTACATTTTGGCTTTTGCAATAAAGTGAAGATATTACTACATGAGTCACGATTAATTATTTGTATTCAAGTTATTACTGTGCCAAAATTTACATCTAGTTAGGAAGGTTTTCTGTCAGTCACAGACCTATAGAACTTTCAATCTGTGTTTTGCTTTAAAAAACTGAATTCTGCACTGAAAGAAAAAAACTAAATGGTCACTACTGGTAAGAAAGATACAAGAAATATACAAACTGTATAAGTATTTATTTAAATGGAATTAAGAGCACAGCATTTTCATTCTCAATTTTGTAGTTTAGATAATTTAGAATTATCTTTACTATTCCAGAGGTATATTATTTTTGCATTGTCAAATTACAGAAATACCTTTTCAGTTTTAAAATACATATTATATTTTATGTTTTTTATTTAATTTTTATGGACCTTACATTCTGGTTTTTTGGTCAGCTGTTGTAATCCAGGTTTCACGCTTCAGGTCTTTAGATAATATCATTTTATTGAGAATTTTGCAGAAGGATTTTCTTGTTTTCTTGGTGGCTCAGCTAAAATCAGTGAGTGGAAAATTTTCACAGATTGGTTTTTGAAGATGCCAAATAAATCCTGTATAACCTAACAGACAGCTGCCTTTTCTTTTCTTCTTTAGTGTTTTTTGAACATGAAGTAAGGGTCATATTGATTGGGAGATCACTAAAGAAGGCTAAGCCTCAGCAAGAGTCTTCCAAATAATGGACTGTGCTAAAATTGCATGTAATACTCTAGCATTTGACACATTAAACTAAACTGAGTTCATAACACATTTTAAGAATAGTTTTTTCTGTTGCTCATTTGACCATTCCTTGCTCCTCCAGGAAACAGACAAGGTTATGTAGGATGGTGATCATGACTGGAAAAGAATCAGGTGACCCATGAAATGCCAGACTGGAGAACAAAATGTGCCCTTAGGATAGCTGGTGAAGCTGTACATTTACAAGAAACTAAGTCAACTCAGTAGAGTTTGATAATTCACTAACAGTATGCTATATCTTTAAGAAAATATTCTTAAGATAAGACTATCTTTCTTCTTTTCAGAGAATAGAAATCAATAGTCAAGGTGATTTAGACCCTCTTAATCCCTGAGTTCCCTGCAAAGCAGATAACAAAATGGAATTAAATATGCAAATGGTTTATTAGAAACACCAGTGAAGGGACAGAGAAAGAAGCAGGATTGGACAAGGGGAGCTGTCTCAGACTATGGTCTAGATCTGACAAAGTCTCTATAGGCCCCATGGGGAGCTCTGGAGGAAAGAATGCCCTTTAGGGGAATTCTATGTTGGATAGAAGTAACTGGGACTTTTAACTCTGCCTTGCTTAGTCATTAGCTGAGGGTCATCCAGGAACATGCTTCTGGCTTCCACCACCTTGTTTAAGTTCCATTACCTGGAAGCCAACTGAGGTAGTATGACTTTGGCTTCAAAACTGAAATGGACCCTGAAGTCAACAGGTGGACGCTAGTAACCACCTTTCTGAGAGCTGGGCAGCTTGTACTGAAGGGGTATCTGCAAGATCTGTATTGCCTTTCCTATACAGACTGTATCTGGGATCAATAATAATTGATGGGAGGAAATTTCTTTTTATAGAAGAATTCAGGCTAGGAAAAATTGTGGAATTGGAATATTGTAATTTTGCAACTTCTAATAAATTTAGAGAGTTTACCGATGGCTGTTAACCTTACATGCACACAAAGAAAAGACTATGAGAAATTACATTTCCTGTTGGAGTATACAAACTGCAAGGAGAAAAATATGAAGAATAAATAGAACAACAGACTTTAAAGCTATATCAATTACTGCAATTATGAACTTTATTTAGATCCTCCTTCTAATAAAATTTTAAAAAATCATGAGATTGGGAAGTATGATCACTGAGTATGTGGTGACATTAAGAAATTAAATGGTAACTTTGATGTAAAGGATTCCTAAAAGATACACACTGAAATATTTACTGATGAAATACAGCTAATTGGATTTGCTTCAAAATAATCTGCAGAGGGGGGATTGGGTGTGGTACAGATGAAACAATATTGGTCATGAGTTGATAATTGAAGAGAGATGATGAGTAACTGGTGATTTTTGTCATACTGCTTGCACTTTTATATACATTTAAATTATCCATAATGAAAAATTGAAAAATGATATATATTTGATATAGAGGAAATAAAAATGCCAATTTGAAAGGTATTTTTGTTTGGGTATAAAACTGTTTCTTAAAGGGGCACCTGAGTGGTTCAGTTGGTTAAGCGTCTGACTTTTGATTACAGATCAGGTCATGATCTCACAGTCGTGTGATCCAGCCCTGCATCAGCTCTGTGCTGAGCGTGGAGACTGCTTGGGATTCTCTCTCTCCTCCTCTCTCTGCCCCTCCCCTCCTCACTTTCATCTTTCTTCCTCTATCTCTCTCAAAATAAATAAAACTTAAAGATGAAAAAACAAGAAAACTTTTTCTTAGATACTGGATGCAGGAATCACATAGATGGACCTGAACATATTAAGTAATAACTGGCAAAAAGCTGGATTAAAGGATGTTGGCTTTGATATACAACTGCTCTGGGATTTCTCATACTTTATCCTGAGGTGGGTAGACATATCACTCAAATCACTGGTACACCTGGACATCTGCAGGCCTCCCACTCATATGTAAGCTTACCTCAAAAACAAGAGCAAACCAGAATGTTCCCTCTCTGTATAAACACATCCTCAGAGAAAGCCCTGAAGGATTTGAACTGAGCATGCTCAGTTCATTCTCACACACTAATTTAACTGGTGGGGCAGAGAGGCCAAGATGTTTCTTTAGTAGTTAGAAATTCTTTCACAGAAACTTGAGCTCAGGTAAATAGAGCTTCCCTTTACTAAAAAAATTTTTCTTAACATTTTAATTTATTTTTGAGACAGACACAGCATGAGGGAGGAGGGGCAGAGAGAGAGGGAGACAGAATCTAAAGCAGGCTCCAGGTTCTGAGCTATCAGCACAGAGCCCAACACAGGGCTCGGGCCCGCCAATTGTGAAATCATGACCTGAGCCGAAGTCAGACGTTTAACCAACTGAGCCACCCAGGTACCCCTAGAGATTCCCTTTAATAGAAATCACAGGGAGTTTTGGTTTTCTAGTACTTGAAAACTTTGATGTGTAGTTTAGCTTCCTGTTTGTGATTTGGTGGAGGGGAGAATTTACAAAGGGTTTACCTTTCCTAATGACCATGAAAACTATGGAATCTTCCAATACCTTCAATGTATGTGAACTAAAGAGGGACATCAGACATTGACATATTAGAGTTATGTAGTTGTATGCATTTTTTTTAATGTTTGTTTATTTTGGAGAAAGAGAGGCAGAGTGCAAGCGAGGGAGAGGCAGAGAGAGAGGGAGACACAGAATCCTAAGCAGGCTCCAGGCTTTGAGCTGTCAGCACAGAGCCTGACACGGGACTCTAACCCACGAACTGTGAGACCATGAGCTGAGCCAAAGTTGGACACTTAACCAACTGAGCCACCCAGGCGCCCTGATGTATGCATTTTTCTTAAGGAAAAAAAAAATCATGTTCAAGTAAATCTAATGAAAGGATCAATGACATCAGTATCTCTGGGTCATGAAAATGCTTTCAAGTTCCCTTTCATTTCTCTACAGGTCTCTACATACTTCTTTGATTTTCTTCAAGTAGTTCTAGCAAAAAGATAAATAAAAATCTATTTCGGTATTTATTTTTTTAAGTTTATTTTTTTTGAGAGAGAGCACAACCAGAGGAGGGGCAGAGGGGGAGTGACAGAATCTGAAGCAGATTCACTGTCAGCGAAGAAGAGCCCAATGAGGGACTCGAACTCTCACAAACAATGAGATAGTGACCTGAGCCAAAATCCAGAGTCAGACGCTTAAATGACTGAGCCACCCAGGAGCCCCAGTAAAAATCTATTTTATTTATGTATGTATATGTATGTATGTATGTTTATTTCTGAGACAGAGACAGAGCATGAGGTGGGGAGGGGCAGAGAGAGAGGGAGACAGAGAATCCGAAGCAGGTTCCAGGTTCAGAGCTGTTAGCATAGAGCCCAATGTGGGGCTCGAACTTTCAAACTGTGAGATCATGACCTGAGCCAAAGTTGGTCACTCAACCGACTGAGCCACCCAGGCCCCCCAGTAAAAATCTATTTTAAATGAAATTTTTGTATATTTTCAATTGTGTGTGGTTTTGGTATTGTAGTACCATTTTTCAACTGTATTTTATTATAAAAAATGTGTACTACTTTAGTTGCATCATGTATTAGATTTGTGGATTATGTGGGAAGTTAGTTAACTATAAGTATTTTCTGTATTGCCATAATATTCTGTTTTTATTTTTCAAGTGCTTTATGATTATGTAGATATTGAATACAGGAAAGTTTATGTGCAGGTTTGTGGACTGTACTTTTCATTATATCCTCTAAGGTTATATTGGTATCTGTAGCCACCTTTGACTTAATTGAAATAAATTCAAATGAATAAGAACTATTAAATAAGCACTTAGGTAATAGCCATAGGAATTGTTGTGAAAATATTTTATACAAATCTTTGTGAAGCTTTGCTGTACATTTCAGTTCACAGTTGGCAAGAATGAGAGCACTTTCTCTGAGATGTTCAAAGGGAAAGTTAAACACCTTCCTTTAAAAGGAATGATTTCGGGGCGCCTGGGTGGCTTAGTCGGTTAAGTGGCCGACTTCGGCTCAGATCATGGTCTCACTGCCCGTGAGTTCGAGCCCCGCATCGGGCTCTGTGCTGACAGCTCAGAGCCTGAAGCCTGTTTCAGATTCTGTGTCTCCCTCTCTCTCTGACCCTCCCCTGTTCATGCTCTCTCTCTGTCTCAAAAATAAATAAATGTTAAAAAAAATTTAAAAAACTATAAGGAATGATTTCTATAAATTAAATTGAATATAAATGAGAATTCTCAATGGAGTCATGATGTGGACCCTGTAGCATTACTTAGTAATGTAGACTGAGTTCTTCAAGGGTAAGAACTGTCCTTTTAATCTTTACTTTCAATATCAAATATGTATTATCAAATATAATTAAATTTAATGCTTAATATATAGTGTTTAATAAATATTTCTTGAATGAGTGAATCATCAACTCTTATGGTAAATTTAGTTCTCATGATTAGGGGAGGAAAAGATGGGACATTCTAAAAGTTTTTTTATAGGTCTTCTTTAAATCATGCTTCACCTTGTTAAGCTTCTTTTCATGCATATAGTTTTTTACTTAGTCATTTAATTGTATAGTCTGAGTATTTTTAAAGATGTGGTTTCATGTTGAAGATTATACATAAATATGGGACAGGGACATGAAAAAAATGAAAGGAATTTCATGTGTGGAGTGGGATGCTGGATTTTAAATTTTTTTAATTTTACTTTTTGTTGTGACAGTAAATATATTAACAATGATAAAAGAAAAAAAGTGAGGTTATGTTAATAAACTGAATGATTATCTATTTTACAGAGCCCTTGCAACACTTAAATGTTTGCTCATTCATTGAAAAAACATTTCTTTAGTGCTTTAAACCTGTTGGATATAATCAGAGTTTTGTTGGACTAGAAAGTGCCACATTATAAACATTAATAAATATGGCAATTATTATGTTGATTCTAAGAAGACTATTTTTTTCCTATTTTAACCTCTCTGAAATTTGGAAACAGTATATATCTGATGGTGTCTTTCAGTTATAATTGGCAGTATTTTTATCTTAATAATCCATAAAATAATAGAATGTCTTATAATTGATATCTTAGATTTGATGAAATACAGTACATTTCTAAACAATCACTGAATTTTAAGATCTTGAAACAAGAACCACATGTAATTGATCTTGATATTTTCATCACCTAGCATGAATCTACTAAATACATTTTGTGCCATCAGTAAAGAAGCATTTCTCTTAAAACCTTATCTTCAGATGTGAATTTTGGATTCTATTAATTTAGAATGTTTTAAAAATTGTTATTATAATTTTAATGCAATATAGCCATAATTCTTCCTTCTATTGAATAATTTAAACCTTATTGGCATTTTAATTAGTCCTTTTTTATAGTTGATTATTTCTGTTTACCAATTATAACGTATCTTACTATTAGGAATTCTTGGGTTGAATTTTCATTTATGGTTTGCAGATGGCTGAAGTATGTACTTGACTGATTAGGATAAACTGATTTACTTTAAGATAAACTGATGAAGTGTAGCTAGTTTTCAATTATCCATCCTAATAGCATGGCTAATTATAATTTGTGAATGATCTCCCAACCCTTTGTTATTTTATGGGAGATACTAATATGTAGGAAAGTGATATTGATTTGTATTTTTAAGCTTCATGTTTTTTCTTTAGAGGAGGTAATAATAAATACTGAAATGGCACCAAAAAAAAAAAAAGAAAAAAGAAAAAGGCAGCAATAGAATATATAAGAAAATTGAAAGGCCTGAATAATCCACCAACTAGGTAATTGACCTCTGAGCAATAAAAAATTGGCTGTGATTTCATGCATTACTATTGAGCATTGTTTAGATTTAACTTTTGTTCACTACTGATTGAATTAAAGTTTGAGGTGAAATGCTCTATCATTTCTAAACTCTCAACCATTCAATCATCTCTCATTGTGAACTCATGAGATTCAGACACGATAAAACAATAATGAGAAGTTAAAAATCAGGGTTAGAAAAAGTATGTATTTTAAACCTGCAGTCTTCTAGAAAGGAGAAAAGCAATTATAAGAGTTTCGAGAATCAATAGAAATTGATGTTTTATACCAAAGAAAACTTAAGACCTTGAGTCCTGCCTCCCCACCATCACTATACAAATAAAAAGAAATCAATAAGCCTAGAAACATAAGCTATTAAAGATTGACGTCCAGCAACTATTTTTGGTACTCATGCATTGTTTACTATTCTGATTCAGAAAAATGTATGTTATTAAACAAGAAATTGTATTTTTAATTTAAAAATGATTGTTTTGTTTTCTTTTAAATCTCCAGATCTTTTATATATTTCGTTTTGAAATAAGAATAAATGTTAGGCATGGATTTAAAAATAACTCTGCAGGTGATTTCTCACTGGTTACCTAGGAAGTTTTGAAGGTCCTTTCAGTTAAAAAGATAACGTAGTTCTGTATTAAACAAATTATTAATAGACTTTGGTAAGAATGTATTTGACCAATTTCCCATCTCCTGAATAATCTCTTAGCTCCTGTAGTAGGAGATATAGTTGAAGGATTTTGAAATGAGTGCTGAGTGTGGGAATTGTCAGAGCCAGTGAAGATAGCAGTTACTTATGGGACTTTGAAACTGAATATGAGAAATTAGAACTTGAAGCTCAGTTTGGAATGTTAAGGAAATTGTTATATGACTGAAGTAGTGAAATTTTATGGATCTCATATAGTGGTAAAATTCATTGGAACAGATAATCTCAGGAACAAAATAATTTTTGTGTCGTAGTGTGTCAGTTCACCAACAATAGACATCTGTGCCTAACAATGTTTACTTCAATGAAGCATTCAAGGCATACCCAGATTTTATGAAACACACTAACAGTTTTGCAAGGAAGAACATGTTTTCTAAATGCCATAGCTGCTAATGGATTATCATTTATTAATGGTTGTTAACTATAAGGGGCCAGTTATACACAGTTCTTAGCTGGCTTTCTATAATACCACTTCTCTCTCGTATTCAAGCAAACCTTGAATACAAGTGAATGAAAATGATATTATGTGAACAACTTTGGATCAATTTTGATTTATTAAAGAATCATTTACAAACTTACATACATTATTAATAACATTACTTGACATGCTTACAGTGTGATTGCTGTAAACCATTGTGTTGGGACATTGCTTGAGAACAGTGCTTTCTTGATTTTATTATAATGCAGTCACTATGATGAGTAATCCTATATAACAAATTACTTTTCTTGACAGTGTTTTTATCATGGATAACTTCTACTCTACAAAGTATAGATAATTGTTCCTTTATATATAGTGAATGGGAAGTAAAGAGGAGAAAGAAGCTATAACCAGGTTCATCACAGCTCTTTTTTTCATGCCAGCAAGCAAACTTTGCTTTACTTCTTTCCATTTCAAGCATTTTCACTGAAAAACAAAATAAAAACCTTCAAAAAACCTCAAAGCTTCTAAATTAAAAACATGGTATTTACACGGAAAGACCAAGAGCCAAGAGGAGCAAAGGAGAGATCTTTGCTTTAAATAGGAAACTAATTAAAACATCTTAGCAGAGAAAATAATAGAAATAATGAACTTATCTGAGAAAGTGACTCCTTCGTTACATTCTTGGAATATCACTTCCCATCAAGTGAAGCTCTTCCTCAGCTTAGTTTCCTATCACTTAAGTCAGGGTTTAATCATATAATTCAAGCCAGGAAGGACTTGAAAGATTAGTTATAGGCCTCCCTCATTCTTACAGTTCTAGCTGCTGATTCATTGGAACTCTGAATGGTTTTATTTATCTTTGCATCTTCAGTTTTATTTATCTTTGTACCTGGCCTAAAACCCAGAAGATATTCCTTAGGTATTTGTTGAATTAGTTTAACCTAACCTGAATTAATATCAGTAAGTTAAAATACCATTAATAAATTCTGATATTTGTAAGTTATTTTAGCAAATAAATGTCACCAGAGATTTTTCTTTCACTTTTTTTCTCTACCCAGGTTTGCATCTGCTGGTGATGATGGAATTGTAGTTGTGTGGAATGCCCAGGTGTGTATTAAAAATTCTATGTGGATTGTGTAATAAAGACATGACTGTAGGGGTGCCTGGGTGGCTCAGTCGGTTAAGCGTCTGACTCTTGATTTTGGCTCAGGTCATGATCTCATGGTTGGTGAGATGGAGCCCCGTGTTGGGCTCTGTGCTGACAGTGTGGAGCCTCTTTGAGATTCTCTCTCTCCGTCTCTCTATACCCCTCCCTCCCTCCCTCCTTCTCTCTCTCTTTAACGTAAAAAAACAAAACTTAAAGATTTGACTATATAGTTGAGGATGCATTCATAAACACTATCTAGGTATGTACCTGCATAGCAGTATAATGCGACTAATTGATAGTTTAAAAAGGCTACTTAGGATGAATCCATTTAAAATGGGGATCAATATTGCATAATAGAGAAAGGTTTTGAATTAAGATTTTTTTCCTGAGAAACAAATGCCAAATTACAAAAACAAAAGTTTTAATCTTATTCAACAAAACTTATCAACAACTATGCACTGATTCTGAAAATGAATCAAGTGTTGATTTTTGGGAGAGATACAATTTTTATTTCAAAATTGTATGATAATATAATATTCTCATGTTTGACTTTAATAGTAATATAATAAAAGACTAATTTTTGTTGTGTAAAATATTTAAGCTTCATCACATTTTTCCAGGACCTCTCTTCCTGATCCTTTGATGCTCAAATTATTCCCTTTTGAAGCATTTATCTTCTCACTGTTAATTTGGATTGGTATCTGGTCTGACTCTGTCAGATCCTTATTTTTCAATGGTTTTGCCCGTGATTAAAGCAATTATTTAGCATTATGTTTACCACATTCATGAAATACTGCAACCTTGGAACGATTTGCAGTTTGTTATATTTACTTAGGATTTTTATATGTTTACTACTTGGGAAAAATCAGTGAGATACTGATAGATGAAGACATTGGATGGGTAAGAATAGCTGTTGGTGTTAGAGATGGAGTGGAGACTGACTTTATGAACAGTTGATATATTATTGGATGTATATAGTGTATATATTGTGTTATCATGCTTTTATTTCCTTCAACATTTTAACTGTGGAGACTTAGATAACAAATACTTAAGGATAATGCAGACTCCCTATTTTTTTCTACTGATCATTTACTGATATTTTTATACTTGATTTACACAGGTCTTAAAACCATATAGGAAGATATTCTTTTAAATTTTCATATAAAATATGCTAGAATTTAGTATTTTCTATTAGCAAATAATTAAGATTATTTATGGCTACTCTTCCAGTACCTGTTTAGATTCTATTTGATTGCTTAAGGTTAAAGTATAACACCTAAGTAATTAAAAATGGAATTATGTATTTTGTATATGGCGATTTTTCTTAACATTGTCATTTAAGATTATTTAAGTTATGAATATAATATGAGCCTATTAAAATTTTTATTGGTATTTCAGACAGGAGAAAAACTTCTGGAACTTAATGGGCACACTCAGAAGATAACAGCCATTATTACATTTCCTTCCTTGGAAGTTTGTGAAGAAAAGAATCAACTGATCTTGACAGCCTCTGCTGATAGAACAGTTATTGTATCCTTAAATCTGGAAGAGAGTAAAATACCTATAGTGACCCAACGGACCAATACCTACATTATTAGTTTTAGCCTTTTGGGGCTTGTCTGTACATTAATTTGAGCAAAAAATGATTTTGCTTTAGCCTTCATAATACACTTCTTAAAAGTATTAGGCAACTGAAAGTATTTGGATATAGGTTAAAGGCTTATTATTGATGGAAACCGCATGACTAAAGTTCTTTCCAGAGTTACTATTATATCAAGTTATATAAAATGGAGAAATTGGGAGAATTTAGGCTTAAAAGTACTTATCTCCATTTGCTTTTCAATTTAGAGAAACAAAGATGAGTTGGACTGGAGAATAATTCACATTTTCCTCTATACGGCATTGTACAGCAAAAGAAATGTAATGGCCCCAACCCGTAAGAACTCTTTGAGCATCTGAGTCTGGCAGAAAAGTGAATTGCCATCTCCTCAGTGGTTAATATTAATATTTAGTGTTTAAAAGCAGTTTTAAAAGAGTAAATTATCTTCCCTCCATACTTTTAGGTAAAAATTTAAGGTATAACAGCAGTAATGTTTTATAGAGTGCTTATGTGTGCTAGGCATTGTTCTGTTTAACATATATTACACATATTTTTACACATATTACCTATTACATACATTAGTCCATTTAATTCTTATAGTAAGTATTTTCTCATTTACAGATAAGAAAAGAGGCACAGAGAGGGTAATTAAGTAACTTGCCCCTAGGTCACACAGCCATTATAGGGCAGAAAGCAAGCAGTCTGACTGCAGAGTCAGAACTCTCAACCATTGTATAATACTGCCTTTATAAAAGATTTTCCTTAAACATTCCTTAAAATTCAGCCTTTAATATTTGTATGAGGAATTAGATTTAAGAAAGCCTTAATGGCCAGTTACTTACGGAAACTAATCTTTACTTATTTTTTTAAAAAGGTATCAAAGATTCGCTTTAAATCATCTGTGCTTATCTGAGAGTTCTGTTTTAAATAGTTTCAAGCATTAGTGAAGTAAGTTTTGGAGTAAGTCCAAAGGAGTAGATGTTTCCTGGGCTTCTATACAACCAGGACAAACTTTTTGACACACTGTAAATGAACTCAAGTGATTTCTAGACACATTGTCAGTAGGTGAAAAAACTTCCAGGTACGATTTACATGTGGTAAACTATATTCTGTGGTGATGACAATATTGCATAAACAGTATTACTATGTATGTTTAGGTCAGTGTAACTTTATTAATACCGTTCTATTGAGGTAAATATTAGTTTAGGCACTAAAGCTTTTGCTTTTAGTATCAGTATAATCTCCAAAAATAGAATTTAAAATACTTTGTTTAAAAAATTTTTTTCATGTTTGTTTATATTTGAGAGAGAGAGAGAGACAGAGCCTGAGTGGGGGAGGGGGCAGAGAGAGAGGGAGACACAGAATCCGAAGCAGGCTCCAGGCTCTGAGCTGTCAGCACAGAGCCCAGTGCGGGCCTTGAACTCACAGACCGTAAATCATGACCTAAGCTGAAGTCGGAGGCTTAACCAACTGAGGTGCCCAGGCACCCCTAAAATACTTTGGTTTTATTAGACCATTCCTAAGGTACTGTAATAATATTTAGAGGCACTTACTGAATTATTATAGTACAGGAATGAGTAGCTGAGACAGTATCAGCATGAACTTTACTTGTAAATAATGGTATAGAGTCATTTGCTTCACATAATGAATTTTCTTGTTAAAAATCCAGTTCCAGGGGCGCCTGGGTGGCTCAACTGGTTAAGCGTCCAACTTCGGCTCAGGTCATGATCTCACGGTCTGTGAGTTTGAGCCCAGAGTCAGGCTCTGGGCTGACAGCTCAGAGCCTGGAGCCTGTTTCGGATTCTGTGTCTCCCTCTCTCTGACCCTCCCCCATTCATGCTCTGTCTCTCTCTGTCTCAAAAATAAATAAACGTTAAAAAAAATTAAAAAAAAAAAAATCCAGTTCCAGTCTGCTTGAGTCTCCACTATTAACAAACTTCATTAAATGCTGAAGGTAAATTTTTAATTTTTGTCAGGTAATAGTCTTAACAGTCTATCCATACACATATGTGTGTATGTATATGTGTGTGTGTGTGTGTGTGTGTCTGTGTGTGTGTATATACATGAATGTCTATATGTAAACATGTGCTCAGACATGGTGTAGAATGTATATGTTACCATAGGAAGTGGGATAAAAAATTTGAAAATGGTTATACTTCTTAAGTCAAACTAACCTTGGACCCTCATAGAAGGTCCTCTAATTATTTTAAGAATGTGTACAAGTAATACACTGTTACTGGCTTTTGTCAATCAGTATAATAGTAGTAAACGTGCCATGCATGTTGAAGGAGCTTTCAGTAAGAATTAATGGAACTGGTTGTTTTTAGTGTAAATACTTTATGTTGAGCATTTATTAAATCATGGTGGACTATTTTGGAGAAAACACTTGGAATATTTAATGCCTATAAATATTGAGTATTCAGATCATTCATTCCTTGACATTTTCTGATAGTTTGGTAGTAAAATTTACCTCAAACATATTTTAGATTATAAGCTTGATATGCTGAGTTGATAATTCATTATATGAATTAATTTTAGTAACAGTATAGATGGTAAATATACTTTATTTAAAGATTTTTTTAACTAAGAGTATAACATTTGTGATTTAATTATTAGAAAACTTATCTCTTAATTTAGATTTTAATGTTTTACTTAGAAATTATTTCTTAACATAAGTTTAGGTATGGGATTGTGATACTGGCAGACAAGTTCAGAAAGTATCATGCTTCCAGTCTACTGTAAAGGTAAAATCTTACGCTGATATTTTATGGTAATTATCTTTTTTTCTCAGCAAAAATCTTCAATAAGTAGATGAAGTTACTTTTGTAGGTTTTAAGAATTATTTCTTCTATACATACTTATAGTCATTTGATTCTTGGAAGACTAGATTTTGAGGGAGCATATAAAATGTTGGAATGTTTGAATTTGGAACTAGATCAAGGGGTGAATATATAGCAAGATAAGGAAAAGGTTAGTACCTAGTATGTTTTTGTAGGTAATTCTAGGAAGACATACTAGTTGTAGAATGACTATAGCAGTAGGTAGTCTGTTTTCTTTACACTTTGAACTAAAAACATGGATTTATTTGTCCTTCATTCTCTGCCTTTTATAAGGTCCTGAAGATAAGACATTATCAATTACTTAATTCCAAAGAACTGTCATATGGCTAATTGGCTGTTACTATTAGGTTCACTGATTTTACAAACAAATAATAATTGGAGCTTATTACATGATAGGAACTCTGCCACATGTTGGACAAACAAATTTGGAGAAGACTTGGTTATTTGGATTCCTACAGAAGAAATTCTTAGGTCTTCTTAGAAAGTGTGTCTGTTTTTCAATAATGTCAGCAAATGTGGCGGAAAGGGTCTTCTAAAATGAGATGTTTCCTTGTTTTATTTTTTAAAAGCTTTTATTTATTTATTTTGAAAGAGAGAGCAGGGAGGGGCAGAGAGAGTGGGGGAGAGAGAATCCCAAGCAGGTTCCACACTGTCAGTGCAGAGCCTGATATGGGGCTTGAATTCATTAACCCATGAGACCAGGACCGGAGCTGAAATCAAAAGTTGGATGCTTAACCAAGTGAGCCACCCAGGTGTCTCACCTTATTTGTTTTAAAGATACCTTGTCTCTTTATTTGAGCTTACACTTTTTTTTTTTAACGTAAAAAGAATTGTTGTGTCTCAGTGTTCAAAGTATTTGATTTTTTTCCTAAAAGGCAGCATCTCTGGTAGCCATCTCATGCTACTATGCTATTCTTCATTATCAATTTAGTAGGGTTTCTGGGGAAGAAAGTGCCCAGAAATGCTTGTATCCAATTTAACAATAGATTGTCTTTGAGGGAGTTATTAAAATATTGATTTGATGAAAATTTCTGTTTTATGTGATCTGAAAAGATGCTTCTTTAAAATACCTTAAAAATATTTTTGCTAGTTGAGGCTATTAGGTTTCAAGTGAATATACATGAGTTGAAAGAATAGGGAACAGGAAAACTGGAGAAAATTTTGGTATATTTTGGACAAATTCTTTGGGTGAACTGTTTCATGAACTGTTTATAGGAACTGATCATGAAAAAGTATCTTACTTATTTTTTAAAGAGGTTTTACTATAATGCTAGTCAGCTAGATAGTTGTATATACTCCTGCTGTGATGTTTCTCATAAGAGATTGTTTAAAAGTATCATTTCACTCACTTCATTTCAGTGGTTCAATTCTTTAACAGATAATTTATCAAAGAAATTCAGATCCCTAATAAATATAAGAAATGCTATTATTTATTTTTTGAGCTAGTAGTTTTTATAAGGGTTTGTATTAGCAAGGAAGTGGTGAAATTAGCATTTTTATTAAATTGATGATATTCCTAGCAGACAGTTTGGCATTATTAATGAAAATTTTAAATGATTACATGAATTGACCCAGAGACTCTACTTACAGAAAACTCTTTAAAGGAAAAAAAAAAAAAAAACTTGGGCAGAGATTTATGAACAGAAATGTATATTGCAAATATATTTCATAAATGTATGATTGGCAGTATCCTAAATATCTTACAGGAAAATAGTTAAATTATAGTAGATACATATGCTAAAAGTGGTATTTAGAGAATTCATAAGAAGTTTGGAAAATTCTGATAAGATATTAAATAGCAGAAGAAGTATATTATCCTTAACAAAATACTAGCAATCCAAATCAGCAACATATAAAAACATTCTGCACTATGACCAGATAAGACTTATCCCAGTTTAACATCGGAAAAATCAGTAACTATAACATACTACAGTAAGAGTAAAGGACAAAAAACATACGATCATCTAAATCGATGCACAGAAAGCATTTGACAGCACCCTCTCATGGTAAAAGTAGTCAACAAAATAAGAATAGAGAACTTCCTCAGTCTAATAAAGGGAATTTATGAAAACCCTGGAGCTAATATCATATTAATGGTGAAAGACTGACTGAATACTTTTCCTCCTGAGATCAGGAATAAAACAAGGACGGTATTCAGTGTTATAGGCAATAAAAAAGAAATAATGGGCATCCATATTGGAAAGGAAGAAATAAAACTATATCCACAAGTGACATGATCTATATACTAAATCTTAAATTCATAACCAAACTATTGGAGCTAATAAATGGATTTAGTAAGGTTTCAGTATACGATATCAATATACAAAAATTAACTGTATTCTTCTACACCAAAAATGAACATCCAAAAATGAAAAAAAAAAAACAGTTAAGAAAATGAAATGAATTTACAGTAGCATCCAAAAGAATACAATACTTAGAAACAAAGAAGAAACAGAGTTGTACATTAAAAACTACAAAATAGTTTTTGAAAGAAACTAAAAATCTAGACATGAAAGTCATTCCATATTCATGGATCAAGTTGAATATTGTTAAGATTGCAGCACTACCCAAAATTACCTGCAGATTGGACACAGTCTCCATCAAAATCCCAGCAAGCTTCCCCTCCTCACCCTCACCCCTGCACCCAGAAATTGACAAACCAGTCCTCAAATTCAAAGCATTTCTTTTTATTTTTAATGCTTATTTATTTATCTTGAGAGAGGGAGAGAGGAAATTTAGCGTGTGAGCAGGGGAGGGGCAGAGAGAATCCCAAGCAGACTGTGTGCTGTCAGCACAGATCTGATGCAGGACTTGAACCCACAAACAAACTGTGAGATTGTGACATGAGCCAAAATCAAGAGTTGGACACTTAACTAGCCACTCTGGTGCCCCAGGATCCTCAAATTTGTATAGAAGTGCAAAGGACCCCAGAAATAGCTAAAACAATTTTGAGAATAAAGAGCCAATGTACAAGAGTTAAACTTCCCAATTTCACAATTTACTACAAAGTTCAATAATCAAGACGGTGTGGTTCTGCATAAGGATAGACATACAGATGAATGGAATACATTTCCAAATCCAGATATAAAACCTCACTTATGTGGTTAATTAATTTTCAACCAGGATGCCAGGTCTTTTCAAAAAGAGCAAGAATAGTCTCTTCAACAAATAATTCTGGGTCAACTGGATATCCTTATACAAAATAATGAATTTGGATCCCTACTTCATGCCATATATAAAAATTCAAAATGGATCAAAGGTCAAAATTTAAGAGCTAAAACTATAAAACTCTTGGAACAAATATGGGAGTAAATATTTGTGATCTTGGGATAGGGATCTTGAATATGACACCAGAAATAACAGTAACAAAAGAAAAAAAGTGATAAATCGGATTTCATCAAAATGAAAAGCCTTTATACTTTTAAGGACACTATCAAGAAGGTGAGAAGACAACCCAACACATAGGGTGTGAGAAAATACTTGTAAATTATATATCTAAGGAACTTGTATCCTGAATATATAAAGAACTCTTAAAACAGCAATAAAGGGGCACTGGAGTGGCTCAATCGTTTAAAGAGTCTGACTCTATCTCGGCTCAGGTCATGATCTCACAGTTCATGAGATCAAGCCCCACATCAGGCTCTGTGTTGACAGCATAGAGCCTACTTGGGATTGTCTCTCTCCCTCTCCACCCCCCCCCCAACTCATGCACATGTGTGGTCAATCAAAATAAATAAACTTAAACCCCTCAACAATAAAAACACAAGTAACCCAGTTAAAAGTAGACAATTTGAAAGACATTTACCCAAAGAAATATACAGATGGTCAATAAGCATGTAAAAAGCTCAACATCATTAGTTATTAGAGAAATGCAAGTCAAAACCATAATATAATACTATTTCACTTACACTAGAGGGCAGTAACGTGTTGATAAGGATGTGGAGACAATGGAACCGTCACACATTGCTGGTGGAATTGTAAAATGGTAGAGCTGCCTTAAAGAGTTATCATTTGGCCCAATAGTCTCACTCCTGGGTATTCTTATTTCATTGTCAAGAGAAATGAAAATGTATGTCCACACAAAAATTTGTACGTGATGAGTGTTCATGGCACCACTGTACATAATAATCCAAAAGTGGAAATATCCTAAATGTCTTCCAGCTGAAAATGGACACATGTGCTATATCCACACAATGGAATATTATTCAGCAATGAAAGGGAGCAAAATAATGATACATTAAATATTCAGAAATTAGGGTAGGGATTCTTAAAATAGAAACTGCCTTATTTTCAACCCTTTTTATTCCAGTAGTTTTAAAAGCTAAGCTTGGACAAGACTATCAGAATCTTTTCCTTTTCTTGTTTATTCTTCTCCCTCACTCTTGTCCTTTTATTCAATCAGAGTCTTGAGTGGGAGGAGTATGATTAAAGGTGTGGACTTTAAAGTACTGTTAAAGGTAAAGGAGTTCTATAGACTTGAAATACTCATTTTCCTAAATGAATTAGGAGGTATTGATTTGAGAGTTACATAAAAACTAAGGTCATATATTCAGTTTTATTTTAAAGGAAGTTTAAGCCTTGTGTGTTATCTATTACCGAGTAACAAATTACCTCAAAACTTAGTTGCTTAAAACAATAAATATTATCTTACAGTGTTTGTAGTCAGGAATAAAGAGCAGCTTAGCAGTTCTGGCTCAGTATGTATTATGAGGTTGCTGTCATTTGAAGGCTTGACTGGGGTTGGAGGTTCCTAGGGGACTCATATGATTGGTAAGTTAGTGCTGGCTGTTGTCCAGGGTCTTACTTTTTTGCATGTGCCTCTTTCTCCATGTGGCTGCTTGTGTGTTTGCCCTAGAGTGATTCGAGAGAGCAAGGAGGAAGCCACCTTGTCATTTATGATTTAGTCTTGCAAGTCACACACCGTCTCTTCTGCTATATTCTTTTCATTAGAGGCCACTTAGTACAGTCCACATTCAAGGGTGGGAAACTTAAACTCCACCTTTTCAAGAGAATGGTTTCACAGAACTTGTGGACATATTTAAAAACCACCAATGAATGCTTGAAATTCTAAACTGATATTTCAAATGAATTTTTCAGTGCTTAATTGTTCTTCAGAGACTAGATATTTGGCTCTCTGGTGGGAATGACCTATGTGTGTGGAACCGAAAATTAGATCTCCTATGTAAAACCAGCCACCTTTCTGATACAGGTAAGAAATCAAATCAACGTAATTATGAACCATGATTGATATTCTTTAAAAGACATAATGAATCTTCGAAGAGACTTCCTATGAATACCTCTGTATTCATTAATTAATATAGGGGTTTTTCTTTTCAGTTCTGAATATATCATGTAACCTTATTTCTCCAGTTTGATGGTTGTATAAAATATATTTCTATCCCAAATTGGAGGTAGAAGCCTCCCCCACCCACTTATAACAGAATTTCTCAAAAGTGGTCAAGAAAAACTTTGATTTATACTCTTGGTCTGCGTTCCTAAACTGAGTTAGATGAGCACATTGATACATGGAATTACACCTTTCCAACTTTATAATAGAGTTTTCTTCTTTATTTGTGGGGCCATTGGATTTTGAATAGATTCCAAAGGATGACCTCATTTTACAATTGGTTTTACTAGAAAGTCCATGCATTGTGCAAACTTACTAATAAAGTTCAGAATTTGGTTAATATTTTTGGTTTTGAGAAAAGAAAATCAGTTTGACTTCTGATACCAAGGATCTTAAACAATAAAATAAAAAATTATTCAGAGTAAAAATATTTAAGTATAAATGAGAAAATTTAAAGAATAACCTTGAAGTTATGTGATATACTGTTAACTATGTTTGTTTCTAAAAGTAATCAATAAACCCATTGACATCCTAGAAAGAATATTATTAAGCATATTGATACTGTAAAGGTAGCAGGAGCCCTGTGAATTGAATTTACAGTTCACAATTAGAACTAACTTATCTCCACAAAGATACTAAATCAGAAAAGTAATGTGATGTCTTAACAAAACTAAATCACTATGTTTCTAGGATTTTCAGTTTTACCTTTCAATTCAATGTTTGATCACTAGTAATGTTGGTAGTATCTAGATTGTATTTTCATGTTTCCTGTTATCATGAGTTATATCTCTTTATTTACACGTATATTTTCCTTTCTATTTCTTACACTAGCCTGTGGTTACCTGTGAATTTTATTCCATGAATTATTAGTAACTATGTTATGAAATAATGAAATAAGGACTAACAAGAATATTTTGTCTGATAATGGAAATTACCTGTTATTGTAGTCTCCCTTTTGCAAGTTATCTTTGAGAACTATTAAGTAATCATAGTATTGTCCTATTTATCAGTGTCTCAAGAGATAGTGGAAATCTTTGAGAAAATCTGTTAGAAACCTTTTTTTTTTTTTTTTAATTTTTTTTAACGTTTATTTATTTTTGAGACAGAGAGAGACAGAGCATGAACGGGGGAGGGTCAGAGAGAGGGAGACATAGAATCCGAAACAGGCTCCAGGCTCCGAGCTGTCAGCACAGAGCCCGACGCGGGGCTCGAACTCACGGACCGCGAGATCATGACCTGAGCTGAAGTCGGCCGCTTAACCGACTGAGCCACCCAGGCGCCCCTCTGTTAGAAACCTTTGAGAAGGCTATCAGTTATTATTGGTGAGCCTTTTGTGATTTGGGTTTTCCAAATTACCAGATGCCATTGAGTTAGCCGTGCTGTTAGACCTTTATGTCATGAAGCTCCTTTCATGAGGCTTGCTTGATTTTTGGCTAGCAAGGCTTAAAAATTATGGTCTCTCTACAACCATTTCATGATTCAGCTATAAAAAGATACTCAGAATTCTATCTTTATATCTTTTCGATCTAACAGAAGGAGAATCAGAACTCGTTTCCAGATTCAACGTTGAATATGCAGCAGACCCCTTCGCCCTATTTTTCCTAGCGAAATATGCTAACATTATCATATTAAATATTCTCACAACAATCCTATTCTTTGGAGGATTTCACAACCCATATATACCAGAACTATGTACTGTTAACTTTACCGTCAAAACCCTATTCCTAACATTCACTTTCCTATGAATTTGAGCATCCTACCCATGATTCCGATATGACCAAGTCATAGGTCTTCCAAGAAAAAATTTCCTACCCCTCACTCTAGCCATATGCATATGATGTGTATCCTTGCCCATCATCACAGCAAGCATTCCACCCCAAACATAAGAAATATGTGTGAAAAAAGAGTTACTTTGATAGAGTAAATAATAGAGGTTTAAATCCTCTTATTTCTAGAATTCTAGGACTCGAACTTAATCCTAAGAATTTAGAAGTCTTCGTGCTACCATATTATGCCATATTCTACAGTAAGGTCAGCTAAATAAGCTATTGGGCCCATACCCAGAAAATGTTGGTTTATATCCTTCCCATAGTAATTAAACCCCCATTCTCATTATTATATCAACACATCTCAGGAGCCATAATTGTGATAACAAGCTCCCACTGACTAATAATCTGAATTGGCTTCAGAATAAACATACTAGCTATTATCCCCATTCTTATAAAAAAAAAATATAACCCACAAGCCATCGAAGCATCCACATAATATTTTCTTTATATCTTCTTTGAGCTAGTCATCTTCTAAATGGTGATTATCTTTAGGGATTCCTGGTTAAAAAAAGTTGACCATAATAGTGAAAGTGTCAACAGAGCATATCCTACCTTTAGTAAATCTGCATCTTCTTTAGGTCTCTAATACTTATCACAGACTCATTTTCCGTGTGCAGGTGAGCAGGGAACCATGATGTAGTATATTGTGTGTGCTTTATTGTTACAACCCTTTTATGGGAAATAACTTGCATAAATCTGAAAATGTTTTTATTTTTCATATAATCTTTGAAGAAAATAATTTGACCTTTGTCATATATATTTTTGAAGGGATCAGTGCTTTGATTGAAATACCTAAGAACTGTGTTGTGGCAGCAGTTGGCAAAGAACTGAGTGAGTATGACTCTTTTTCTTTTATTTTCTTTTTAAGAAAATTTAAAACTAGACTTGTATACACATTTTAGAAAGACAAGTTTTTTATTTAAGGGACATCTACCCCTGCCCACGTCTTGACCTGCGATTGTTGGAAGCGATGTGGAGACTGAGACATTTTCAAGACGTTAGGTCAGTTTTTGTACTGTGCTTGGTCTAACATAGCCAAGTGGGGCATGGTAACCCCATATGTCTGAGGCCAGAGAAAGCCGTTTACATTCCACAGTTCTGTCTGCTCCTGATCTATAGTCCTACACTTAGCAAAAATACTGACCACAGAAAGCAACTATCAGCATTCTGGAAACTAAAAACTTGATTTGGACGGGTTGGAGGATGATTACTGTGGGAAGCCACTAAGGCAGGAACTGTGGTGTTTTTGGCTCGGGAAGCCAGAGTGGGTCCCATTTTCTTGGGAAGAGTTTCTGCCATTTCCTTCAGAGTGGTGGGATAGCAGAGAGAGGGGGTGGCAAGAGGAATTTTGTAAATTTATTAATTGATTATAAACTTGCTGTTTGAAGACTATTTGGCTGGTGATGGTTAGCTAACCCATTTACTGCCATGGAGCCCATAGTAAAAAATAAAGTCTCTTGTTCCTACTGCCTTTTGAATAGAATTGGGGTGCTGAGAAGTGATAGAGTAAGCATGCTTCTTCAAGACTCCTTATTTCTTGAAGAGTTTTTGTAATGTATCCCAGAGAGCATATGATGTTGCTTGTGCTACTTTCTTTTTTTTTTTTTTTTCAATGTATGAAGTTTATTGTCAAATTGGTTTCCATACAACACCCAGTGCTCATCCCAACAGGTGCCCTCCTCAATACCCATCGCCCACCCTCCCCTCCCTCCCACCCCCCATCAACCCTCAGTTTGTTCTCAGTTTTTAAGAGTCTCTTATGCTTTGGCTCTCTCCCACTCTAACCTCTTTTTTTTTTTTTTCTTCCCCTCCCCGATGAGTTTCTGTTAAGTTTCTCAGGATCCACATAAGAGTGAAAACATATGGTATCTGTCTTTCTCTGTATGGCTTATTTCACTTAGCATCACACTCTCCAGTTCCATCCACGTTGCTACAAAGGGTCATATTTCATTCTTTCTTATTACCACGTAGTACTCCATTGTGTATATAAACCACAGTTTCTTTATCCATTCATCAGTTGATGGACATTTAGGCTCTTTCCATAATTCGGCTATTGTTGAGAGTACTGCTATAAACATTGGGGTACAAGTGCCCCTGTGCATCAGTACTCCTGTATCCCTTGGGTAAATTCCTAGCAGTGCTATTGCTGGGTCATAGGGTAGGTCTATTTTTAATTTTCTGAGGAACCTCCACACTTTTCCAGAGTGGCTGCACCAATTTGCATTCCCACCAACAGTGCAAAAGGGTTCCGGTTTCTCCACATCCTCTCCAGCATCTATAGTCTCCTGATTTGTTCATTTTGGCCACTCCGACTGGCGTGAGGTGATATCTGAGTGTGGTTTTGATTTGTATTTCCCTGATGAGGAGCGACATTGAGCATCTTTTCATGTGCCTGTTGGCCATCCGGATGTCTTCTTTAGAGAAGTGTCTATTCATGTTTTCTGCCCATTTCTTCACCGGGTTATTTGTTTTTCGGGTGTGGAGTTTGGTGAGCTCTGTATAGATTTTGGATACTAGCCCTTTGTCCGATATGTCATTTGCAAATATCTTTTCCCATTCCGTTGGTTGCCTTTTAGTTTTGTTGGTTGTTTCCTTTGCTGTGCAGAAGCTTTTTATCTTCATAAGGTCCCAGTAGTTCATTTTTGCTTTTAATTCCCTTGTCTTTGGGGATGTGTCAAGTAAGAAATTGCTATGGCTGAGGTCAGAGAGGTCTTTTCCTGCTTTCTCCTCTAAGGTTTTGATGGTTTCCTGTCTCACATTCAGGTCCTTTATCCATTTTGAGTTTATTTTTGTGAATGGTGTGAGAAAGTGGTCTCGTTTCAACCTTCTGCATGTTGCTGTCCACTTCTCCCAGCACCATCTGTTAAAGAGACTGTCTTTTTTCCATTGGATGTTCTTTTCTGCTTTGTCAAAGATTAGTCGGCCATACGTTTGTGGGTCTAGTTCTGGGGTTTCTATTCTATTCCATTGGTCTATGTGTCTGTTTTTGTGCCATGTGCTACTTTCTCCATAGGCCAGATATGAGATTTGCTGTGACCGTCAGTTGGCATATTTGCAAATGCCAGTAAGACATGGGCTAATTGTTTACCATTTATTAACTGCTGTTTGCAGACTCCATGGCTTTGCAGCCAAGTTTCGCTTTCTTCATCTGACCTTGCCATGTGTAATCATGTCAGAGAAGTAATTTTCTAAACACTGTGCTTATTACCCTTTTTTTCCATAGAGTAGTTTCAAAAGGTATTAGAATTTTTGCTTAGTTTATTTTCTCTTCCTTGCAGAAACTTAGTTTTCTCATGTTTTTGATCAAGCTGGAAAGAAGCTTAGCTTTTCCCTGGCTTTCTCCTCTTGTAGTGAGCCAGTCACTTTGAGTTTTGCTGATTTTACTGCTAACTCAGTGGTTCTCAGATTTTAGTGTGCATTAAAATGACTTGAATGGTTTGTTAAAAAACACACATTACTCGGTCTTACCCCTAGAGTTTCTGAATCAGTGGGTCTGGAGTATGGTCCGAGTTTCTGCATTTCTAACAGGTGTTTTGGTGGTGCTAGGGTTGCTGGCCTGTAGGCCGTACTTTGAGGACTCCTGCCTTAAGTACTTTGATTCTCTTCTTTCCGTCTCACTACTGTTGCTCAGTTCAGGCTCTCATCTCCCCTCTTGCCTGTTCTGTTGTGCTAACCTCCGAACTTTATCTTCCTTCCTCTACTGTAGTGCTTCTCCAGTGCCTTCTCCTCCTCTAGGTTAGGGCTTCTCCGATACATTTCCCAGGAGGTGCTAGGGGTGATCTCTCTAAAAGGCAGGCTACTCCCCTGCTTCCTTTGTCTATAGCAGTCATTTCTAGGCTCTCAAATTTCTGACTCGTATGATAGTTCATCTTTTTGGAGATCAACTGAGAGTTGCCAAATTTGTATTTTACTTAGTAAAATCATTAAATACAAAAAAAAAAAGCTATCATTTACCATCATCATTTTGTAAAAATTACTTTTTAAAAAAATATTTTTTTTTTTAACGTTTATTTATTTTTGAGACAGAGAGAGAGAGACAGAGCATGAACGGGGGAGGAGCAGAGAGAGAGGGAGACACAGAATTGGAAGCAGGCTCCAGGCTCTGAGCCATCAGCCCAGAGCCCGACACGGGGCTCGAACTCACGGACCGTGAGATCGTGACCTGAGCTGAAGTCGGACGCTTAACCGACTGAGCCACCCAGGCGCCCCTGAAAATTACTTGTTAATAAAAAAGTATGAAAAATGTGATCTCAGCAAAGAATAGGACTTTAAACTGAATATATTTTTGTACAAAATGTATGTGGCCCGTATTTTTTCTCATTTTTGCCTTACATGAATGACATCTTTGCTCCGGGGGACCAATATAAGACCACCAGTAAGATAAAGTCTAGACTTTTCAGCAGATCACATCCACTTCTTTATTCTCTTCCTCCTCTCTCCTCTGAGTCTTGTATCACGTGTTTGTCAAAACTGAATTGCCCTGGGTTCTCCAACCTGAGGTGTTTCTCACCTCTTTGCCTTCATTTCTCCAGTCACTCTGTATCAGGTCTTTGCCCCCTACTCATTGTCCTCTTTGATGTTGCTAATTCCTACTTACTCTTTAGGAGCTCCAGAATGACATTTTTTGAGGCTGAAGGCTTGCTTACCTATCCTCTCTGCTCCTAAAAGTTTTTCTTCTGTGTTCTCATAATCTCTTATGTGTCATTTCACTTACTACTTAAAAAAAAAAACAAACTTCTCTTTGCTATTTGTTCTTTCCTTGCCCTTCCCTTGCAGAATGTGAGCTCCTTGACAACTAGAGCTTTTTATTCACCTTTCTGTTAAAAGATGGGAGATTTTTATTGAATGAATGAGTAATTGAGTCAATTCATTTATGTGGTAATAAAAGTATTACTAATGCCTCAACAGAAGTTAGAATATCATGTAAAAAAAAAAAAGAAGAAATGAGAATTGGTTATATTCAGAAAATAATTTGTAAAAAATATGTATTCTTAAAAACAAGGTTTTGCATTTTATTAGTTTCATTATAAAATATAGTGCCATTTTTCCTTACATAAAAATACATTTCATTCTCATAAATAGAGTGTCTTTTCTATTTCCAAGACCAAGCTTGTGCCCATTTCCTTGGTTTTAAATGTTCCATACTAATTTCTCTTTTTCTATGTGAGGCCGGGCTACTTTCACCATGAAATACAGTTTGTGAGTACCCATGTGACTGTGAGGCTAATCAGCAAGGCTGTCAGCTCTGACACCTCATCTTGGTTCAGAAAACCAGGCTTTGTTCTTAACCCTTTTTTAGAATTCACTACTCCTTCTCTTTTGTCTTAGGATCTAACTTATATTTGTTTTATTTCCTTGAAGTTACTACATAGGTGACCCTATGAATACTTGTCTGTTGGGGCCATATTTATGGATTCACTGAACAGTTTCACATTATCTCCAGTACTTGGTAGTTCTTTGTGGAAGCCTCCTTTGTAAGGTTTTTTTGTCCGTATCTGAGGTTACTTTTTGTTAGTTTGATTAAATAATACATTGCCCATTATTCCACATTCCCAATCTCAAGATCATTTAGTAGTATTCCAACTATAAGTAGAATTTTTACACAAGTTTGACAGGTATCAGGAAGAGTTCTTTTATTTAATGAAAGACCTTCTTTTGCCAGCCACAGTTTGAATGTGAACGGCTGTCAGGATGAAATAACTTTTTCTAGAGATTCATCAGTTGGTAAAATATTATCCAGAGAGATACAAAGGAATGTGGTATGACCCATTTTCCAGAGAGGAATGTAAAAAAAAAAAAAAAGAGAGACTTTAGTAATTAGCCACCACCTGGAAAGGATCTGACTTCTGAGACCTTCCCACTTCTCAGATATTAGTGATCCTAATCTGTGAGCATCCATAGTACTTGGTACATTGGCTTATTTCTAGCCCTTAATACATTGATTATAAGCTTGTTTATAAGTCTCACTCCCACTCTAGAATGCATTTCAGGGCAGTGATTGGGCCTTATTCACATTTAATATCTAAGTTGCTGGAACATAAAAGATATTTAGTAAATGTTGATAGAATCACTCCTGTTGATTTGATTTTTGGTTTTCTGTATTGATTAAAGTTAGGATTTATACAAGTTTAAATAAAACTATTTGTTAATGTCAGACAGTGAGTAAAGCAACACATTGAACATCTCTTATAGTCAAAAGTATAGTAAAGCAACACATTGAATATTGACATAGAAAAATTATAAGGCATGTTCTCAGAGAACATATAATTTAATAGTTTACACCTAATATAAGGAAAAGTTAAAAAAAATAGCTTCTCATGTCTTTACTGAGTTGAAGTTAAACATGAATTTGTAGCTTATTTTGTAGCAGTGCATACTGACCTGAGAACATGAGTAGAGAATGATGATGATGGAGATGACTCTGGAATGTGGACCAGTCACTGACCAAGGAGAGAGGGAGGCAGGTTAGCCAGACATGCCCTGAAGCCCCAGAGAAGATGGGGATTTCTGGTTGGTAATGGGTTTAGAAGAGTTTTAATAAAAGAACACTTGTAAAGACACACTTATTTGGGATTTTAGTAGATCATCTCAAATATCTCAAGCATTTGAAAGAAATACTATGGTATGAATAAGGCTTTCTTTGGAGTTGGGTTTTTCAATATTTTAGATCTTTCTCACTTAATGAAATACTAGCTTTTTTTCCCCACCAGAAATAGAATTCCATCTTCTTTGACCATTTTAATAAAATCATATCTGTATTTTCATTTAGTAATTTTCAGGTTGGTAACACCAACAGGAGAATCACTGGAATGGGATATTCTTGAAATTAAGCGCCTTCTTGATCACCAGGATAATATTCTCTCCTTGGTTAACATCAATGGTAAGCTTACTGTGTATTTGTTTATATTATGTAAAAGTTTGCACTTGTTGACAGAACTTTGGTCTTATTTTGTTCTAGAGTTCTGTAATTACCATCATTAAAATAATGCTTTAGACTAGTACAGGTCAGCAGTCTAATATACTGTGGGGTTTATTCCAGAATTGATCAAGTTTTATAGATAGGTCTAAGATATAGGTCCAAGAAGAATAGAGTGGGGCAGAGAAAAAAGATGATGGGGGGAGCATAATTATCTCAGGTGCTTTGTGATAGCTCTGAGATGACTGTCATAGGCTATAAATACTAATGCCTAGTAGCATTTCAGCATTTTTGGCAGATGGTTCTGGCCAGTTCCTCTTTTGTAGACCACACAGTATAATACTACGTAGCAAGTTATACATTTAGATCAGAAGGAGCAGAATTCAAGTGGATTGCAATCATGATTGAAGACTTCCAGAGAATAACACCAAGATAAAGTAAAGGTCTACAAAAATTGGGTCATATCTGCCCATCCTCATGGTTGTATGTTTTGACTTGCCAGACATCTTATTTGGCTTCACAGTGATTTTAATCATGTCTCCTGGAAGCTGAATCTGTCATCAGATGGCAGAATAGGATCAGACACTACCAGTCTTGGGATTTGGTTGGCTCACTTTGAAGTAAAATGATGCCTTGTATCATCAGAACTCTGCTGGTTAATTGGTATTCTGGGGTCACACAAGAAGAGTCCTTGGTGGCTTCAGTTTGATAATCTGAAGGAAACCGTAAGAGTTTTGTGAGGATGCCATGAATATACTGTAGTGGGAGGACTGGACTGCACTCCCAGACCTGAGACCTGGGTTGGCTCTTTTTGAAGAATACTTTGTATAACCTTGAGGCAAAAGGAAAGAGGGGCACAGATAGCACCAAATGTATTCTCCATTTTTATGCCATTTAATCACATGCTCAGATACATGTGTGAGAATGTCCTTCCCAGCTTCAAAAGCCTCTTACCTAATAGCCATCTTCTTACACAAGTCTTACTTACTGCAAGTCTTTCTAAGGACCAGATTGTCTGTGGTGATAGAAGTTAACATGTTGGGAACACCCTTTGATTTTTCTCTGGGGGTTCTCTTTTCTTCTAGCCATGGATGGCAGCACAGGAGACAAGTTCTTATTTGGGAGACCCTGTGACACAGAGTCTTAAACTCCAGGGCCCTGGAGCTGCTAAGAAAAGCAAGCGTTGTCCTCGCCCATTACACTGGTCATGCCTACTTGTTCTGTTTTAGTGGTAAAACATTGGTGTCATTGATCCAGCACGGTTCCTTACTGAAGGTGATAGGATGTTACTGAAGAGGTCTTAGCTTCATGGCCCTTCTGCTGTGCAATATGCAAAGAAGCTTGTAACAGTTGAACCAGAAAATATTTCTTTGCCAACTTCTTAAGGGAAAGAAAATGGAAATCTAAAGCAAAAATATTGTTAATGAAAATTACAGGAAACCCATAGTAGTTTTTACTTTATTAACTCCCTGACTATAAAATTACATTACAGATAATAAATAAGCTGTAAGCATTTTGAGGAATCCTATATGGTCAAGTAGTCTGTTAAAATTTGAAAATGATATTGTGACAGTCTCTATTTTCTACATAGGTAGGTTTGCTGTCCTGAAGATTTCAGTGATCCTGAAATTATTATGTTGTACGGTTCCCAGCTCCACTCTCAGCCCTGTTTCTTTTACTACCAATTACCAGTGGAAGATGTGGCTAGTTCTGGGTTTGTATTTCATAGGAGAAGGGCATTTTCATGGAGGTGGCCACAGGCAACCTTAGAATGGTAGGACAAAATTCCCATAGATGTGAATAATGAATAACAGAGAATCTGATAATGAATGAAAAAGAGATCTGAATGCCTGAGCAGAAGGTTTTCTAACACAGACATACAAGATAACCTAGTTTATATTTTCTGGCAAAAGGCTCTGGTGCTGCTTCATTTTATTCCTTTTCTTGTGTTGACAGCATGGTATGGTAATCACAAATTATTAGTACTAGTGAGGGAAGGTAGACAGATATAAGAATGGGAGTTCCTACTAAGTGACTTTTTTTTTTTTTGAGAGACACATAGTGTGTGTGTGTGGGGAGGAGGGGCAGAGAAGAGGGAGACACAGAATCCAAAGCAGGCTCCAGACTAAGCTGTCAGCACAGACCCTGATGCAGGGCTCAAACCCACAAACCATGAGATCATGATCTGAGCCGCAGTCAGACGCTTAGCTGACTGAGCCACCCAGGTGCCCCTATACTAAGTGACTTTTGATACTAACATAGGATGAAAATCCATCTCTGTATATCATTGAGCTTGTTTTGTGTGAAACATTCTGAGTGACCTGTTTGAGAATATATAGTGATAAATTTATAGTAATAAACTACACTGACGCAGCTGAATGCCAGTATTTTAAGTGAAAAATTCCAGCTGGGCACAAATATCTTGTTTCTGTTGCATAGATGAATCACAGACACTCGGGAAGATTAAGTTAGAGCAGACAGCCGTGTGGTCTCAAGTTCAGTTGACTCTGTTATGATGGCATGCAGAGTTAGTGTCAAGAATCTTCACTCCTTAATGTCTCTGGTTCTTTTGTATTTTGAATGAAATTGGAAAGAGGAGGGAAAGGGATGGAAAAGAAGGTCATGGAAAGAGTAGTACAGCTTTAACTGTCCCATTATTAGTAGTCCATTAATAAACTATAGAACTTGGTCTTGGAACCAAGACAAAATAAAGTTTACATGTATGACTGCTGGTAATTTTTTATTTCTAAGAGATTGTTCATCTAATTATTAGATATTTCTGTCCTGGCTTATTTGGTAAATGGAATCATTAAATCATAACTAACTCATCTTTGTATTCCTAAATTAGAAATACTGGAGGTTTTAATACCATTAATTTGGAATAATACTAGGAGCTCAGAATAATGCCAAAGACTCAAAGATAATGTTTGATGTCTTTTTTAAATTCGTACACATTTATTATTGGCTTTTTCATCTAGTGCATGAGAAATCCAAGATAGAGGTTAAATGACTTTCTGAGGACTAGATGGCTAGTAACAGAGCCACATTTAGAACTTGGGTTTTTAGACTTGTATTGTATTCTCTTCTACCTTACCTAAACATGTAAGGATTAAAATAAATTACATTTATTTAAGATAGTTTTTAGTGTCAGCAGTAGTACATTTTCTATTAATTATGTAATTTACAAAGTGTCTTAGTTGGCCCACTAATTTTATTTTCGTTTAAGGTAATAAAAACTTGTTATTGTAGAAGTAATATCTAGTCATGGTAGAGCAATGAGAAAAGAGTGAGAAACATAAAGTCTGTAAAAAGGAAAATTATCCCACACGACAGTATTAAGCACTGGTCCGTATACTTCTAGGTGTTTTTCTGAGAATATGTATGTGTATATCCATATGGCTTGCTGTTTTGTAACTGTATGTCATGAATATATTTCCGTAGTAGTATAAACATACTTTTACAACTAAAATTTTTTTAAGTTTATTTATTTTTTTTTGAGAGAGAGAAAGAGAATGCAAGTCACAGAGGGGTAGAGAGAGAGGGAGAGTGAATCCTAAGTAGGCTCCACACTGTCAGCACAGAGCCCGACTCAAGGGCTTGAACCCACGAACCATGAGATCATGACCTGAATCAAAGTTGGACTTTTAACTGAGCTACCCAGACACCCCTACAACTCAATTTTTAATAACAGTTACTGTTTAATTTTATAGAAGTCTTATTTATTCAGTTCCCAATTCACATTGTTAATATTACGTATAATAGCCTTGTTACATTTATCTTTTATGTGCTTTCCTCAGGATAAATTTCTAAAGGTGGAATTGTTGGATCAGTGGGTTTACATTTTTTTTAAGGTTTTGATGCATATCACCACATTTGAAAGGATTGTACCAATTTATACTAGGACATTAGTACGGAAGTATGTTGATTTTATGCTTTTGCCAGCATTGGGGACTTTGCTATTTTTTCATCTTTCCCAGTTTTCAAGTCATTGAGTAGTATCTTACTGCTTTATTATTATTTTTTAATGTTTATTTTTGAGAGAGAAAGATTGCACATGCAAGCTGGGGAGGGGCAGAGAGAGAGGGGGAGACAGAGGATCTGAAGCAGGCTCTGTGCTGTCAGTGCACAGAGCCAGATGCAGGACTCAAACTCAGGAACTGTGAGATCATGACCAAAGCCAAAGTTGGTCGCTTAACTGACTGAGCCACCCAGGTGCCCTTCTTACTGCTTTTAGATTTTTTTGATTATTAAGGCACTTGAACATCTTTGCCCATGTTTACTGACCATTTGTATTTTTTATTTTGTCTGTTCAGGTCTTTTGCCCACTTTCTGTGATGGAGTATTTATCAAAATTTGGTTTCCAGGAACTCCTTATTTATCAAGTATAATAAACCCATTTTGATACCTGAGTTGCAAATTTTTCCCAGCCTTTTGTCATTTAAATATGATTGTTTTCACTAAGCAGATATTTACATATGTATCTTTCTTTCCCCACCCTGCCTCCTTTAGAGCTTTTTAGCACTCCATATTTATAAAAGCATTTACCTTTATTTTTTCAATCCTTTAAGTACTTTTAATGTTTTAATGTATTTGAAACTTACTTTGGCCTATGTAAAATAACAGAAAAAATATATATTGCTCTCTGCCCCCAGTTCTTGGCACAGAGCTCCTAAAACCATTGTAATTTCCTAAGTGATAAGAGCTCAGGGAGCATCTTTTGTTCTAATATTTGGTCTAATATTTGCTGATCGATATTTCTTGGAATTTTCTGAGTGATAGTAGTGACTTTTGTTCTAATGAGACCTTTGTTTCTTGGTGGGCTTCTAGATGGGGGCTGGTCACCAGAAAGACCAGCCATGACTAGAAACTTGGAAGTTTTAGCCTACCCCTCATTTTCCACAGAGGGGCTGGAAATGGAATAATTGATCATGCTTACATGATGAAGCCTCCATAAAAATCCCAACAGTATGGGGTTTGGAGAGCTTCCTAATTGCCCAGCATGTAGAGGTGCTGGGAAAGTGGCATGGTTGGAGAGGGCACGGAAGCTCCACAGCCTTCCCACACACCCTGTCCTACACATCTTCTTCATCTGGGTGTTCATCTTTGTCTTTTATCATGTTTTATAATAAACTGGTAAACAGTAAACTTTTTCCTGAGATCTGTGAGCTTCTCTAGCAAATTAATTGAACCCAAGGAGAGGGTATGAGAGCCTCTGATTTATAGCTGATTGGTTAGAAGCACAGGTAACAACCTGGACTTGCACTTGGCATCTGAAGTAGAGGGAGTCTTGTGGGACTGAGCCCTTACCCTGTGGGATCTGATGCTTCCTCCAGGTAGAGTGCCAGAAAGGAGTTAAATTGTAGGACACTCAGCTGGTGTCACAATTGCTTGATGTGGGGAACCCCCCCCCCACATCTGGTGTCACAAGTGTTATATGGTAGTAGTGTGATAGTAAAAGAGAAACAGGAGAAGGGTCTGTTCCCTCCCCTTCCCCTCCCTTCTTTTAATGTTTATTATTTATTTTTGAGAGAGACAGAGTTCAGTCAGGGGAGAGTCAGAGAGAGCAAGACACAGAATCTAAAACAGGCTCCAGGCTCTAAGCTGTCAGCACAGAGCCCGATGCAGGGCTCGAACTCATGAACCAAGAGATCAAGACCTGAGACGAAGTCGGACGCTTGACTTACTGAGCCACCCAGGTGCTCTGGGTCCGTTTTCTAAATAGTGTATGATCCAAGATAAGGTTCTTTTATTTCTGTTCCCCAAATAGTTAACCAAATATTCCAGTGTGAGGCATTTCTTCCCTCACTGAATTGAAATGCTGTTATGACATACTAAATAAGTAAACTTGAGTCTGTTTCTGGTCTTGCTATGCTGTTATATTGATCTTTTTGTTTGGCTTGTCTAGGTACCTCACTATTGTAAATGCTGTGGTTTTATAGAGCATTACCAGCAGGCAGTCTATTTCTTTTTTACCTTTAGCGTATGTAAAATGATCACTAAAGAGACAAATATGAACTCTGCCTAGATTTGAGTTTTGTAACTGGCTCCCATGTTGGAGAAATGATCATCTGGAATATTCTGGACTGGACAGTGCAGGCCCGTGAATGCAACTTCTGGGACCCATCTCCACAGCTGGACACCCAACAAGAAATAAAACTCTGTCAAAAACCCAATGACATTTCTATTCATCACTTCACATGGGATGAAGAGGTAAAAAAAAAAAAAAAAAAATCTGTAAACTTGTCTTTTTTAATACACCCAGTGTCTAATTTTTTTTTTAAGTTTATGTATTTTTGAGAGAGGGAGAGAGAGAATCTCAAGCAGGCTCTGTGCTATCAGAGCAGAGCCTGATGTGGGGATTGAACTCATGAACTGTAAGACAATGACCTGAGCAGAAATTTTTATTTTTATTTAAAAAAATTTTTTTTTCAGTATATGAAATTTATTGTCAGATTGGTTTCCATACAACACCCAGTGCTCATCCCAAAAGGTGCCCTCCTCAGTACCCATCACCCACCCTCCCCTCCCTCCCACCCCCCATCAAACCTCAGTTCTCAGTTTTTAAGAGTCTCTTATGCTTTGGCTTTCTCCCACTCTAACCTCCTTTTTTTCTTTTTTTTTCCCTTCCCCTCCCCCATGGGTTTCTGTTAAGTTTCTCAGGATCCACATAAGAGTGAAACCATATGGTATCTGTCTTTCTCTGTATGGCTTATTTCACTTAGCATCACACTCTCCAGTTCCATCCATGTTGCTACAAAGGGCCATATTTCATTCTTTCTCATTGCCACATAGTACTCCGTTGTGTATATAAACCACAATTTCTTTATCCATTCATCAGTTGATGGACATTTAGGCTCTTTTAATTTGGCTATTGTTGAGAGTGCTGAGCAGAAATTTTTAAACTTAATCTCATGATGGATATAAAAAGGTATCATTCCCCGTATTCAAGTTGTGCTTTAAAATGTTCTGATATTTTTCAGGGTGCCTGGGTGGCTTAGTTGATTAAGCGTCCAACTTCAGCCCAGGTCATGATCTCAAGGTTGGTGAGTTGGAGCCCCGTGTTTAGGCTGCTTCGGGCACTGTGCTGACAGCTCAGAGCCAGGAGCCTACTTTGGATTCTGTGTCTCCCTGTCTCTCTGCCCTTCCCTCTCTCACAATAAGTAAAGCTGTCTTTTTTTTATTTTTTGAGCTGTCTCTCAAAAACAAGTAAACGTTAAAAAAAATTTTTTAATGTTCTGATATTTTTCATAGATTGCAGAACTTCCATTAAAAAAGCATTTTAATCTTAGCTCCTGTCTGTGAGGCAAAGAAGTGATTACATGTCTATAGATTTAAAAACTCTGTTGAAATCTTTGCTTGGATTAAATAAGAGTTATGGTCCTAAAAATTATGTTTTTTATTTGGTACCTTTTTTGCTTGTAAAAATTAGTATTTAAAGTTTTTTCATTTTGTATTTTTTCTTCTCACAGATTTTGATTGAGGTGTATTAATTGCTATAAATGCTTGATAAAGCATTACTCAGTTTTCCCTAGTATTTCTTCTTTTATAGGGGTTTGTTTTTTCTATAAGGGGACATTAATTATTGATTATAGGTGATTGATAGAGTGACTCTGATGAGTAATAGCTGCCCAAGAGTTCATTAATTCTCCAGCTGTGCTTATAATTTCCTTTGTGCTCTTTGGTATGTCACGTAAACTGCACAGATTTCCTGGTTTGTAGAACTAGTTTTTGGGGTTTCTTTGCATTTGAATTGCTACCCATAGGGCTCTAGATTTTAGCACGTTGACCAGTTTTCATTAATGCTCCTGACACTTGCCCTCACTTTGTGCTGCTAAGTGCAGAGTACTGATCCAGAGGATCAAGGGGATCTTTCCACATTTAAACTCTGGTAAGCCTTGAGGGCATGCTATGGTCTAGATACTGTGAGTCTGAGTTGGGTTTGTAGGCCTCAATGGAAGAGAAGAGAAGAATTCCTCAAGAGAATTTTTTTGGTAAAAACAGGGAGGCTAGATCTTTAGGGATTTTTGAAAGGTCTGCCTCACTGGGGTACCTATTGCATAAGAAAAGGATTCCCAGGCAAGTGCTACCAAAAGTCTAGTGATGTGCAAAATAATTTCAGAAGCTAGGTAGTGTGGTGTGAGTCAAGAGCAAGGGACTGGAGTAACATGACCTTGATTCTGGTATCAGCTCCATGTCTGAACTTAGTGTGTCGCTTTAATCTTCTAAAATTTTAACTTGTTTCTCTGGAAAATGAGATGTTGTTAGGCTATAAGAAGATCAATATTGGTAAAAGTACCTTCAAAAGATTAAAGTTGTTTTCTAATAATACATTTGGAAAAATGTTTTTTGTGAATTCTTCGGAGGATCTTAAGATGATAGTGCCACTATAGCATAGGCTTTTTTGTGTCCTTGCATTTGTAGGTCTCTTGCATTCTTAAGGGTATAGTGTTAGGTGAATGAAAATCTAGCTTGTGCCTCAGCAGCTCCCACTGTACCGCCAGTCTGCCAGCCAGAGTTCCTCTTTCTAGCTGTCATATACAGGACTTCTTTGGAAGTTCCCTATTGAATACAGAAGGTAATAGTGGCCTTCTGATGTCATAGCAGGACTGGAAATCTGTTGTACTACGTAGTGGTAAGGATTAATTTTATGTCCATTTCTGAACTTTTCTCCTGACCAGAATGTATTTGCTGCCGTTGGAAGGGGTTTATATGTGTATAACCTTCAAATGAAGCGTGTGATTGCTTGCCAGAAAACTGCCCATGACTCCAGTGTCCTGCACATTGCCAAACTTCCAAACAGGTACTAGAAGGTGGGCCAGAGTAGCCCATGAGCTGTAGTCTGCCAACTGTAGTTTAATGAAAAAATACCACCCTAACTTTGACAAAGATCATGTTAGTATTATTTAAAAAGGTCATTTACAGGGGTGCCTCGGTGGCTCAGTCGGCTGAGCGTCTGACTTCAGCTCAGGTCATGATCTTGCGATTTGTGAATTTGAGCCCGGTGTCGGGCTGTATGCTGACGGCTCGAACCTGCTTGGAAGCCTGGAACCTGCTTCAGATCCTGTGTCTCCTCTTTCTTCCCGTCGTCCCATCCATTCTACAACAAATGAAATAGATTCCCATTTCCCAGATCCACCATGGTAACTTCTGAAGTGGCAAAGTTATTTGGCTCCATGGTTTGACCTGTTAGATTCTTTTAGAAATGGAGAATACCCATGGCTGTCTCTAACAAAAGAGTTTGTGGTAATGTGTTATAAAATTTACAAGAAGTAGACTTTGGGCACTATTTTTCTTCTTGTATTTTCCATAAACCCACCTTATTGTTGCAGTTGTTGATGGCCAGAAAGAAATGGTCATCTCCTTGTTATGTGGGGCTACTAAGCAAGGGCTTTCCTCTAAGGGTAAATTTGGCTTCTGAGTTTCTAGGGATGAAATTGTAGGAGGGGAAAACTATTTTCTCTGCAGGATACTTTTAGAGTGAGAGCCACCCTGAGAAGAGATACAGTGAGAGGAGGGAAGGGGACTGTTCAGGATATTGTGAAAGTGTAATTAATTCATAGTTTTCCTGAATACATTAAAAAAAAATTTTTTTACATTTATTTATTTTTGAGAGACAGAGGCAGAGCACAAGCAGGGGAGGGGCATAGAGAGAGGAGGGGACACAGAATCAGGTTCCAGGCTCTGAACTGTCAGCACAAGGTCTGATGTGGGGCTCGAACTCACAAGCTGTGATAATCATGACCTGAGCTGAAGTCAGACACTCAACCGACTGAAGTCACCCAGGTGCCCCACATTTTTAAAAACGGGATGATACATTTATCACATTTAAGCCAGTGGGACAATATAACGTGCCCTTCCTGAGGAGTGCTTTTACTTAGCATTGTAAAGCCATGTTAAGTAGTGATTTTTATCAACTCCTGCCAAGAGCTGAAGAGAAGCAGTTGAGGGCGCTGATTTCTTTCACTGCAAATTTAGCATAGGCCCTTGTTGTGCACTTGCTTTTTGTCAGTTATTTATTTTTTTTCTGACAGGCAGTTAATCTCATGCTCGGAAGATGGCAGTGTACGCATTTGGGAGTTAAGAGAAAAACAGCAGCTTGCAGCTGAACCTGTACCAACAGGTGTGTCTTTTCTCCTATGAAAAACAGAAGAAAGGCAGTTAAGTGCAACCACAGGAATAATATACAGTGCTCCAAATAGGCATGTTTACATGAAGCATATGCTAATTGGGATCTCAAATTCACATCTTAAGGTTGCTTTAATGTAGAACTGCCTGTTTATTTCAATTCAAGTCAACTAGTATTTTACTGTTTTAAGGGGAAACTCTTACTTTCTGGTAATCTGAACAAATGGCCCATTGAAGTATTCAATCATTTTATATTGCCTATCATAATGCTTGATACACAAATGGGATTTGTACCATCAGTTATCACATTAAAGTGTTCTTTCAGCCTGGAGGCATTAACATCGAATTCAATTTATGGAAAAATACACTTTTGTGTTTATATCATAATCTCCTGAGCTCTTGACCTGCAGGTATTTGGTTTGAAAAACAAAATCCTGGTTCATTAGCATCCTTTGCATAGGAAATCCGATGCTAGTACCTCTGGAGTTTCTTCTGGTCATCTGAAGTCATAGGGTATTGTATTTGGACATATATGTTGCTTTTCATCTACTTTTGTTGATCTGAGTTGTGTGGTTTTTGTTTTTTGTTTTTTTGACACTGGCATTCAGGCCTTTTGCTGCTCTCTTTTATTCCCAGTGCATTTTGTCATGTGAATACACCTTCACCAGTGGGTGAGGAGGGGCAATAAAAGAGATGAGCAACAAACCTTGTAGTTAAGATGAAAGGAAGTAACATATTTACATTTAAATTTTCTGTTTTTCTGATCCTTTATTCTGAGTAGAGAGCATAGTAATTTTGGGAATGACTGAAATGATTACTTTTGTAGGTTTTTTTAACATGTGGGGATTTGGAAGAGTAAACAAACAAGCCAGCCAACCTGTTAAAAAGCAACAGGAAAATGCCACTCCGTGTTCTTTGGAGCTTATTGGAGATTTGATTGGACACTCCTCATCTGTGGAGGTATTATTTTTAATAAGCATATAAAGGTTTAGGGAATTCCCACTTTTGCATCTCGCTGCTCTTCATTCAGTTGGTATCGTTTTTTTCTGAATCTAAACATGGATAGGTTATAGTACATGCAATTAAGATCTCCCTTTACGGAGATACGATGTGAGTAAGCAAGGAATGTGTTACTTCTAAATATGGGCTTAATCACCATTATTTGTGAGATGGAGACAGCCAACAATGGGACAAGGTGAATAATGTGGAATACATATGTTTAACAGTAGTAGAGGGTGCGTGGACAGTTGGGGTTATATATTGAGTTAAAGTCTTCCAGAATTGAATTCAGGGGGTCTTAATCAAATTCAAGAACAGAGCCCTGTTTTTACCTCCTTTTGAAGGATATATTGTTAGCTTCATAAAACACAGGGCTTGGTTAGCGTTGTGCATATATGAAAATGTTAGTTGAGAATTATGTATACAGTTCAAACTTGGGGAAATCTAAATACATTAGTATTTTACTATATACACTATTGCCTATAATGAAAGGAATAAGATCAATTGAGATAGATGATTGGAACTGATAACAGTATAAGCAGAGCCTTAAGGATTGAATTTCTTAAATTGTTTTTCCCTGTCTCATTGCCAGGGAGGAAAGAACTACTTTCCATGTGGAAGTGCATTTATGCCTAGCATTCATTTCTTCTATTTTAGGGCAGTGTACTAGACACTGGAGTTTACAAAGAAACCTAAAACATAATCCTTACCCTCGGGACTCATACTTGAGTAGACAGGAAGGCTATAGATCTAGTAAGCTGTTAACCTAAGCTGTTTAGGATAGACCCAGATGATTGTACACAGTGAGTACTCAGGAATTAGGAGAAAATGGTTAGTGGAAGATAGAAAATGGACTTGACCTGTACCTTGAAAGGTAGGGAGGGTTAACATAGATAGCCTTATGACGGTAAGTTTCCCGATGTTGGGTATCCTATCTTGTTTATCTTTGCTTTCCTGTAACAGGTAGCCCAATTGTTTTCATTTTGTCCTGCTTTTTAACTTTGCTTAGGTGGTTATAGTGTAGTTGGGGAGTAAGGATGTAATGTGGTAGACAGAAGTGCAAAGATAGGATCTCCTTACTGGCAAAGAGCAGACTGGCTAGGCTGGAGCAGTGGTTTCCCGTGAATAGACGCCAGTAGGAGTTAAGCCTGAGAAAGTAGTTTTGGGTCAGATTATGAATGTCCTTGTATGTAAGGCTCAAGAATTTGGACTTAATTTTTAAAATAGTAGGTACCCATTAAAGGTTTTTAAATGGTGGGGGAAACGTTCAAAGTGGCGTATTTGCTGTAAAGTGTTGACCCTGAAGTATTTTTTTTAAGTGTCTCTGAAATTTCCTCTTTTAAGTGTTACCTCCTCAATTTCCTCATTCCTTTTATATTTTTATCTTTACTTTCTAGCCATCTAAATTCTTAATCTTCCATCTCCTGTAGTATTTGCTTCCATAATTGCCCCTCTTATATCCCATCAGCTGAGGCCTTATCGTGCTATCTTCAAAACTGTGTGTTATTTCAGAGAGAACTCTCATCCTCTTGTTCTTTAATGTTGTATTTCTATCCTTTATTTCAGTCTTGCCTTCGAGGAGCTCTGTTCTACATCGGTGTTCATGCTGCCTTCTCACCAACACTCCGTATTTTTTATTCTTAGCTCCCAGCCTTTCACTATGCATGACCTTCCCTTTATTTGGGAAATTTTGTTTTTGAACCGTTGACATTTTCAGTGGTTACTGATCTATGTTCCCTTTTTCTGTGGCAAATCATAGTGTGAACTACATTTTTTAGGACCTGATTATATAGTCTTCGTTTTAACAACTGAACTAGCACCTTTTTCATGGTAGTGCCATCTATTATGCTGGGTTCCCTAAGTAAATGCTTACTGACTGATTAGAGTGCTGAAGCCAGTGTTTATCTTAGAGAATTTGGAATTCAGACATTTTACTGGTAGCTATTAGTGTGTACAATAAATGATGAACCAATTCTGGCAGGACTTCTGATATAAAACTAATACTTGAAGAATTAGATTATGGTAAAATTGAGAAGATTCAATGGGAATTCATGTATTTCACACACAAAAAATAGCTGTTACAGTTCTGATTATTAAAATACAGGATATTAGTCACATAAATAGTAGACCATTAATTTCTCATGAAAAATGATCAAGAAGTCTCCAAGGTACATATTTTACAAGCCATGTTAGTGTATAATTAGCCTTGCCTCTTCTCTTTAAATTTCCTATAATCAGTAGCTTTAAATGTCTTTACAGATGTTTCTGTACTTTGAAGATCATGGACTAGTGACTTGTTCTGCTGATCATCTCATTATTTTGTGGAAAAATGGAGAAAGAGAATCTGGATTGCGCAGTTTAAAATTATTTCAAAAACTGGAGGAGAACGGTGACTTACATCTTGCTGTGTAGTTGAAGGAATTTGGAATACTTGTACATGAACCTTGAACATCAAATATAGGGTAATACTCAAATTTGTATTGTATTATTTATTTTTTAGTAATCTCCACACCCAGTGTGGGGCTTGAACTCAAAACCCTGGGGTCAAGAGTCATATGCTGTAATGACTAAGCCAGCCAAGTGCCCCTTGTAATGTATTACTTTTTCTGGTTACTCCATAAAATTCTGGTTGAATTTTTTTTTTTGGTGGGCCTGCAAACCAGCAGCAACTTGCTTCTCAGGTATTTGTTTAACTTAAGAAATGGGTCTAATTTTAGCAGTGAATTTTCAAAAGTACTCAGATCAGAGCACAAATATTGGTTGATACAGAACTAAATTATACATGGCATCTGTATAGAAAATTTTTTAATTAGGCTTAAAGAAAATTCTATACCAGAAATTGTATGAGCTTAACAAAGAAAAGTGCTCGGACCTCTCACTCCCTTTATTTAGCATACTTTTGTTGCCTCTACATTACCACCAAAAATTGTTTTAAAAGGTACATGTACTTTTTTTGTTGGTGGTGCCAAATCAATCATTTTTTGTTTTAGTTTACTACAATTCCTCTAAACTCAGATCAATAGGAATCTTAGGGTATATCCCCCCCCCCCAACCCAAATAACTGTTAGCTAGATTGGTACTAGACCAGCAACTGCCCCTCATATAGGCCAGGGATGACAGCTAGGTCACTAAAGACTTCTGTCGCAGGTCAGAGACCATGAGCCCAGAGTACTTGATTTGTCTTAGATTTGTGTTAGCATTGCTTCAGATAGGAAATACTTGCAGTGACCACTCAGATTTAATCATCTTCCTCACCCCAGCAACCTTAAAACAGAATACTTTCCTCCCTTTGGGTACTAAAGAATAAAAATTTAAAAAGAAAAGTGGGTGACCCTTCCCCTTTCTGCTGACTCATGTGTTCATCCCATACAGCCTAAATGGAATCTTTATAAACTGTTGTTTCCCCAACCATCCACAGATGAAAAGACCTAAAGTCATCTGTGCCACACCAGTGCCCTAATATTAAGAATGAGTAAAGGCAAGCGATACTATTATTTTTAATTCACAATGAAAATAGCTTTATGGAGAAATATATTAAAATCTCTCTGCCAGCTTTCTAAGTTTTCATCCTAAAATTAGAGCGTGAGTAGTTTCCCTAAACCACGCAGACATGCATTCTAGTCTTAGTGCATCATATTGTTTATCACTTTAGTGTCTCCAAGTCATTTTCAGGCTTTTAAATTTTCCTCTATAATTACTAGCTAGCTTTTTCTTTGGAAATTCTACATGAGGTCTTGAGTTGTGTAAGACCTCTTCAATGAATTATACAAGGAATTCATAGATTTGCATTTTCAGGTAGTAATCTATTCCTATGGAGTGATGGAAACCATAGGTGAAAGCTCCAACTCAGAAAGATGGGAGATTGTAGTAACAGCCCAGACTGGACTGCTGCTAAAAAGTTGAACTTGCATTAACTTGCAAGCCCTTATGGCTGCATCCTCTGGCTGTATTCACATAATACAATCAAGAGCTTAGATTTCTGAGGCACTGTATTATTCCTTTCTCAGCTTGAGGCTGGTTCTTTGCCCCCAAGACTAACCAGCCCTGAGTTGCTTAGACAGCAAGCCAATTTTATAAAGTAAAATTGGAAATAAAGAATGACCTTCATGGTACTAAGGGTCTTCTACCTGTATTAGATTAGAATTTTTCTAAATTAATATGGCTCCCCTTAACCCAGAATGTTTTGGTAAACAACTAAGTATAAAGTATACCTTCTGAAAGACTATATTTCTAATAAATTGTATGTAGGAATGCAGTATTTAGTTAGCAATTCAGAAGATTACTCCACAATAGATGACACTGATAAAGGACATAGCTGTGTTAAAGCTTTAGTACCTGGCAGTCTTCGAGGATTTAACATTTGAGTTCTTATGAAATTAATTTAACATTATAAGGAGTAAGCTGTAACATTCATATAGAACATGTCAGACATCTGATAAATGTTACTTACCAAATGGAAGTGAAAGCAACATGGTGAGGAAAATACTGTCCTTGCCTCAAGCAAGCTTCTGAAACCTCGGCAAATTACAGTGGGATTTTGACATCCTAAACTTAATGTGTCTGAAAATAAAGTTTGTGATTCATGAAATAAAGGACACTAAAGCGAAATTTTGAAATAATGAAAAGTTTAGGCCAAAGAGATGAAATAAAAACAGCTGTTGGGAATGAAAAATGGCTGTAGGAATTTAGTTACAAGTACTTCACAAAAACATTTTCATCACATTTACATAATGCAGCATCACAACACAAAGCAGGCTGCTGTCCTGACCAAGCACATTCACTTATCATCTAACAAAAATAATTTAGATACATTTCTTTGCATGGAATTATCATATAGGTTTTCATTTTTTTGGTACAAAACATAGAAAAAAACATTGGCACATTATGTAGTGATGTCATTTTTTTTCTTCCCATTTCCTAGTTTCCAGTGTTCTGCATTCCAATTCAGTCTCTGTTTATACCTCTGAAAAATGCAGCATGGAGTAGAGGATTTGAAAAGAAAATGAAGCTATTTTGTTTACGGAGTTTCTAATATTTACAATACATAGAGAACAGGTGGCCGGTAAAAGAGAAAGGAAAATCTCAAGTCTGACTTGATGGAGATCACAGAAAGTTTTCAAAAGAGCTGTATAAAAATATGCACTTGTGCTTTAGAAGCTTTTAGCATACAATTAATAGCTTAAAATAGTATTTACTGCTTCCCCTTACGTCTGTTTTCTGATATATTTACACACCTTGCAGTCTTTTCTGTTTTACATCATTAAAGCAAAATGGCAAGGTCTCAAATATAGATTAAAAACATCTGAACCCTGAAACTTCCCCATCCCTCCCCAAATACATTATGTATAGATGGTACACTGCATAACATACTCCATGGACTTGTACCCAGGAAATTCAGATTGCTTTAATAAAAATTTTAAACTGTGAATGTATATAAATTTTCTTTTTTAAAAAATCTTATCCAAGGGCATTCAGGTTTAATGGCTTTTATATAATACTCACTATATGGCCTTGTGACTGCCTCTGTAAACCAGAAACAAGGGAAGTGCGTGGATTCCCCCCAAACAAGGTGTCAGTCCCTTCCCTACCGTGAATGGCTCACTGTTAAGGTGAATTGCTTTTATAGGAAAGAAGGCTACACAGGCTGCTGCTACCAGTCTTCAGAAGGCACTCACCAGGCCCAGGCTGCGGTCTACCTTGGGTGTCACCCCCTTGATCAAAAGAACTACTTAGCCACAGAGGCTGTGAAACTAGTTTATCAATAATTTGGTCCTAGTTGTTTTGCTCATTTTATAAATAGTTTTTTTCCTTAGGTGTTTTTATGAATCTTTCAGACTGGTGCTCTTGAGGAAAATAGTCAAGCTAAACAGCAATGTTGACTTTTATGGTAAGAGATGGGCTCACAGGCACCAAGTTTTTGCTGCTTGTATCCTGCTAGAGTAAATGAGCTCCATAGTTTGATGAGGACACTAAGTGTTCAAAAGAAAAAATATTTTTCTTAATGGAACATAACTTTCTAAAAATGCAATTTGGGACTTGAATGACTCAAAGTCAAAAATTAAACACTAACCCCTTAACCTACACCTGTCTTTTCAGTATAAAGGAAAGCCTCTTATTTACACTACTGTGATTCACAGTGCCCGTTGCAGATCAAGAGGTCCCCTTGTCTCTCGGGTTTAGCTGTCAGATGGAAGCCTCAGACTTTTGCACTTTAGGTCATCTAATGTCTTCCAGTGTTTGTAGTTATCAGCCAAATGTTGCATCAGGGCTGGCAGATGGGCAAAGGCTGCAAGGACATCAAAGAATCACAGGTTAGATGCCAGGAACATTTATAAGGCCGGTGCTCTGTGAGACATATGGAGGCTCAATATAGGAAGAGAGGTACCCTAGGTCAGGCCTTATGCTACACGTGAACATACAAGCATGAGAAGGGTAGATCGTTAAACACTAGTTTCTGAAATACAAACAGGTCCTCTTAGTTAAAAGTGGAAGAGCCATTTATCAGCAACATTACAAAATGTATTAAGTCTACTCTGAATCAGATTCTTTGGGTATTCTTTCTAGAGTTTCCTCCAATGATAGGAAAAACTGCTATAAGCTTTGGAACCCTATGCTTTGAAGAAGTGAAGACTTGTAGATCCAGTTATCAAACGTCCATGGAGTCTTCTGTACTCAGAGGTTCTCTGCAAGGTGCTGGCCACGCAGAAAGTGGACATGCACGCCACCATAGCTAACTTAAAAAAACAAAACAACATTTCACATACACCTGTAGGCCCAGCCTATGTCCTTAGGGGTTATCCTCATAAAGCAGAACAAGATATTCTGTTGAGGTGACAAAACACCAAGTCTCTTACCATCCCAAGCATCAAACATGTCTGTTATGAAGTAGTCAATGAAAGAGATTTGGGATTTGGGGATGCTACATGTATTCCGGTCAAACACTGGCATCACCACAGGGAGCCCCTGTCTCTTCTCTTCGTCAGTCTGCAAGACATGAGAACACAGACAGGGCTGAGGCACATGAGGAGCTGTCACGGTAGCATTTAGTTTCTCAGAACAACTCTGGAAAGGGGTCATCATCCAATTGTATCTATGAAGAAGGAGGCTCAGCAAGCTCCTGAGGCCTATAGAAATGAACCACCTGATGAACTGTGGTGACTGAATTCAGGTCTTGTGAGTCCGAAGTCTCATACCATACCACAGCCCCTCCTGAAGCATCAACCTCCGAGTTCTTAACTCCTTTCCTGAGATCGATTTCCAAAGTAGTACCAGTAGTATTAATACTAATAATCCTGACATTTACAGTGAGGGTGCAGTGGGTAAAACTTCTTGTGCTTTGGCATGAATCGGCAACTGTCACTAAACTGTACCAATAATCATTTTATTATTCACTGCTACATGCCTGAGGTTTAAAACCCCAATTTTACTTAGGAATATCCTCACTGAAGCAGTAAGAATTACTAGTCTTATTAAAGTTTAACCTTTGAGTATGTATCCTTTGAAAATTCTATGTTTTGACAAAATGGAAAGTTCACATACAGTCCTTATACTGCATACCAAAGTATAATGGTTGTCTTGAGGAAACGCATTTATTGAGGTGACCTAGCCTTTTTTTTTTTTCTTTCATAGAATACAATTTTCACTTGAAAGGATGACAAACTATGATTGTTCAGATTTGGGTACTGGTCATGCAGCTCTCTCAGGAATATGTAAATCTGAATAATTTGCACATTAGAGTGTGTAATGTGTGTGTGTGTGTGTGTGAAGGCCATTATGTACTAAGCTGAATATTAACATCCACATTTCCTGATGGTGTGTTGAACCAGAGGCCACATGATCAGAGGCCTCGTTTGTAGCTTCTGATTTTTAGGTCACAATGCTTGTGAACGTCAGTACATTCCTTTTTGGGAAAAGGACCCTTAAACGGGGAGCTTCTATTAAAGAACTTAAAAGTGCTTCTTTTCCCATTCCCTAATCACATACTTAGGAGAGTATTAGGAGTAGGATTTCAAGTCTTCTCTGGATCCTGGGAAGCCCATTAATGGCCTCCTGCCAGCTTTGGGCTCAGCTTGCTCATTTCAGATGAACTGATGAGGTATCCTTAAAATATCCACTGTTGCTTAAGGAGTAATTTGGGATTTTTAACCCCTTGGTTCTGGCAAGCCGAACTGCCTGTCCTACTTTTCTTCAATTCAGGGCTCTTCCCAGCCTTGAAAGCTGCAGTTAACTTACTGGATACTTGGCTAGTCATTCCCTCTGGCAGTCCTTCTAGACATTTTCAGCTATTCTTTATCCTGCCTTAGTGGTAGAGCCTAGCCATATAGGTCCCCCCAAAATACATTACTTGTAGCTGTTTGTTTCTGTGACACATACACACCTCAATTCTTAGGGCCTTTTCTCTGGAAGTAGGCTTGTATTTAGAATGGCATCTTGTGGTCTACTAATTTCTCAATTTTTTCCCTTTAACTCCTTTTCACACTGGCTAAGTGAACTACATATTGCTGCTCTTGTTAAATAAAAATTCTATTTTTCTTCATAATTTCGTACATTTTTTCTCTCCCAGAAAGTCCTTTCCTATTTCCATAATTATCTTTCAAAAGAAAAACAAAACACAACTCTACTGCCATTTCCCCAGGGCTTTTTTTTTTTAATCTAGGAAACAAGGTTTCTTAACTCTGATAGCCCTTAACATACCTCCTTTTGAGCTATTTCCTTTTTGTAGCAATGTGTGGACCTATCTATGTCTACACAGCTCCCTTTCTATATTCTGAGCTGCACCCGTGCAGGAGTGTGTCTTCTTCCTATCTGTGTCCTTACATGCTCCATGGTGAGAATAACCTAGTGAGCGAATGGACGATAGCTCAGATTTGGAGGGAGTTCAGGATCTAACAGTTTGATGATGACAAGGTACTTCCAAAGGCTCAGTTTACCCTTTTCCCCTAGAGTAACTTTGGTTACTGACCAGCCACATGAATCACTCCTGAGGGAACCAGAAGCCATTTCTAGAAGAGAAGTGGAGCTTCCCTAGAGAGGCAGTATACCTGTGCAAAATACTCCTCAGAGATCCTCCCAGCCCATTCAATGCACAGGTCCAGGGGGCGGCATGGGTTGGCGACATCAGCACACTTGATCATCATCCGCTTGATCAGAATTTGGTTTTCAGGAAAGTTCTTCCCAGTAGGGTTGCATTCACAGTCGCTGCCCTCAATCTGGAGAACAGATGGTCAGATCATGGTTAAAATGATGATGCGATCACAATGACCAGACACTAGAGAGTTATCACCCAGGTACCTTTGGACAGGACTGGGACTCAAATTTTCCCATCCTTAATTCCAATTGTATTAATTCCTTAATTCCATATTCCATACACTGATCTATTCTCATACAAAAATAACCTCAGTCAATACAAAACCAGAGTTTACTATTTTTTTTATGTTTATGAGAGGGAGGGGAGGGGAGAGGAGAGGACCCCCCAAAAACCAGTTTAAAACATCACAGTCCCTATCACCACTCATCCACTCCCTCGCTTCCATCCTCTTCCCCAAAGGTAACTGCTACAAACAGGGTTTTGTGCCATATTTAGTAGTTTAGTATGTAGTCTTAAAGGTGAGCTTCTCTCCCAATTTTATCAGGACATGTGGAAAAACCAACTTTCAGGTTTAAAAAATATGTTAAAGATGGGAAATAACACATACCTGTGACCCTTCAATCATTTCTTCATTTACTTCTATTTCTTATGCCTGCCAGCTCCTTCTGTCCCACCCCTACCCACTTTGTTTCTTTCTCTTAAGGCATCTGTCCGCTCATGTTTTCCTGGCTGCTATTCTGAGTGGTAGGGAGTCATGAGCCATGTACATTTTGGGGGGGTGGGGGTATGAAGAGAAGCAAGTGGACCAGGGCGGGACTCTGTGTGTTCAGTCATGTTTAAGAAGACTGGGCATACATGAAAAGATGCTCCACATCACTCATCATCAGGGAACTGCAAATCAAAACCACAATAAGGTACCACCTCATACCTGTCAGAATGGTTAAAATTAACAATACAAGAAACAAGTGTTGCTAAGATGCAGAGAAAAGGGAACCCTCTTGCACGGTTGGTGGGGATGCAAACTGGTGCAGCCACTCAGGAAAACAGTATGGCAGTTCCTCCGAAATTACAAAATAGAACTACCCTTTGATTCACCAACTGCGCTGTTAGGTATTTCCCACAAGGATACAAAGATACAGATTCAAAGGGGCACATACACCCCGATGTTTACAGCAGTGCTACCAATAGCCAAACTATGGACAGAACTCATGTGTCCACTGACTGATGGATGAAGCGCGCGCACACACACACACACACACACACACACACACACACACAATGGAATATTACTCAGCCATCAAAAAGAATGAAATCTTGCCATTTGCAATGACATGGGTGGAGCTAGAGTATGATGCTAAGCGAAATCAGTCAGAAAAAGATAAACACCATATTTCACTCATGTGGAATTTAGGAAACAAAGCAGATGAACATTAAACAAACAGAGTTGATGGAGGGCGGCAGGGTGGGAGATGAGCTAGATGGGTGATGACACCCATCTAGGAGAACACTTGTTATGATGAGCACTGGGTGTTGTATCTAAGTGATGAACCACTGAATTCTACTCCTGAAACCAATATTTCACTCTTCACTAACTAGAATTTAAATAAAAATTTGGAAAAAAAAAGAAAAGAAAAGACTGGTTGTATAGTAGTGTGTACTGAGTGATGGATGTCAGGTCAGGGGTCCTGAACCGAGTGGCCAGGTCTAGGAGTAGGTTTACATAAATGCAGTAATAGGCCAATTATACAAAACCTGGAAGATTGCTATTCTCTTCTTTCAAAGACATCATCACATTGTGTGAAAAAATTAATTAGATCTGCAGACCTCTGCCAAAGTGAAAGCATAACATTTAAGAGTTTTTTGTTCTGTTTCAAGATCAGACTTATTTATTAAACCATCAATGGGCTTCTGAAGGTAGTTGTTTTGATTACCTATTACTGGGAAGTTACTGCTTACCCTAGGCAATGTGATAAATAATAAACCTCAACACAGAGCTTGGGGCTTATTTGATGGGTGACTTTCCTCAAGTCTAAATTCTGTGGTTCTGTATAATTTTTCCCTCCTGAATCCCTAGATCCTTACCCCCGTAAGTCCTCTGTGGAAAGAGAAGGCCCTGACATAATGCTGTGGGATCCCTGGAGGATGAAGTAGAACAGATGGGGTGGACACCGTTCGTGCATCTGGCCCGGTCAGGTGATGGGTCCTACACAGAGAGTCTCCATACTGATCATCAGGTTACTTTTAAGACAACCATTCATCACTCATCAACATATGCAACCTCTTCTCAACGGAATGAGCAAAAAGCTTTTCTGACTTTACAGGGCTATGAGCAGCTTCATGGTCTCAGAGGTCAGTTGATTTCATTTTAAACAACTGGGATGTGAACCCTCTGTGTTTCTAAAACTCCAGTTTATAGAGGCCTTAAGGCAGGACTAAGGTACGTCCTTAAATTTTAAAATTTATGTCCGTAAATTTTAAAAAGGAAAAATGACTTCTGCTTTTGTTATCAACTAGCACTCACATTTTGACTGTATATAATCTTTAAGTACTGATGTGGTTTTAATGCAAATCATCAGGAATACAGTTCTGTAAAACATCCATGTTTTCTTCTAATACTAAATTTCAGCTTCTGTTTTTACTTTTGTTTTTATTAAGTTTTCTAATTCCAGTAGAGCTAACATACAGTGTTATGTTTAGTTTTAGGTGTACGATGTAGCGATTCAGCAATTGTATACATTGCTCAAGTGCTCATGATGATAAGTGTCCTCTTTTATCCCTATCACCTATTTCACCCACCCCCCTCCCCACCGCCCACTTCCCCTCTGGTCACCACCAGTTTGACCTCTAGAGTTAAAGAGTCTGTTTCTTAGTTTGTCTCTTTTTTAAAACATCCACTTTTGAGGTCTCCAATGTCACAAAATTAGAAAAGGCTTTGGGTGCCCTAAAATACCACCATTTATCCAGGCTCTGCTGTCTGCAGTTCTCGTCTATCTCACTCTTGGGCCTATCTCCTCCTCCCGTCACCACTGGGTTTATCTCAAGACCTTTCTTTCTAAGGAAGGTAGAATTACTGTGGACACTATGGCCAGTATTTTCAGCCCGTCTTTACCACCTCCAGGCAAACAACCATCTTGTGTCCAGGATGAAGAGAAAGTACGTTGCGGCCAGCACCGGCTCTAATGGAAATAATACGCTGATGTATCTCATTATAGGTGAAATGCTTACCTCAGCCGCCAGGGGCTTATTGATGCTGTTCACAAATTTGTTCACATGTTCAAAGTGTTTTGTCATCTCTGTTGCTAAAACCATGTCAATAATAGCCTGGCGTAGTGTTCGATAATGGTTCCTAAAATAACCAGAAGACACAGGGCCTTGTTCATATCACGTCCAGAATTAGAACTGTTCTGCTACCATTTCACCATACTTCCCACACCATATGAGGCAGCTGGGGGCACAGAATTAAGAAATGAGTGCAGATCATAAAAAAGTTTACCTGCCCCTCTTTCCATTATGCCAGGACTTGATGACACCATTCGATTTTCCCCAGTGAAGCTGACTCTTCCTTGTGGGGTGTGTGTGTGTGTGTGTGTGTGTGTGTAGTAACTGGCACATAGTAGGCATTTATTTTACAAAGTGGTTTCCTTCTACCTTCCCTTGGAAACGTATCAATAGTAAGATAGAAGGAAATGCCAAGTTCCTTCCCTACAAGACTGACACAGCAACCTGATGAGCCGTCCCCGTTATATTCGGCGCAGACACAGTGATTTGAATTACAGAGAACTGTCATTACTTCTTTAGATGATGGTAGGGGAATAATGTTTTCCCACTAATAAGTAACTCTCTAACTCATAAATACGGAGAACAAACAGAGCGTTACTAGAGGGGCTGGGGGGGTGGAATGGGCTATATGGGTAAGGGGAATTAAGGAATCTATTCCTGAAATCACTGTTTCACTATACGCTAACTAATCTGGAGGTAAATTTTAAAAAATAAAAAAATAAACTTTGAAAAAAAAGTCATTCTCTAAAATAGAAGTGACAACCCATGGGGCAACAAACCTGCCAAAACATTACTCTCCAGTTCCTATCATCTTTTTCTAACTTTCAGGAGCCAGAACGGGGAGCTGAATAAAATTGGCTCTTGGATAAAATTCTTTCAGTCAAAGTTTTAAAAAATAAGCCTTAATCCTGATGAAGTTTAAGTTGAGGGTAGAATATCTGGTCTCCATGTTTTCGCAGATGTCTGGAAATCAAAGTGATAGGTCCATGTTGACAAGTGTTCCCCAAGGCCCAGGTGAGCCCTGTGCTCTGTGTAGTCTGCCCTGCCCCAGAAGTCCGCTCTCCAGCCTGGCTGGTGCCGTGTGGCAAACAGCCATCGTCTGACTGCAGGCCTGTAGCAGCCAAGAGGAAGTGCTCCTCTCGGTTCACAGCTGGCCAACTTTCACCAGACAGGAGTACAACAGCCAGGGGGAAATGCCCAACCCTCTGGGCTCTAATGACTCTGCCGGGACCTGTGGAACAACGCTGTCTCCTCGTGAGTTAGGATTTTAAGTGGCAAAAACTCAACTGGGGAAAGCCAAGGAAAGATGCATTTTCCGGGAGTGACACAAAAGGCAGGATGTCCCCTGGGAGGGTAAAAATATCTGCTGTATTTATTAGTAAGACAACCAGGGTTTTAAGTGTTTTTGCGCAGTGTGTAAAACACGTTTGTGAACTCAATGAAGAGCAAATGAAATTCAGAAAGATGAAAGCAGTCTGGAAAGTATAAGTAAGCTTATAAGGGCAAGGTGATTACCGTCTGGTACAATGGTCCAACTATTGTTACTTCCCCCTTTCCCTGCCCTAAGAGAAGCTAAATACTTGGAGAAGTTACATAAGACTGAATGTCCCACTACCGTTTCACAAACCCGAGCAGAGGAGCCCAAGCACAAACCTGTCAATGTTCTTGAAAATGTTGCATTTGCTGTCCTTGACCGTGAGCTGGAAGGCCAGGGCGGTGTGGTGACTCTCCAGGACAGCGGTGTCATTATAGAGCACAGCGAGTTCACTGCCTGCGTTGCACAGGAACGAGTTGGTCCTTCCCGGGTGATCCACATCGTGGACTGTGGCGGCAATCAGCGCTGCCACCTCATCCAGCTGATCGAGGCTTCCCTGGGGTCACGAGGAGGCAAGGTTGAACGTTATCCACTGAATGTCCGGATCCTACACGTCTCTCAGGGGATGGGCCAAGGGATTTGGGATTATCAGAATGTTCTCTTAGTCTGATGAGCCTTCTCTGACTTCCTGGAAGTTGAGAGGCTGCCTAGGATATATCACATCGCCTGGTGTTGCTGTGGATTATGTGGAAGGAAACAGAAATCTGAGTTGTTGTACGTGACAGACGTATTATCACGGACACCGAAATTCTTTTCCCAGGATCTGTTCACTCCAAGTCCTTTGCAGGAAGAAGCCAAACAGGACTTTTCAAGTGTTTGCCCTGTTGTATTTATTGCTGACTCTTTTCCACACGTGAAAAGCAGAAAGTGGCCTAAGATCACAAGTATTACTTATTTTGTTTGCTTACTTACACAGAGATTGAGAGAGTGGCAGTAATGGCACAAAGACAACCAAACTCTTCACACAAAGGTGAAAAGGGGTAAAGCCAAGCAGTACAAGAGCATCAAGGACAAGAACAAGAATTTTCCCGTGAAAACTGAGGCTAAAGGGGCTCTTGCAATTAAGAACAAAATTCAGCTCTAGGTGAGCAGGTGGCAGAGGCACAAAGGGAGACCCTCTTTCTATAGCTCTCGGTATGTAATTTAAGAACACAAACCAGAGCAGAAGGGCACACGGATGTTTTCTCAGATCACAGCCTTAGGAAGAAGTTAGTAAATGGGCTACTATTATAGAAGAGATCCTGTACTTCAGGAATTCATTCAGTAATCATTTATGATACACTTACTGGGTTCCAGCTGTGACTCAGAATGCTGGCACTACAATGATGACCTACACTGGCATGCTCTCTGCACTAATGGAATTGATAATTTCCTGGGGAAGGCACAAATCACACACACACACACACACACACAGATACACTTGGTCTTAGCCAAAAGGCCGAGAAGTGATCACACACACACACACACACACACACACACACACAAATACACTTGGTCTTAGCCAAAAGGCCGAGAAGTGATCACACTCACACACACACACGTAACTGACTGTGAAACATGCTAAGAAGGAAAGTACAGATGCTTTGACAGAGTAACCCCAGGCCTGATCTGGTTTAGGGCAGGGCTGTTGGTTCAACTCTCTGTGACGATGGCAATGTCTGTGCTGTCCATATATAAACCCTGGTCACACGGAGCTACCAGACACCTGAAACGTGGCCAGTGCAACCGAAAACTGAATTTTTTCATTTTATCAGCATAAAAGCCTGAAGGAGAAGCAGAAATTAGCCGGGCAAAAAATGACAAGAGAGAGAATGCCAGGCAGAAAGCCTACATGGTGTTCCTGAGGTCCAACAAAGAAGTGGTTTATTCAGGCAACTTAAAGAGCATCGCTGTGGCTGAAGGGTAGTGAGTAGGGGAAAAGTGGTACCCGAGAAGAGGCTAGAGGGGCAGCCATAATTTTCTGGCATTACAGAGTTGTTCTCCCAGGCTCTGGGAGGTAAAAATGCCAACTGCTTCTCAGACCCTAATGGGTAAGGGAGCAATGAGTCTGAAGCTAGCCCTGAAAGGTTTCTTGAAAGCTGTCCCTACCAGAAGACAGCCATTTCCATTTCCAACCCTGACCACCTGGAGCAGGAGTGGGGGTGGGGTGGGGGGCAATTCCTGGCTTGGCCCCAGTCCACACGTATAGCTTTCCTGACCAGGGACAGCACTCGATGCTGTTCCTTTCAGCTCTTTTCAGACACTGATGATTGTATAATGCCCAGAGCAAGCAGAAAAGCTGGCCCCGTTTTGCTTCTGGTCAGGGAGGTACAGTCAGGACCCAAAGCTGCCCTGATGGGGCTCTCCTCTGACTCCACCTGTGCAGGGAGGACCCATGGAACCCACACTTTGGGCCTGCAGCTAGCGGTCCTGGAGTATGTTCCACCTTGACTGGAGCCTGGGGCCAAGTTTTTAATTTTTTCAATAAAAGAGACTCAAGTAACTGCAGTAGACACACAAGTGGCATTAGATGAGACATGTCTTTTCTTCCAGCTTACACTGATTTAAACCTGGGAGTGGTTGTGGTGGGAGGCAGGAGAAGAAGGCTGGGCCCCCCCCCCCCCCCAGCAGATGGGAGAAGCAAGCCCTTCCTGTGGGAGGGAGGGACCGTCTGCGGAAGAAAACTTCCTCACCAAACCCACAAGAGGAGAAATTTCAGACCTTTGGAGATGCAGAGAGTTCTGCATCATTTTTGCCTTCTTTAACCAATGGGAGTAGATTTGGATCACCCTGAGGCAAACTGGCCAGACTGGCCCCCATTTTAGATGAGCCTTTCAAACAGTTCCTTCCCTACGATGGTCACCTACACCCAGAGAATAACAACAGGGCGCTGGCTACCCTAAGCGCTCTGGTTGCAATGGTTCCTGGGAATCGGGAAGAGTAGGGGGAAGAGAGTATCTGTGACAAATTCAAGGGGAAGGCCAGCTCTGGACATGTTATCCAGCTGGCTGGGGTGGGGATGTGGAGCTATGTCACAGTGATATCAAGATTTTTAGTCTGAGCATAAAGAAATGAGGGTGACGGATGGGTATTCGGTAAAAACACATTTTCCTGACTCTCCTCATCAGTGGCAGCAGGTCTGGCACAAGAGTCCCCAGGATTAAATCCTGCTCAGAATGCCTCACGGTGGACTAACCAGTGGTCTGGGGCTGCTGACTCAACCTTGGAGATAAGGAGCCCCCTCCACCTACTTCTCCAAGGTTCCTGGCAGTTCTAAATTTCCTGATTCTCTGGCAAGACTGTCAGAAAATGTCTTTTGAATTTGAAGTAATTATAGTCTTAGCCTTGTTTCTATTGCTACTTGAGAAATTCAATCAGATTTTGAATATGCTAGCAGAAGTCACAATCTAAAGAAAAATTCCTGGGGGAGGGAGAGTATGGGAGGTGATAAAGTGACCAAGAGTTCCCTGATTTATCAAGCATTTAATGTGTATTTTTATATAGTCGTTCTGCCTAAGTGAGGGTCATCTTTACGTCCTGCCCTCAACTTCGCAGTGCACAGCCTCAGCTGTCTAAGGTTTCATGCAGTGTAAAATGGAGGAACATGAGCCTGGAGTAGGAATATCAAAGTGTCTTAGCTCTTCAAAGGAACGTGCTATCCCAACAAAGCCTGAGGTCACCTTTTTGAAAAGGAGGTGATAAAAGTCTTCAAAAGCATCATTCTTGGACCACATTCTTTACTTTGCTGATGATGAAAGTGAATACCAACATTAGCTTTTGGCAAAATTGAGAAGGAAACCTCCTCTTTCCCCCATTTTGGTCCCATTTCTAGCTCCTGCTACCTGTCCTGCTATCACTCTTCTAAGTAGCCAGGGTCTTAAGACTAAGGATATGATCTAACGTCAGGCCGCTGGAGGTTGACAGGAATTGCAGTGTCTATATAGTACTTCTCGCAGGGGCATCTACATTCTAAGCTTCAGTTTTAACTGTAGCAAAGGAATTACAAGCTTCACTGCAAGTGCTGGTAGTTGGGAAGGAGGAGAGATGGAGATCTCTTGCCAGCTGTACATGGGGTATACGTAGGGCTGTCCTATAAATCAGCACCTATTCATAGCAGTACAGGTGCTTCTAAGTAAGATTAAGGGACGTGGAACTCCTTCAGAATGATTATGCAAGTCATTAAAGTAGGATATACACATTCACACCTACACAAAACACACACGTATATATGTATGTATATTAGTAGAATGCTGAGTGGCTCCTTACTGTCTGGGTTACCATGCACCAATGGCCAAATTGTGATCCTAAAATGTAACCTCTAGACCTAGTAACCATTTGCTGTAATAACTAAGTCCTGTCCTCTAATTCAGTATCACAACGGGCTCCCAGTGAATACTTGGAGAATAGGTTCATGAATCAGCCAGGCATGTAAGGGAGTCTACAGTGGCATCAGTTATTACTTTAGGCCTTTGCAAGAGGGGAGAGCTGGAAGCAAAGGCCATGTCTTTACAATACCAACATGACAAGTTAATTTGATAACCCAAAGAACTATGAGATTGGTTGCAATTTGTATATACATAAATGGTTATTTGCCTTATATGTTTATTAGGATTGAGCTCTTGGACCTCCAATCTAAGCAGGTAACTAGATCATGATACCGAAATTCTACCTTTACTCTTTCCTTTCCGAGGAAGAAGGCAGTGGCGTGCAGGACATCGGCGGCATGGGTGGAGTTATGATAAGCATTGGAAGAGTGGTAGTTGGCCTCAATCACTTGGAGCCAGGCCCGAAGAGTAGTTTCAGAACAGTGTAAAAATTCACAGACTCCAAACCGGGAAAATACCTTTAAGCCCAGGTAAACCAATGGCCTAGAAAACAGGAAAACAGACCCTGATTCATTGTGTTCACTGGTCTAGAAACTGCTTTCTTTGATGACACTGGGGAATAGAGGCATTTTTCTTGTGACGTTTACTCCGCATGAACAAGAGCTTAAAAAACATCCCCTCCCTAAATTAGGAGATAGAGCATCTCCTCATCAGTCACTTCTTTACAACTAGGTGCCTCATGGTGGTCAATCCAAATGATTTCTCGATTATCTTAAACTCAGACGGCCTTCAGTGACTCTAGCAACCAAAAAAGATCCCTGATAGTCCCTCTCCATCTCTACTTCCATATAACCTCTGTATTTCCTCTGTGTCGCCTCACAAAGTTACTGAGCCTAGGGAGAGTGGTGTCAGTAGAGTCCTACCATTTAAAATCATATTACTTAGATTTACAGGTGAGAATCATTCACATGCTATAGACCAGCATCCCTGAAAGTAGCTGTCTCCTACTATAGAAGAGGACTTTCTGACTTATTTAATCTTCTCCCTGCCTACAGGATGGAACAAAAGTCAAGTCTGTAGTGCTTTCAAATTTATTTTGTAAGGTCTAGCTTCAACAAGTTTGGGGCCAACAGTGCTTGGAACTCTCGGCTCACTAGCACAAAGGAACGGCCTGGATAAATGTGAAAGGGACACTCAGTATGTCCTCATCCTGGGTCATCACCAGGCTAATCCCACATCTTACCCACTCTGTCTCCATAAAGGAGCTCACTCAGGGGCCACAGTCTCTGCTTGTGCGACATCCCAGCAAGGCATGAAAAGTAGAACCTGTGAGGTTTCTTGTGGCAAGAACTCACGTCTCCCTCAAAGTTTCCAGATGTCAAAGTCTTGAGCGTGGCCATCAATCTTTCCCCACCTGCAGCCAGAGAAGCCACATACCTTTTATGTGTAACAGCTTCCAATTCAAAGATGTTGAACTCCCAACTTTCCTCATTATCAAGTAATTGAGCGATACAAGGGGGGACATCGTTGATGGTTATTGGCATCGCAAGGTGACTGTGACTCTGGTGCACATCTGAGCAAACAGACGGGGTTGAGGAGGCTGGTTAATTGTGGAATCTTAAGTGCCCCCAAACATTTGTTAGCATCTTCATGGTTGCTACTAGAAAGAAGTCTTGAACTTCCAAGGGTTAAGATTTTCAGTTTAGGGATCTTCTCTTGAAACTTCCCCCAACAAAAAATAAAAATAAAAAAGTAATTCCATTTAGCTGTCTGTCTGAATGTACACAGAGCTGCAATTCTTATTCTGACAGTGCTCACAGAAGTCATTTTAATTAGGAGACCTGGTTTCAAGTGCAGACTACAGAGATGGTTAACTCCAATGAGACCAACAGCAAGCCACACCAAGGCCCTCCCCAAACAAAAATCACAACACTGGAGAAGGCACAGGCTGGAGACAGGTTATCAGTAACAAGTGGACAGATGACAACTTACTCTTAGTGAACACATACTCGTTTCCTGACAACCTTCTCAAGCCATCCTGGAATAAAGAAAGCTACTATTAGAAGCATACTTTGTACGCGGTTATCATTATTCTCTCATTTCTTCCATTAGCCAAAGATGAGGCTCGAAATGAACAGTATCCAGAAGACAGAGGACACTCCCCCTTCCACAGCTATTAGCCCCAGGAGATGGAGAATTGAGAGTAAAATGGATAGGACTTCATTCAGGTTTCACACCTGACCTCTGAGCTGCCTTCGTTGCCTTTCTCACACCATCCTTGTCTTCTGAATCCTGAAGCCACATTAGTGAACTCACGGAAGGGATCTTGCTTTCGGATGCAGGTTATTTTGAAGAGACCCCACTTACCCTTCTAGGTACTATGTTATTCTTGTGTTCTCAGATTTACATACTGGGGACCCAAAGCCATGGGCCACATTTTGGGGATGATTTAATGTAAAGCTTTAAAAAGGTTGGGCTAATTTTTGATTAGTATCTAAATTTTTTTTCCAACTGTATTTTCTGCTTCACAACGTGAACACTGCAGTTGGCCTTTAGAAGAAAACTTTCTGGATTTGAGATCTTTGGAAGGGCAACCTAAGGGAGTGGAAAGAGTCCTAACGATCTGCCATTTACTAGGCTGGTGATGTTCTTGCATGTCAGTTCTGCTTCCCTCCACTTTCTACCCTTGAGTGCCTAATTATTTAGATCTTTGCTTAAAAATCATTTATAATTGCTTATTTGTCTCCCTAGAAAGTGTGTGCTAAGGTTTAAAGTATTAATGAAGGGCTCCCCTGAAGTCACACCTTGGGACCTTTAGGCCAAGAGCTGAACTTTTAAAACTCTATAAATAGGTAGGTGACAATGGCTACAACCATCCTGCCTCTAAGGTAGGTATCACAGGGCACTCCCCTGCTTCTTCTTTGCCTTTCTTTTTCCTCTTCTCTAAAACTAAATAAAAGTAAGTGGAATCCTACACTGGTTCCTCACAGCAGGACCCGGAGAGGAACCACAAGATGGTATGGCCACAGGGGGAAGAAGCAGATGACTTGGTTCCAGAAACTGAAATCCTCCTGATGCGGTGCTGTGGCTGCCCTCCTGACTGGCCGTTGCCAGCGTTCTCCAGAGCTGAAGCCTGTGCTGCACTGGGATGGGATGACCAAAGCCAGCCCAGGGAAAGGAAAGGAACAGGAAGTCACTCAAATTACAGGCTCATCAAAGACCTTTTGCAAGAACAGGGAGAATGGACTAGAAAGCCAGTCAACGCTCAGCATTTGGTGACAGGGCTAGACACAAACCTTCAAAGTCAAACTCTCAGATGCTCCTGGAGTCTGTTTCACCCCAAGAATTCTTCGAGCTTCACCCTCTGATAAGAACTACAAATGATTAATTTGAATCTTCTTCTTTTTCTTCACTTGCTGATAATCGATGGTGATTACAGCCAAACAGATTACAGCCAAACGCTAGAACACACGAGTCCTTAGAAATCAGCTACTCTTGGTGGTCACAAATAAATGGTGGTGGTATTGGTGTGCTGGGAGGGGGTGCTTCCTTCTCCCTCCCCTATGGAGCCAGAACAGCTCTGCTCTGCTTTTACTGGATTATAAAGGGAACTTCTATATAACTTTTTATTTAAAGAGAAGATTCTAGAGCTGAGATTTTGGGAACTAGTGCTATAATCTAAGTACAAACCCTTTCATTACATAAAAAGCCTGTAGTCCAAGGAAACCTACCCATAACCCTCAATCCAATACTGTACCAGGTCAAGGGAGAGAGGTAAACAAGGGTCCCGTGGTGCATATTTAGCCTTCAATCAACTGCTTCTTTACTCCTTATTATAATGAGGATTCTGAAGGACTGTCTCCCATCGCTATAATCAGTTAGCTTCATGGAAAGGTAAATTCAAGAAATATTTGAATTATACCACACATATAATCCAGAAATTTTGACACGGATGCTTCTGATTACACTGATGTTAGCCCCCACAGCGGATGTTTCTGCAACTATATGCAAGTTTAAATGTTACATGTTATATGTGCTCTAAAGGGCATTTAATGTTGTCTCCCTGCATTTCCGGTTTTTCCTCATCACTCACGGTCATCAGGCCTCCAACGAGATCACTGGTGTGAGGATCTTCATCTTTGGTACCAAGCTGAGGGGAATACAGTTCCGTGGTCCGTAAAATCTCCAAAACTCTATCCAAGGCTTCTGCTACTGTCACGGGGCTGTTTTCTTGGGCTGCATTGATTATATTTATAACCTAAGGAAATAAAGAGAGAAAGAATAAACTTGAGAATATAAGAATTCTAATTCCCAAAAGTCAAACACATGCTTGCAACCCAAAAGAAATCAGAGAGTGACACATTTTATTGTTCAAAATGAGCCGGGTTTTCACGGAACCACTCCATTCTTACTGCAACATGCCTTTCCTCCCAACCTCTCCCGGTTGTTCTCCCACCTCAGAGACCACATTTTCTTCAGCTCCTTTGCTGATCCTTCTCTAGCTGTCTCCTGCAGGTTGGAGCTCCTCAGAGATGGGTACGGGGCCTTTCACTCCACAGTGCTTCCAGAACCCAGCTATTCCTATGAGTTTGGACACATAGGACCTACAATGCCAAGGGCTCTCAAATTTATATCCCTGCCGGAACTCATTTTTGACCTTCAAGTTTGTATAATTCAATTACCCATGTGACATATCTATTGGAATATCTTGTTCACATGTCCCAAACTAAATTCATGATATTGCTCCCTTCTCCCCAAAGCAAGGAAAAAAGTGGACCAAAAAAGTGAGACAAGAGCTCCTTCTCTGGTTTTTACACTAGAGGGAAAAACAAACAAACAAAAACCAAACAACAACAAAACAAAACAACTTCTATCCGCCTGTGCTCAAACTCAGAACCTGGGTGGCCCCAGCTGACAAACAGCTTTCTCTATCACCCTGATAATGTTATTCATCGTCCAAATCGATTCTATCCCTGAATATTTCTTAATCTATTCATTTCTAACTCCACTGCTTTGATTGTAGTACAGTTACCACCATTTCTTGCCTGGAATTCTGGAAAAGCCCCCTAACTGGCCTCTTCTCTTTCATTCTTGCCATCTCTAGTCCATTCTCTGCATGGCAGCTGGGTGTTCCTTTTAATAAACATACTGGATCATGTCATTCCCCGACTTGAAACTCTTCAGTGGCTTCCACTGCACAGAAACTAAAATACGAACCCCTCCTTACAGCTCCATGTCACCATCTTCTTCCCTCTGCCCTCCAAGCTCTAGCCACCCGAACTTTCTTTCAAGTCTTCAAATACTCCAATCCTCCTTTTCTCACCTCTATGCTTCATCTCTTGTTTTGTCTACTGCCTAGAATTCTCTTCTCCCACCTCGTCTTCTAACAGCCTTGCATGCTTCAGTTCTTACTTCAAGCATCATTTCCTCTAGAGAGAGACTCTGCCTGATCATCTCACCTAAGGTAAACAGAGCCGTAATCTGATTTTCTCTTAGAACACTATTGTTTTCCTTACTAACAGTCAGTGTAATTTAGAACTACAAATTAATTACGTGTTTATTTAATACCTGCTTCCTCTACCAGACTGTAAACTCTGTGTTATCAGTGACAAGTCATTTATCATGTCTGTCTGTAGAAACGAGCCCAGTGCTGGGCAGCCCTGATTGCAGAGTGGAGGCAGCAGCTGTCACTCACCTTTGTGATGGGAGCTTCGATGGTCATGGAATGGATCCTTGCCATGGATGGATAGCGACGATTCTGGAGGCTTGGTGCTGGGGAGAAGTAAATAAAGTTGTATCTGGTTCTGGTGGCTCAGCTTGGCTAAATATAGCAAAGGAGCCCTTCACAGACTGGGGACCTGATTCTCACCGGACTACATCCCCAGGGCTCTCCACAAAGCAAAGGATTCACACATCTCTTAATCCTAAAAGGTTGAGAGGTCAGCCACTACTTGACCAAGTCTAGAAAGTGTGGTTTGGTCTGGAACTATGACGGAAGAAAGGCTTTAGGAGTATTAGTTCCATAAGGGAAATTTCAGAGAAGGTTAATTGGGATCCTGAGGCCCCATCTCAACAGCCTAATATACCCTACTCACTTTACTATAAATCACCAAAGCCCAACTTTGACAGTTCCTAACTTTCAGTTCCCAGCTTCTGGCCATGGGACTGGATAAGGATATATATTTATAGATCACATCTTCTTTATCCATTCATATGTCATAAACACTTGGGCTGCTTCCATAATTTGGCTACTGTAAATAATGCTGCAGTAATCATAGAGGTGCATATATCTTTTCAAATTAGTGGGTTTTTTTCCCCTATGGGTAAATACCCAGTAGTGGAATTACTGGATCTTATGGTAATTCTTTGAGGAACCTCCATACTGTCTTCCACAATGGCTCTATCAATCTGCATTCCCACTGACAGTGCCAAGGCTTCTTTTTTCTCCACGTCCTCACCAACGCTTGTTATTTCTTATATTTTTGATTTTACCCATTCTGACAGGTGGCAAGTGATATCTCATTGTGGTTTTGTTCTGCTTTTCCCTGATGATGAGGACTGTTGAGTATCTTTTGGCCATCTGTATGTGTCCTTTGGAAAAATGTCTTCATGTCTTCTGCCTATTTTCAATCAGATTGTTTTTGTTGTTGAGTTGTGTAAATTCTTTATGTATTTTGGATACAACCCTTTATTGGCTATGTGCATTTGCAAATATATTTTCCCATTCACTTGTTTTTTAGTTTTCTTGAGTATATTTTACTTTGTGAAAGCTTTTTATGTTGGTGTAGTCCCAATAGTTTATTTTTGTTTCCCTTGTCCCAGGAGACATATCTAGAAAAATGTTGCTACAGCCAATGTCAGAGAAATTACTGCCTCTGCTCTCTTCCAGGATTTTTATGGTTTCATGTCTCACATTTAGGTGTTTAATCCATTTTGAATGTATTTGTGTGAATGGTGTAAGAAAGTAGTCCAGTTTCATTCTTTTGCAGGCAGCTTTCTAGTTCCCTCAACACTATTCGTTGAAGAGATTATGTTTCCCCATTGCATATTCTTCCCTCCTTTGTCAAAGATTAATGGGCCATATAATTATTGGTTTATTCCTGGGCTCTATTCTCTACCACTGATCTATGTATCTATTTTGTGCCATTACTATACTGTCTTGATTACTACAGCTTTGTATTATATCCTGAAATCTGGGATTGTGATATTTCTACTTTTTTCTTTTTCAAGACTGCTTTGGCCATTCGGGGTCTTTTGTAGTTCCATACAAACTTTAGGATAATTTAGTCTAGTTCTGTGAAAAATGTGGCTGGTATTGTGACAGGGATTGTATTAAATCTGTATATTACTTTGGGTAGTATAGACATTTTAACAGTATTTGTTCTCCCAATCCATAAGCATGGAATATCTTTCCATTCATTTGTGTCATCTTTAATTTCTTTCATCAGTGTTTTAGTTTCATAGTACAAATCTTTCACCTCCTTGGTTAAGTTCATTCTAGGTACTTTGTATTTTTGGTGCAATTATAAATGGAATTGTTTTCCTAATTTCTCTTTCTGCTACTACATTAGTAGTGTAGAGAAATGCAAAAGATTTATGTACATTGATTTTGAATCTTGTGATTTTAAAGAATTCATTTATCAGTTCTACTAGTTTTGGGGTGGAGTCTTTGGGATTTTTTTATATATAGTATCATGCCATCTGCAAATAGTAAAAGTTTTATTCTTCCTTACCAATCTGGATACCTTTTATTCGTTTTTCTTGTTTTATTGCTGTGGCTAGTACTTCCAGTACTGTGTTGAATCAAAGTGAGAGTGGACATCCTTGTCTCATTCCTGATTTTAGAGGAAAAACTCTTAATTTTTTTGCATTGAGTATGATGTTACCTGTGGGGTTTTTATATGGGCTTTATTACGTTATGTTCCCTCTAAACTTTGTGGAGGGTTAGCATAAATGGAGTTTATGCTTTGTCAAATGCTTTTTCTACATTGAAACGATATGATTTTTATCCTTTCTCTTCTTGATGTATCACATTGACGGACTTGCAAATTCTGAACCTCCCTTGTATCCCAGTAATTAAGTCTCACATGATTGTGGTCAATGGTTTTTTAATGTATTGTTAGATTCAGTTTATTAACAATTTGTTGTGGATTTTTGCATTTAAGTTCATTAGACACATAGGCCTGTACTTCCCTTTTTTTGTAGTGCTTGTATATGATTTTTTTAAATATTATTTAAAATTTACATCCAAATTAGCATATAGTGCAACAATGATTTCAGGAGTAGATTCCTTAGTGTCTCTTACCCATTTAGCCCATCCCCCCTCCCACAGCCCCTCCAGTAACCCTCAGTTGGTTGTATTTCCCTGATGATGAGTGATGTTGAGCATTTTTTCATGTGTTGGTTGGCCATCTGGATGTCTTCTTTGGAGAAGTGTCTATTCATGTCTTTTGTCCATTTCTTCACTGGATTATCTGTTTTCTGAGTGTTGAGTTTGATAAGTTCTTTATAGATTTTGGATACTAACCCTTTATCTGATATGTCGTTTGCAAATATCTTCTCCCATTCTGTCAGTTGCCTTTTACTTTTGCTGATTGTTTCCTTCACTGTGCAGAAAGAAGCTTTTTATTTTGATGAGGTCCCAATAGTTCATTTTTGCTTTTGTTTCTGTTGCCTCCAGAGACGTGTTGAATAAGAAGTTGCTGTGGCCAAGATCAGAGAGGTTTTTGCCTGTTTTCTCCTCGAGGATTTTGATGGCTTCCTGTCTTACATTGGGGTCTTTCATCCATTTTGAGTTTACTTTTGTGTTTGGTGTAAGAAAGTGGTCCAGGTTCATTCTTTTGCATGTCACTGTCCAGTTTTCCGAGCACCACTTGCTGAAGAGACCATCTTTATTCCATTGGATATTCTTTCCTGCTTTGTCAAAGGTGAGTTGGCCACACGTTTGTGGGTCCATTTCTGGGTTCTCTATTCTGTTCCATGGATCCGAGTGTCTGTTTTTGTACCAATATCATACTGTCTTGATGATTATAGCTTTGGAGTATAGCTTGAAGTCTGGGATTGTGACGCCTCCTGCTTTTTCTTTTTCAAGATCGCTTTGGCTATTTGGGTTTTTTTCTGGTTCCATACCAATTTTAGGATTGTTTGTTCTAGCTCTGTGAAGAATGCTGGTGTTATTTTGATAGGCATTGCATTGAATATGTAGATTGCTTTGGGTAGTATTGACATTTTAACAATATTTGTTCTTCCTATCCAGGAGCATGGAATCTTTTTCCATTTTTTTGTATCTTCTTCAATTTCTTTTATAAGCTTTCTATAGTTTTCAGTGCATACATTTTTCACCTCTTTGGTTAGATTTATTCTTAGGTATTTTATGTTTTTTTGTGCGACTGTAAATGGGATCATTCCTTGATTTATCTTTCTGTCACTTCATTGTAGGTGTATAGGAATGCAACCGATTTCTGTGCAATGATTTTATATCCTGCAACTTTGCTGAATTCATGAATCAATTCTAGCAGTTTTTTGGTGGAATCTTTTGGGTTTTCCATATAGAATATCATGTCATCTGCCAAGAGTGAAAGTTTGACCTCCTCCTGGCCAATTTGGATGCCTTTTATTTCTTTGTGTTGCATGTATATGATTTTGATATCGGGGTAATGCTGACCTCATAGAATGAATCTGGAAGCTTTCCTTCCTCTTTGATTTTTCTGGAATAGTTTGAGAAGAAAAGGTATTAATTCTTCTTTAAATGTTTGGTAGGATTCGCCTGTGAAGCTGTCTGGTCTTGGACATTTGGTGGGAGTTTTTGATTACTGATTCAATTTCCTTGCTGGTAACTCGCCTGTTCAAATTTTCTATGTCCTTCTGATTTGGTTTTGGAAGGTTCTGTGTTTCTAGAAATTCATTTCTTCTAGGCTGTCCAGTTTGGCGGCATATAATTTTGAGTCTATTCCTATTGTATTTCTCTGGTGTTGGTTGTTACTTCTCCTCTTTCATTTCTGATTCTGAGTCTTTCTTTTTTTTAATTTTATGAGTCTGCCTAGAGTTTTGCCAGTTTTGTTGATCTACTCAAAGAGCCATCTCCCAGTATCATTGTTTTTGTTTTGTTTTCATTTCATTTATTTCTGCTCTATTATTTGCTTCTTCTACTGGTTTTGGGTTTGATTTGTTCTTTTTTCTAGCTCTTCAGGTGTAAGGTTAGGCTGTTTGAGATTTTTGTTTGTTTGTTGAGGTAGGCCTGTATTGCTATAACTTCCTTCTTAAAACTGCTTTTGGTGTACCCTAAAGATTTTGGACTATTGTGTTTTCAATTTCATTTGCCTCCATGCATTTTTTTACTTACTCTTCAATTTCTTAATGGACCTATTCATTGTTTAGTAGCATGTTATTTAACCTTCTGTATTTGTGTTCTTTCCAGCTTTTTTCATGTGGTTGATTTCCGGTTTCATGGTGTTGTGGTTGGAAAAGATGCATAGTATGACTCTGATCTTCTTGAATCTGTTGAGATTTGTTTCGTGGCTTAATTTATGATCTATTCTGGAGATGATCCATCTACACTTGAAAAGAATGTGTATTCTGCTAGTTTTGGATGGAATGTTCTGAATACATCTCTAGATTAATCTGGTCCAGTGTGTCATCCAAAGCCATTGTTTCCTTGTAGATTTTCTGTTTGGATGATCTGTCCAATGATGTAAGTGGCATGTTACAGTCCCCTATTACTGTATTACTATCGTTTAGTTCCTTTAGGTTTGTTATTAACTACTTTATGGTATTTGGGTGTTCCCATGTTGGATGCATAAATATTTACAATTTACTATCCATCTTCGTGTCAACCTCCTCGGGTTGATTTTGTTAGGTGCTCTCTGTGCCTCTTGAACCTAGATTTCTGTTCCCTGACCCTACTTCAGGAAGTCTTCAGCTATTATTGTTTCAGAATCATTTTCTGCTTCCTTCTCTCTCTTCTCTTTCTGGGATCCCTATAACGTGAATGTTATTATTCTTGATAATTCCCCAAGTCTTATTTTCATTTTTAATTATTTTTCTCTCCTATTCAGCTTGATTGCTTTCCATTACTCTATTCTCCAAATCTCTGGTTCTTCTGCTTCCTCTAGTCTACTATTTATTCCACCTTGTGTATTTTGAATTCCAGTTATTGAGTTCCTCATCTGTAGTTTTATGGTTTCTTTTTGTTAAGAGTCTCACTGAGATCTCCCACTCTTGTCTCAAGTCCAGTGAATATCTTTATGATCATTACTGTAAATTCCCTATCAGTAATATTTCTTTTCTCTGTTTTGCTTAACTCTGGTGCTGTGATTTTTTCCTGTTCTTTCATTTGGGACATATTTCCCTGTCTCTCATTTTGTCTAACTCTCTGTTTTTGTGTGTTATGGAAGTCACCTACAACTCCTGCTCTTGAAAGTTGTAGTCTTGTGAAGAAGAGGTCCTGTAGTGCCCTGCAGTGCACTGTCCTCTGTTCACCAGAACCTGGCACTTGAGGAATGTCTCCTATTTGTTGTGTGCACCCTGCTGTTATGATTGAACTGCTTTTTCCTTTGGCCCAGTCGACTGCAATGGCTCTCTTTTCCTGTTGTGGTCAGGGTTTGTTTGGTCCCTGTGTTGTTAGTAGGCCAGTCTGGGACCACCTCGGGTTTGGGTCAGTCCATGCATTTTCCAGAGAAGCAGTATCAGTGAATTTCAGGGCACTTTCCCTGTGTTGTCCCTTGTGAAGCTTTTGTTGGCAGGCAAGGCCTGCAGTCGGACCAGATCTCTGCCCCTAGCAATGTGCCTGGCTGTACTTGGACTGGTGGGTGTGGTTATCTTCACCTCTACCCAGGGCAGGAGTCACTTTGGAGGGTGCTGGTCCTACTGGGGTTGCTTGCACATGCCACACTTGTGGCACTGCTTTGGATGTGCTCTGGCCAAGGGTCTATCGGGAGGGAGCAGGTCCAGAGGAAAGCATGAGGGTGGGTCACACTGTGTTAGCAGGGTTTGTGTGGGTCTGCTGTGTGAAGAGACCTAGAGGCGGAGCCTGGCTGGAGAGGGTGAGTTTGCATGAAAACTCAAGCGTGGGATGCACTGTTAACAAGTTAGGTATTGAGTGTGAGCACTAAGGTGGTTCCAGCAGGTATCCATGTATCTAGGCTGTGGGGGTGGGAGAGGAAAATGGTGGCTTTCCAGCTCTTTTGCTTCTGGAGAAGTCTTCCAATGGTCAATCCCTGCCCCTCCAGCACACTCTCTGCGGTTACTAAACAGTAACCTCCCTCCAGTATACTCCAGGCATTATTCAAGATGTCGTTTCTATGCTGTATTTCTGAGGGGCTGTCTGTTGTGCTATTTCTATAAGGGCAGAGATTCCGTTTCCTCTCATCCTTCCAGCTCTCTCAGAGCCGACTGATTTTTAAAGTTCAGATGTTAAGCCTGCTAATTGTAAGAGTTCATGAAATTTCCCCCCTCTCGCTTTCAAAGCCAAATGTTATGGGGATTCCCTGTGCCTGGGGTGCCTGGCATGAGGCTCTATTTCTCTCCTCTCTCCAAGTCTGCCATCCCTCCCTCCCATGGGTCTGTTAGCTCCCAAACATGTTTCTATTCTTCCTAGTCTCCGCTCTGTGGCCTCTTCTCTACATTTAGCTGTGAAGTTTGTTTTGCCAGTCTTCATGTTATTTTCTGAGTTATTTATACTGATGTGGGTTTTATCTAGCTGTATCCATGGGATAAGGTAAGGTTCCTGCTACTCAGCCATCTTCTCCATTGTTTTTTGTTTGTTTGTTTGTTTGTTTTGAACAGGTAATGCTTACATGTAGGTAAAAATTCCAAAGGGAGAAACTACCTTAAAAGCCCCTGTTATATGTAAGTGATGAATCACTAAATTTTACTCCTGAAATCATCATTACACTACATGTTAACTAACTGGGATTTAAATAAAATATAAAAATTTTAAAAAATAATTATAAACCTAAAAATAAATAAATCAGTAAGAGCTCTGATCCCATCAGCTCATCCTACCATTGCCTGTGAGGCAGGAAGGAGGGATAAAATCCTCATGTTACAAATGGGATAACTTAATCTAGCCGATATCAAGAAAGCTTACCTGCTGCTCAGCCATCATTACAGCCTTCTTCTGTACTTTGCAACCTCTACTTCTCCATGTTCTGGAGAGATGATGGTCCCATCTCAAACTTTACACTGAAAACTGGGCTAATCTAGTTCAAATTCTCTCATCCATTATCCTGTCCATCTAAAATGTTCTATTTACATCTGAAAATATTTCAGTTAATCTTGTTTTACATTTTTGGCCCCTATCCTTTGCATGCCCTATGATTTATCCTCTTTCCTCTATGAATTATTCATCTTGTCTCTAAAGTCTTCAGTCCTTCCTAGTTTACCCACTTCCCTCATAATCAGGTTTCCCATTGTGACCCATAGGATTGAAAAGTCCTTCACTTGCCCTTCCAGTTTATTCCCTTAAGTTACCATCCTACTTCTCTCCTTTCTATCACAGTCACTCACCACCCCTCCTCATGCCCCTAGAATGGATGAGTGAAATCCACTAATCTGTTCTCGGTGCTTAAGCTCACTGATCTCTGCAGCATATAATACTGCTGGCCATCTCCCTTCTCTTGCTACCCTCTTGTTCGTGGCTCACCCCCAGTTCTCTTGTGCTCTTCCTTGGCCCTATTTCTCCTGCCTCTCCTCTAACTGAAAGAATGCCTTCAAATCTAGAACCTAGACCTTCTTTTCTTTTCTCTTCTCTCTCTCTTCCCCTGCCCCAACCTCCCTCCCTCCCTCCCCCCCCACACCCCTTACAGATGTTCCTCTGCTCAAAGCATCATCTATCACCCCTAGGGCTCCCAAATCCACACCTCTAGCCCGCAGTACTAGTCTTGTATTTTAGCTTCCTTGGCATCTTCATTAAAATAAAAATAATCATTTTCTCCTCAACCCCCCACATGGCCATACATGGAGACTCCTATTTCTGAAAATATTACTCATATTTTCCCAGGTACCTAGGAATGAAATTTCAAAGTCATCTTGGACTTTCCCCCCTCCCTGCAAATCCAAATGATTCCTCCTTAAGGCGTGCTTGAACTCAAATAATGTTTTGGTAAATTATGTTTAGCAGAGCAGAACTGTTGTGCTAAATTATGTCCCACAGTATTTCTATGACATTTTATTAAGGGTAAGGGTGTGTAACAGGTACACTGAAAACTGGGAAGTGTTGAAGTTGGGAAGTCAGGACTCTGCAGTTCCTTTTCTCCCACTCTCACTTAAGAATGATCTAGCTATTATATTAAAAAAATGACCTAGCTATTAAAACTCTGAGCTGCTCTGGTGGTTATATGGCTCAACACAGTTTAGGCCATCATGGAACAAGTGTGGAGTCATTTCAAAGAGAAGACACTATAAAAAGTAAAAAAGAGTAAGAAGTGCTAAAAATTTTTCAGTTTATGGCGTAAAAAAGCAAGCTGCATTAAAACTCTGCTACTTGGGGTTTTGTTTATATGCTGACAAATTCTTGAGTATATTCCTCTGTCATCTTCTATACTTTAAAAAGGCCAAGAAATCTGAAAAACTTCTTACCATCACTGCCTCGAGATGATATCGATTTCACATCAATGGACTCTTTCCTCCTGTTCTTGTATCTAAATGAATGAGACTCTAAGGATTTCAAGTTAATAATGGAAGGTGAGTTTTCAGCTTATTTACAGGTGAAGTTTAGACACATTTCCCCCTCATTATCCAATGAAAACATGGTTCCTTTTTAAGCACTATAAAATACTTTCAAGAAACAGCAAACCACCTTCTCTTCAACTCATCAACAACACAGAATTATCAATCATATTAATTGCAAAATGATACTCTTTTCTTACGGCTGTTATGTAATGGTAATAGGCTTTTTATCAAGAGTTCTTTAGTTCCATTAATAAAATACCTTTTTAAAAAATAAGTATTAAAACTTGGGTGAAATTTGGGGGGGGTTCATTTCAACCTGAAGGACAGTAAATGTAACTGGGTCAGGAAGGCTGTTACAGAGATATTTGCAGAAGTAAAATACCAGTGAAATACAAACAAACTTGAATTTATTTGAGAATCTACTATGGACTAATTTTAGGCCCCTCTGAAAGGTCAGCCCACCAGATGGTCTTCTAGGTTCTCCTTAGGATGTGATTTCATCAAATGAGGCATAGTGAAAATCCCAGAAAGGAAGGGAAGAAAAGGCAGGTTTATAATCCCAACTATTTCCACAACTCACTTCTGTCCCTATTTTCTAAGGGGAATAAAGCACTTCAATTCTGCACAAGTCTTTGCTGACTTTAACCCTCAAAATGTGCTGTCACATTAATGAAATATTGAAGCATGGAGTGAGGACAAAGAGACAAAAATGTCAGGGCAGCAGAATTACCTTCAGAAACATGCATTTTCAGGGCATTGGCTTCTTGTGGGAGTAACCCAGTAGAGCAAGGAGAGAAACTTAATCGTAACACAGAATTGTTCCCCACTGTGCAAAGACAGGAGGCACACACGCAGGTTCCAGCAGGAAGAATACATTTCTTATACATCAATAAGTGTTCATATTCCAAGAAAGAAGAAAAAGATGCAATAATGCTCTTTGGAGAAGTGTCTATTAATGGTGGGCCTGGGGGCTCAGTCAGTTCTAGGTGTCCAACTCTTGATTTCGGCTCAGGTCATGATCTTGCAGTTCATGCGTGTGAGCCCCACATCAGGCTCTGCACTGACAGTGTGGAGCCTAATTGGGATTCTGTCTCTCTAACCTCTCCTCCTGCTCCTCCTCCACTCTCAATCTCTGTCTCAAAATAAATAAATAATATGAAAAAAAATTGTCTATTAACACCAAAAAAAGGCACAAGAGAGAACAGTAGATAACAGAACCAGTTCCAGAGCCAACTTGCCAAAATTCAAGTCTCCAGAATGCCATCATCTACTAGCTGTATAACCCTGGCAGTGTTAACTTCTCTGTATTTCAACATCTACATCTATCAAGTGGGGATGGTTACAGCATCTCATTCTTAAGTTGCCGTGTGACATAAATGAGTTAATCCATGCAAAGCACTTAACACAGTGCCTGCTACACAGGAAGTATGTAGTTTGTACTGGCTGGTGGTATTGATTACATCTGGTCATTTGCAAATATACCTTCTTTCTAGGCATACGTGGGATCAGGTTATAATATTGTTCTCTTGTCTGTTTTCACTTTTTTTCTGGATCAGCTTTTTAACTATTTTAGAGTCCTAAAAATTCTGATTCAATTAAAAAAGTTAAATCATCAACTAAACTTGAATTATATACAGCTAAAGACAAAAGCAGAATTATTATGAAGTTGATCTAAACACCTTAACCATACAGCTTTGTCTTGTGGATTCTGCCTTAATAATTTTCCTGGCCGTGGATAGGAGTTTCAGTATTTGTAAAGACACCTATAAGTAGTAGTACTTTAAATGACATTGTTAGGATCATATGGCATCTTTCAAACCCTGAAAAACTAACAGTGGTGACTCGCAAAACATTCCTTTTTAGCCTCTTCAGGGACTTAATAATCATATACATTCCTAGCCTTTACCACATAATAAATTAAATCTAACTGAATAAAGATTTAAGATTAAATTCAAGACTGGGGTGCCTGGGTGCCTCAGTGGGGTTGAGCGCCCAACTTCGGCTCAGGTCAAGATCTCATGGTTCGTGAGTTCGAGCCCTACGTTGGGCTCTGTGCTGACAGCTCAGAGCCTGGAGCCTGCTTTGGATTCTGTGTCTCCTCTCTTTGCCCCTCCGCTGCTCATGCTCTCTCAAAAAATAAACACTAAAATTTTTTTTTAAAAAGATTAAATTCAAAATTAAAAAAACCTCATTCCTCAAAATGTAGTTTCTAAATAAAACCAAAGTAGGGAAGTTAGTCTCATGACTGTGACCATGCCTGGCTAGCTGAATACTAAATCATTCACTAGAAATTACTCCAAGATACATAATTCTTGTTCTTCCTGATATTATCTCAGCTGAAATTAAGAGAATGTAGCAACAGAAATTACTAATAGTTTGGAGAAATTATTCTTCAATAAAGGCCATTTAAGTCGAATAATTCATTATTCATTCTCCCAAGAGATGCTTTGGAATGAATTTACAGACCAAAGAAAACAAAGATAAAGGAAATTTAAATAACTTTATTCAATGGCAAAAGGGGATATAGTGTCAACAATTAAAAAAAAATAGCGAACATTTACTGAGCACCTTCTCTGCACCAGACATTGTGCTTCAATATTTACTTTAAATGTAAATTATCTTATGTGATCATTACAACAATTCTGAAAGTACATAGTACAGTCTTCATTTTACCAGTGAGAAAACTTAAACTTGGAGAGATTATGTAGGTAGCTCCAAGTCAAAGAGCAGGTCAAACAGTGGAACCTATGTTTTGTAAGATGGGATAGTTCCAATTTATCAATGTTTTGGGAGCGTTTGTTGACCCTAATATGTGCAAGGCAAGGCTGGGCACAGTAAAGGATATGAAAATGCTTGCAACATTTTTTGGCGCCTAATAAGTTCATTAAAATAATACTCTTACAAGAGATAAACTAAAACATAAAGAGAGAGAGAGGCAGAGACAGAGACATGGAGGGAGGGAGGGAGGGAGGGGCAAGGGCAGAGGAAGGAAAAGGGTAGAGGAAGGGAAGGAGGATATCCAAGAGTTAAATGGCAGGTACAGTCACATATTATATACACTTTCTCCTTTATTTTTCATAACAATGAGATGCACATTGTTAATTCATTTTACAAGTGAAGAAACTAAAGCTCAGAAAGATGAAATTGAGTCTGAGTATGTTAAAATATGGTCCATCCTCGAGTCAAGGAGAGGGACTAAATAGGTAGCCCAGGGTCTAACTTTATGCACTAATGGTTGGGAAAACCACTAACAGAGGAAAGAATATCGTGTGTGTGTACACGAATAAGAATTTTAAATTTCTGATAGACTGAATTTTGCCTCTAATGATCAGAGAAATCCAGACCTTTCAAATATAGAAGTCATCTAGTCATTTCCTCATTTGAGGGTTGAGGAATCCAAGGGTCAGACAGAGTACTGCCCAAGGTATAAAGCAAGGGAGTGGGGACTGAAATGGGACCTCAGTGCTCTGGACTTCCATAACAGGCTAACCCACATTTTCTAATTAGACAGACACCAACAGCTACGAAGAACAAGTAGCCTGACCAGGGTGTAACAACAGTTGTCTCTCTCCTGGACTTCTGGCCACTCTCTTTTTAAGGTGTATCTGCTCTATATGGTCTCCAGCCAGTAAAATAAAACCAGCATGATAAAGGCATTCAGTAGAAAACGTTGCCATGAATGAAGATTCCAAACTTTTGAAGGGATTCTGCTTTTATGCTGGCTCTCCAGCCTTCCAATAACCACACTCAGATTTTAGTAATCCATATTCTGGGGTGGTGAGTGTCAATCTACACTTCTTCAGAGTAATTTACAGACTTGAACCCACAAATGCCAGTGGAGTGAAATTGAAGTATTCTCACCTGTCTGAGAATTGTCTCCTGAATCACGATGAATCTTGTGAATCTAAAGTTGTTCAAAAAGTTTGGTAAAACAAGAGAAAGAAATTTTAAATATGGTATTACCTACATTTCCAGCCAAACAATTTAATCAAAAAGCTCTGAGGACTCAAGAAATCAAGAAGTTACACAGATAATATAAACAGATGAAAGATGTACATCAAGTGATAATGCTATAAATGCTCTATTACATTCAGACACTTATAGAATGGCTGAACCTGAGAGCAAGGAGATACCCAAGGGATGCACTTTTTACCCAGGACATCTACACCTCCACTCAGCTGTTCCCATTTTGACCATTTGCAGAAATGCAGAAAGACAAAAAGCCGTAACAAAAAAATTTTTATAAAGCTAACATAATCTATTTAAATTTCAGATGGGTTATAAAATTTTTCTGTAGTATAAAAACAATCAGAATTTAAGCCCAGGATTTCGAAAAAACCATCCTAAAAATCTCTTCCAATGCTCCTCAATTATGGACAGAGTCATTTTACAAAATGTGTATTCACAACAAGATCTGAACTTTTGATGTAGCTTAACACCTACTTCCTTCTCATTATCAGATTTTTTTGTGTGTGCTAATGATTTTATGCTAATGCTCACTAAATATCCATCAAATGATGAATGAAGTCATTAACACTAGAAAACAATATACATGCTTTGGGATGTTGCATTTTTTCTGCTTATAAGTGAGACACTGTTACCAAGTTGCATTTAGCTGTATCACGCTTAAAATCATGCTCCTTTGCTGCTAACTCCACCTCCTTCCAGTCGTTTGGACAACCAAGCCTTTGCAGCCACTCAATGAATGGGATAAGTTAACTTGAAAAACAAGACAGGTGAGTGTGTGGTACTATGAAGGAAGATTAGTATGGTTTAGCAACATCAGCTGTAATAAATAGCCACAAGTTGCCTATATATCAGATAACGGGTACAACGTTCCAGCTTGACTGAACCATTGAAAAATAATCATGTAAAACTGACATGTTAAAAATGTCAAAACTGACATGTCAAAATGTGACTGAGGGCTATGACACATAGCAGGTCATAAAAATGGGATCCATAATTATGGGACCTTGTTATTTCTTCTGTGAATGGTTGCTTTATATATTTTCTTTACAGATGAAGACCATTTGTTACAAAGCTACTGAGTACAGTGTGAATTTTTGATACTCTATCAAATGAATACAACTTTTGCCTTGTTTTCTCAATCAACTTTAGCTCAAAAGCAAGTTATCTTTAAATATTTAGCTTTTCTCTCTGAATCACAATACATCTCTCCCGTAGGAACAAAGTCCTATGACTTCCCTGATTACCTAAAAAGGCCATTGGCTCGTCTATTGGTGACCCCCACAGGCGAGATGACTGAACTGTGGACCTCCTACAAGGTCAACGTGGCCTTTGTGTTCTGTCTAGATGAAGCCAGATGAAGCCCTAGGTCTAGTATACACATAGCCCAACTCTGCCTTTAGTATGGAAGTGCCTTGGTCCCAGATGGGAGAAAAGGCAACAGGGAGGAAAGATGAGAGGTACCAGGTCCATCTTCTGAGGCAGCTTCCTTTCTATCTTTCTCCACACAGGATGTGGCATTTGGCACTTTTGGAGGTGAACTCACTGCACCCCCTCCACAACTGCTGCCCCTGAAATGGCTCATCTAACTCTGCTGGATTCTCTTCTAGGGACAGTAACACAGACGGGACATACCCTTCGATGTCACTTGCTCTACAAACAGAGGATGTGCAGGGCAAGGTTAGCACCTGCCACCCAGGATCCTATTCCATGACTCATTTCATGATCCACTGCAGCAGGTGCGGTGCCTAAGGACCTTTGCTGCTTACTCTCCAGCTGTGCTAAGTTTTATCAGAGCTTCCACACTCAGGTTATCTACATTACTCTTCTGAATAATGTCCTTCCCCACAACCCTTTTACAACTAAAGATTCACCTGGATGAAAAAAATCTTTAAGAATTTGAATTTTTTTTCTTGGAGGTCTAAACCCACCAGTCATTTATGACTTGGCATGAATGACTCCACTAAAATTATTTTCTCATAATTCTTGGTCATGCTCACTGAGGAAGTAAACAGAGAATGAGCATTTCCATAGTTTGTTGTTCTCTGGTAGGCAGCCAAGCAGGGAACATGGGCCTGAGGACTGTAGGGCAGGAAGAGAGATAAGTCAACTATGCCCATGCATGACAACAGCACCCCTGTCACCATTAAGAATCTTGATGGTTTGGGGCGCCTGGGTGGCTCAGTTGGTTAAGCATTCAACTCCTGATTTCAGCTCAGGTCATGATCTCACGGTTTGTGGGTTCAGGCCCCATGTTGGGCTCTGCACTCACGGCATGGAGCCTGCCTGGGATTCTCCCTCTCTCTGCCCCTCCCCTGCATACACTCTCTCTCTCGAAATAAATTAACATTAAAAAAAAGAATATTGGTGTTTCATGGGAAGAGGTCAAAATAACAACATTAAAAAGAATTTGAAAGAAGGTGATTTCCAACCCTAATGATGACTTTTATAAATTCAATACTGTGGATGGTGTAGACATAGCAAGAGAATTAAAATGAGAAGTACAGCCTGAACCAGGGTGATCTCTGTGTGGAGAGCCCTGAAACCCCATGGCTTGCACCCACTTTAGCTTCAGGTGTCCCGCCAGGGCATCCCCTGTGCAGAAAGTTTCAGGAATGCCTCAGAATATGCACACATCAGCTCTACTCAGCCAACGACACCAGGTACACACAGTCTACACAGGGGATAACAATACACAACATTCCTTCTAGGTTAGAAGAGTAGCTGTTATACCTAATTCACAAAAACAAACATAGAAAGTCAAGCAAAATAAGGAGATGACAGTGAACGAACTTAGTGAGAGCTTCAACAAAGAGAAATACAAAAAAGGACCAATCAGAGTTTCAGAATAAAATAACTGAAATGAAAAATACACTAGAGGAAATCAACGGTAGATCAGAGGATGCAGAAGGAATCAGCCATCAGGAAGGCAGAGTAATGGAAAACACCCAAACCGCACCACAAAAGGGAAAAAGAATTTTTTAAAAATGAGGATAGGTTAAGGGATCTCTTTGACCATGTCAAGAAAACAAACATTAGTATTATAGGGATCCCAGAAGAAGAAGAGAGAGAAACAGCATAAAGCTTACTTGAAAAAAATAATAGCTGAAAGCCTCCCTAATGTGGGGAACAAAACAGATACCAGTTTCAAGAGGCACAGAGAGTTCCACATCATGAACATCACAACACCTAATAATCAAAATGTCAAAGTTTAAAAACAAAGAGAATTTGAAAAACAGCAAGAGATAAATATTTATGTACAAGAAAAACCTCATAAGGCTGTCAGCTGATTTTTAAGTAAAACGTTGCAGGCCAGAAGGGAGAGGCATCACATATTCAAAGTGCTAAAAGGAAAAAAAAAAAAAAACCCTGCAACCAAGAATATTCTGTGCAGCAAAATTATCACTCAGAACTGAAGGAGAAATAGAATTTCCCAGACAAAAAAGTAAAGGAGTTCATCACCATTACACCTGCCTTACAAGAAATGTTAAAAAGACCTCTTTAAGTAGAAAAGAAAGGACTATAATTAGAAACAAGAATATTACAAAAGGCAAAGGGATTCACAAAATAAAAATTTGTAAAAAGATGTGCACATACACAAAATGTGGAGGGGGGATAGTAAAAGTTCTTTCAGAATGTGTTCAAACTTAAGTGACCATCAACTTAATATAGTCTGTTACATACTTAGGAAAACCTGTAATAGATACACATATACAAAAAGAAAAAGAAAACCAAGCATAACACTAGAGAAAATAAGAAATCACAAGGAAAGAGAATAAGAGAAGGAAAGGAATAGAGTATTACTAGAAAAACAACCAGAAAACAAAAGAAAATGGCAATAAATATCTATCAATAATTAATTCTAAATGTAAATGGTCTAAGGGCTCCAATCGAAAGACACAGGGTGACTGAATGGATTAAAAAAAAAACACCTGAAAAACAAAAACAAGGCCCATCTATATGTTTCCTAAAAGACAATCACTTCAGACCTAAAGACACATACAGACTGAAATGAAGGGATGGAAAAAGATATCCCATGTAAATGAAAGTGGAAAAAAAGAGCCAGGTAGCATACTTATATCAAAGTAGACTTTAAAAGGAAAGACTGTAACAAGAGAAAATGGAAGGCATTACATAATGATTGAGGGATCAATCCAACAAAAGGACATAATACTATTAAATACCTACGCACCAACAAATTTAAGTATCTACATACCCAACATCAATCTAACAAGAAAACATAACAATTTTAAATACCTATGCACCCAATATTGAACCGCCTACATATGTAAAGCAAATATTATCAGACCTAAAGAAGGAAATTGACAAAAATCTGACATAAGAGTAGGAGACTTTTATAACAGTGGATAGATCATACAGGCAGAAAATCAGTAAGAAAACAGTGGCTTTGAACAACATATTATACCAGATGGACTTAACAGATATATACACAACATTCCATCCAAAAACAATACAGTACACATTCTTTTCAAGTACTTAATGGAACATTCTCCAGGACAGATCACATGTTAGGCCTCAAAACAAGTCTCAATAAATTTAAGAAAACTGAAAAATACCAAGCATCTTTTCCAACCACAACAGTATGAAACTAGAAATCAATTACAAGAAAAAAAAAAAATGGAAAAAAAATCCACAAACACATGGAAGCTAAACAACATGCTACTAAACCACCAATGAGTCAACAAAGAAGTCAAAGAGGAGATCAAAAAAATATGTGGAGACACATGAAAATGAAAACATATTGGCCCAAAATCTTTGGGAGAGAGCAAAAGCAGTTTTAAGAGGGAAATTTACAGTGATACAAGCCTACCTCTAAAAACAAACAAAATCTCAACAATCTAACCTTACACCGAAAGGAACTAAAAAAAAAAAAAAAAAAAAAAAAAAAAAAAGGAAACCCAAAGCCAGTAGGGAGAAGGAAATAATGAAAAGCAGAAATAAATGAAATAGAGACAAAAAATAGAAAAGATCACTGAAACCAAGAGCTGGTTCTTTGAAAAGATAGCAAAATTGATAAGCCTTTACTCAGACTCATTAAGACAAAAAGGGGACCCAAGTAAAATCAGAAATGAAAAAGGAGAGGTAACAACTCACACCACAGAAATATGAAAAATTATATGCCAATAAATGGGACAACCTAGAAGAAACGGATAAATTCCTAGAAACATACAATCTTCCAGAATTGCATCAAGAAGAAATAGACAATGTCAACAGATTGTAACTAGTATGAAATTGAATTGGTAATCAAAAATTCCAAACAAAGTAAAGTCCAGGAACACGTGGATTCCTGGGCAAATTCTACCAAACATTTAGGGGATTCCTATTCTTCTCAAATTATTCCCAAAAGAATGAGGGAAATAGAAGGAAAGCTTCCAAACACATATTCAAGGCCAGCATTACTCTAATACCAAAACGAGAAAAAGGCCCTAGAAAAACAACGGAATCCAACTACATGCCAATATCCCTGATAGAAATAGATGCAAATTCTTCAACGAAATGTTAACAAACTGAATTCAACAATACATTAAAAGGATCATGCACCCTGATGAAGAAGGAGATTCAAGGATGGTTTAATATCCAGAAATCAATTAATGACACTATGTCAACTAAATGAACAATAAAAATCACATGATCTCAACAGATGAAGAAAAAGCATTTGACAAAATGCAACATCCATTCATGATAAAAACTCTCAACAAAGTGAGTATAGAGAGAATCTCAACTTAATAAATGCCATCTATGACAAACACAATTAACATTACACTCAGTGGTGAAAAACTAAGAGCTTTACCTCTTAGATCAGGGACACCACAAGGATGTCCACTCTTACCACTTTTATTCAATATAATAATGGAAGTCCTACTCGCAGCAATCAGACAAGAAATAAAATATATCGAAATGGTAAGGAAGAAGTCAAACTGTCACTATTTGCAGAGGACATCCTATACATAGAATATCCTAAAGACTCCATCAAAAAAAACTATTAAAAGTAATAAGTGAGGGGCACCTGGGTGGCTCAGTCAGTTAACTGTCCAACTCTTGGTATCAGTTCAGGGCATGATCTCACAGCTTGTGAGTCTGTCAGCACAGAGCCTGCTTGGGATTGTCTCTCCCTCTCTCTCCTCCTTGCCTCGTCACTCTTCCTCTGACTCTCTCAAAAATAAATAAGTAAACTTAAAAAAAAAGTAATGAGTGAACTCAGTAAATTTGCAGGATAAAAAAATACAAAAATCTGTTGCATTTCTACACACTAATATCAAAGTAACAGAAAAAGAAATTAAGAAAACAATTTCATTTATAATTGCATCAAAAATAATAAAAATACCTAGGAATAAATTTAACCAAGGAGATTAAAGACCTACATTTTGAAAACTGTGAAACAATGATAAAAGAAATCCAAGATGACACAAACAAATGGAAAGATATTCCATGCTCATGGAATGGAAGAATATTGTTAAATTGTGCATACTACCCAAAGCAATCTACAGATTCAATGTAATCTCTATCAAAATACCAACAGTATTTTTCACAGAATTATAACACAAATACCAAAATTTGTATGGGACCACAAAAGACCCTGAATAGCCAAAGCAATCTTAAGACAAAAAAAATGTGGGGGCACCAGGTTGGCTGAGTCGGTTAAGCACTGACTCTTGATTTCGGCTCAGGTCATGATCTCATGGTTTGTGAGATCAAGCCCCATGTCAGGCTGTATGACAACAGTGTGAAGCCTGCTTGGGATTTTCTCTCTCCCTCTCTGTCTGTCCCTTCTCTGCACTCACTCTCTTTTTAAAAATAAATAAAAATTTTTTTAAAGGACAACTCTGAAGATATCACAATCTCAGATTTCAAGATAGGCTACAAAGCTATGATAATTGAAAAAGTATGGTAATGGTACAAAAAATAGGGCAATGGAACAGGATAAGAAAGCCCAGAAGTAAACCTATAATTATATGGCCAATTAGTCTATGACGAGGGAGGCAAGAATACACAACGGGGAAAAGATGGTCTCTTCAATAAATGATGCTGAGAAAACTGGACTGTAATTAAGGTAGCACGGTATGTCAACTACACTTCAACTAAAAAAAAACCACATACTTAAAAAGTGGAGCCTGAAAATGTGACTGAATTGCGGCAATCTCATAGAACTTTAACAAATGAGGAATTGCTTCTTGTGGATGAACAAAGAAAGAAAGTGGTTTCTTGAGATAGAATCTGCTCCTGATGAAGATACTATGAAGACTGTTGAAATGACAATAAAGAATTTGGAAGATCACATACACGTAGCTGAGAAAGCAGGGCAGGGTTTGAGAGGACGGACTCTAATTTTCAAAGAAGTTCTACTATGAGTTAAATGGTATCAAACAGCATCACATACTACCCAGAACTTGTTGGGGAAAGGAAATGTCGATCAATGTGGCAAACTTCCCTGTTGTCCCATTTTAAGAAATTGCCATGGCAACTCCAGCCTTCAGCACTCACCACCCTGATCAGCCATCAACACTAAGGCAAGACTCTCCACCAGCAAAAAGATCACGACTCAATGAAAACTCAGATGATGGTTAGCATTTTTTAGCAATAAAATAGTTTTAAATTAAGGTATGTGCACTGTCTTTCTAGACATAATGCTATTATGCACTTAACAGACTACAGCATAGTGTAAACGTAACTTTTATATGCCCTGGGACACCCCATAATTCATCTGACTTGCTTTACTGAGATACTTCACTGTAGTGGACTGGAACCCAACCTGCACTGTCTCCCAAGTATGCCCGTATATTGTTTGTTTTTGGGTCTCCCTCACTCCCACGTATTATGAAAAGAGGTAAAAACTCTGGTTAAAATGAAGACAAGTACTATTTTCTAAAATTAGTGTAGCTTACAAAGCCAACTTATTAAGAAATCTTTTTTTTTTTTTAAGATTGGACATACTTGATCAACAACTTCAAGACAAAACTGAATGCTTTCATGTATGTGACAAGACTTCAGTAGAGTTCAAATGCTGGATGAGAGATGTGATCACAGAAACTGAGTCATTTGAGACCCTCCCTTCATTTACATGTAATAAAAATGACAGTGTGTGATATAATAGTTTCTTTGATCATCTTTCTTTACTGAAAATACCTTCTTTACTGAGAAGTATTTCCTTGGATGCTAAAAGCATCTGATGCACAGATCAAAGATGTTTTCTGTCTACTCTATTTTCAAAAACTATTTGATAACACACTTCTCAAAATTCCCACCAAACGGCAAACAAACACCAAATGGAGCAATGCCAGATCTAGTATGTTCAGATATCACTGATATCCCTCAGTCAATATGTTCTTACCTTAGTGCCAGTGCCCGCCAGCCCCACATTCAACATGCATTTGCAAGAGCCATTACAAAGAAGCACTCATTATGTAGCCAGTGATAGTTTTTTTTTTAAATCTTTATCTCTTATCTCTTGGAAAAACACTGAATTCAGGTACCATTCCAGTTGAAATGTTTCATTCTTTTTTCCCTTGGTCAGTTTCTCTTTTTAATGGCTTTCAAAGACCTACAATGTAAGCACCACTTTGCTTCATACCTGGAAAATACTGAGTTTTCTACTATGAAAATATGACAGTGTTTCTCAAACTTCAGCATGAATAGAACCACGGTAAGGGCATGTTCAAATAGGGGCAGGGGGCCATCCGCAGAGTTTCTGATGCACCAGTTCTGGGGGAAGCCTAGAATCTGGATCTCTAACGTTAAAGTTCCCAGATGAGGCCAAGGCTGTGGATCTGGGGGCCATGTTGTAATACACGAGGACCCCCTACTCACAGTGCTCTGGGCACCAGCAACTTGGCTGACATCTGGGTGCTTGTCAGAACTACCGACTCTCAGACTCTCCAGACTCACTGAGTGAGTATGAGAATCCATATTTTAACAGTTAATCTCCAGGTGATTTTAACATTACAGTGAGTTGAAAAATCACTGATTTAGGTGGAAAAATCTCAGGCATGCCAACAGATGTCTTAATATCTCCATTTCTAGTGGTATAAACCTGGTACGTTATGAACTTTACTGAGTCTCAGTTTCCTTATGGGTAAATGGGGACCAACGCCTACTATTTAGAGTCTAGATCAAATGAAATAATGTGTGTAAAATGCCAAGCCCAGTAGCTTCCAAGCTGGCCTTTTACCAGAATTACCTGGAAGGCTTGTGAAAGCACAGGGCTTGGCTCCACCCCCACCCTTTCTGTTTCAGTAGATCTGGGCTGGGGCCTGAGAATTTGTGTTTCTAACAAGTTCCCTGTGAGGCTGAGGCAGCTGATCCAGTGGCCTTTTTTTTTTTTTTTTTTTTTTTTTTTAATTTACATCCAAGTTAGTTAGCCTTTCTTTGAGAACCACTGGACTAGCCCATGGTGGGTTCCCTTTACCTTCTCTTTCAGAGATGTATCTTGTTTGTGGAGAATCTGGATTCAGGGATGTTTCCATTGTTTATTATTTCAGGACTGATTTTAGTTTACAAAAACCATTTCCTTTAAAGCATACGCTGAGCATATGTGGTGTGCTCCGATGTGCTGTGTTTCTCACTTTTATGCCATCATTTGCTTGGCCTGTGTCCCCTCACCGCTCAGTGACAAAGAGAAACATATAAAGAGCTTCCGAAGGAGATTTCATTTTCCTTAAAGTTTCTTCCTTTTAAAGAATTGTCACAGACTGATGGCACTTTTGTGAAACACTTTTATGTGTAAACTGCTATGCCTACTCAATTTTGTCAAGAGAATGAGGAAACTGCAAAGATCACAGTTTCCCACCAATGTTCCACTAGTGCTCAACAGAGTCATTCAAGTGTTTAATGACACTGGGGGCCTCTGTTGCACTGTGATTAGCCTAAGACAGAAGCAAGCAGCAGGACCTTTGCTTTGTAAATCAGGCCCTTTGATAGCTACTGCAGAGAGAGGACAGCACAAAGGAAAAATTAGTAATAATGAGAGAACAAAAGAGTAAAACAGCTTTATCACTGTGTGTCCTGAGGTTCTGAAAATGCTGTTCATTAGAATCTCTGTTTACATTTGTGAACAATCACTCCCAGGAGAAAAAGGCCATTTTCTAGCTGATACCTCATTTTCTAGTTCAACTCCAGAAATATTTATTGGGCCTTAGACACAAAGATGGTTAGAACAGAGTCCCTGCTTTCAAATGATTTACTGTATAACAGGGGACAAAAACCAAGTACTGTCACAATGGATCTATTCATTAAGTGTTTGTTGAGTGTATACTATGTGTTGGGTATACTATGTTTTCGGTACCAGGGATGTGACCGAGAATAAAAGCTGGTTCAGAAGTGCCAAAGACAGTATTTTGCAAGGGGTGGGATGGTGAGGGTTAAAAAGTTTAGGGGATTCCAAAATATGATGCTAAATAACCTTGCCTCATATATTCAAGTCATTTACTCTTCAGCATTTTTCCAAGCCTTCTGAGTATACCAAGGGGAAAGCCTCAGGGTGGTGCTATTATGTTTAACACCTAACACTTTGTAAAGAATTTGATACATTGACGGTCTTTCTATAGGATATCTATATTTACTGTTACCTTCCATTGTGGCTAGTGATTTTGGTATTCCACTTCAATTATTATGGTTATACAAAGTTTTAAAAGTGGCTCTTTCTAAAGAAAAACAAGTATGAATAGGTTAGGTGGCATCTAGATATGCCAACAGTTGAGATCCAGGAGTGCCCCAAATGTGGGAAACAGAGTTATGAGGCATGTGCCCATCCCTGACCTCCCAAATGCCGTGGCTTCAGGGGAGAAGAATACGGGCAGAAGTAGCACCCCATGAACTGGAGGGGCTGTGGAAGTCACACTGACCAGCCAGCAGCTGGCTGGACCTGGCAGGCCCTTTTAAGCTGAGTTCCCTCTTGTGTCAGATGGATGGGTGCATGCTCAGGAGTGTCTGACAGGGTTCCCAGCCACCATCGCTAGCTCCTAATTCCCAGTGGGACTCTGCACAGCCCTGTGCTGCCTGTGCCTCTCACTTCTGGGTCACTGCTGCCATTTCTGGTCCTAAGCTGCCAGTCTATGCTAGTAAACGAGACCATTCATCTAATTTGGACTGGAAATGAAATGCTCCCTTAGGAATGAAGACACAAGAGGGGCATTACACAGTGCTCCTGTACCCTGAAAAGGGGTAACATGATGGATGAATCAATCAGGATGCATAATTTTTAAAAAGTATATAAATCCCATGTGGCAGGGACAGCCTTTTTCACCTTCCAGACACAATAACAATTCCACTCAGGCCGAAGCAGGAACATCGTTACTAGAAGGCTGTAACTGTCCCTCTTTCTTCGGTCAGTAATGGCTCTGAGTGGAGTCTGGTGATGAGAGGCTAGCTGTAGGAGGACACTGAATTTTCCGGGGTGGCCTGGCTGACCGAAGGGACATAGGAACAGATGGTATCAAATACAGTCATGAGATACATCCTCAACTTTCAACAGACAGATGGGGTTTCATTTCCTCTTTTCCCAATCTTTCAATTCTACAGATTCTGATATTATTATGCTGAAGATGTGCCAGGAAAAAGTATCTAAAATTCCTGTCTGAAAGCAGCTGGAAACCCAAAGAGACTTAAAACTGAAGCATTTTCTGTTATAGTTTTGGTCCTGTCCAGGTAACAATTTGGGATCATTTAGACCGGTCCACTCATCTCACCTGATCCTCCCTTCCTGCAGCTATTCACATGGAGCCTCATCACCACATTCTCACAGAACCCTTGGACACGTAGCCTTCCTCAAAAGATCAAACTACTGGCCATGCCACTGCACATGGGTCTGCTTCAGTAGAGAAGATAATGTAGTACAATCATAAGGGACTGTTTACCGCCCTACCAAGAACTCTTATCAAGAGAAACTCCTAGAGACACAGCTGGGGCTTCCTTAGTGACCTCATCAGGGCAATGGCATAACATGTAAATCATTACACATGTGGCAGCTATTTGATACTTTTCTGGGATGGGAATGTTCTGTCTCCTGGGCACTGTTCCAACATCTAAAAATCCACATTAACAAGGCAATTTCTCAAGAATTAGAGAGCCTAAGATAGATTCACAGGTGAAGTCTATCAAACATTTCAGATGAATTAATACCTATTCTTCTCAAACTATTCCAAAAAAAAGAGAGAGAGAGAGGGAGAGAAGGGGAAAGAAATCTTCCAAATACATTCTGAGGCCAGCAATACCCTGATACCAAAGCCAAAGACAGTAAAAAAAACAAAAAACAAAACAAAACAAAAAACAACAACATACTACAGACCAATAACCCTGCTGAACACAGACGCAAAAATCTTCAACAAAATATTAGCAAACTGAATTCAACAATGTATTAAAAGGATCCATTCACCAGGATCAAGTGGGATTTATTCCAAGGATACAAAAATAATTCAAAATCTGCAAATCAATCAGCATGATACACCAAAGGGACAAAATGAAAAAGAAAAAATCACATTATCATCTCAGCAGTTGCAAACAAAGCATTTGACAAAATTCAACATCTATTCATGACAGTAACTCACAGCAATGTACGTTTCAAGATACTATACCTCAACATCATAAAAGCCATAGATGCCAAACACAACTAACATCACACTTAGTGGTGAAAAAGTGAGAGCTTTACCTTATGGTCAGGAACACAACAAGGAGGTCCACTCTCAGCACTTTCATTTGACCTACTAATAGAAGTCCCACACACACCAATCAGACAAGAAGTAAAAGACATCCAAACGGTAAGGAAAAAGTCAAACTGTCATTATATGCAGGTGTCAGGACACTATACATAGAAAACCTTAAAGGCTCCACTGGAAGCTATTAAAATAAATAAATTCAGTAAAGTTGCAGGACACAAAATACAGAAATCTGTTGCATTTCCATATGATAACAATGATGCGGCAGAATAACAAATGAAGAAAACAACTCCATTTACAAATCCATCAAAAAGAACAAAATACCTAGGATAAACCAAGGGGGTAGAAGACCTATACTTTGAAAACCATAGAACACTGATGAATGAAACTGAAGACAACACAAATGGAAAAATATTGTGAATACATGCATACTACCCAAAGCAATCTAAAGATTTAATGTAATCCCTATTAAAACACCAAAAGCGTATCTCACAGAACCAGAACAAACAATACTAAAATTTGTATGGAGCCAGAAAAGACCTCAAATAGCCAAAGCAATCTTGAAAAAGAAGAGCAAAGCTGGAGGTATCACAATCCCAGATTTCAAGATATGCTACAAAGCTATAATAATCATAACAGTATGGTACTAGCACAAAACGAGATACACAGGTCAATGTAACAGGGTAGAGAGTGCAGAAATAAACTTATGTGTATGTGGTCAATTAACCTACAACAAAGGAGGCAAGAATGTACAATGGGGGGGAAGACAGTCTCTTCTATAAATGGTGCTGGACACAATGGAGAGCTACATGCAAAAGAATGAAACTGGACAGCTTTGCTACACCATACACAAAAATTAACACCCAAGGGATTAACCTAAATGTGACACCTGAAACCGTAAAACTCCTTGGAAGAAAACATAAGCAATACTCGAAGAAACATTTTTCTGGATATGTCTCCTCAGCCAAGGGAAGCAAAAACAAAAGTAAACTACTGGGGACCACACCATAATTAAAGGCTTTTGTAGAGCAAAGGAAAACATCAATGAAATGAAAAGGAAACCTAGTAAATGAGAGAAGATATTTGCAAACGATGCACTGAAAAGGGGTTAGTATCTAAACTATATAAAGAACTTACACAATTCAACACCAAAATAACAAATAATCTGATTTAAAAATAGGCAGAGGACCTGAATAGACCTTTTTCCAAAGAAGACACAGAGAACACCCACAGACACAGGAAAAGATGCTTAACATCACTAATCATTAGGGAAATGCAAATCAAAATCACAATAAGATAGCACCTCACACCTGTTAGAATGGCTAGTAACAAAAAAACAAGAAATAACACGTTGGTGAGGATGTGGAGGAAAGGCAATCTTCATGCACAGTTGGTGGGAATGTAAATTGGCACAGAAATTGTGGAAAACAATGGAGGTTTCTCAAAAAATTAAAAATAGAATTACAATAGAAACCAGAAATTCCACTACTGGATGTGTACCCAAAGAAAATGAAAACACTAACTTGAAAAGATATATGTTCCTATATGTTTATTGCAGCATTATTTACAACACCCAATATACAGAAGTAACTTCAGCGTCCATCAGCAAAGGCATGGACAGAGAAGATGGATGTCTGTCTGTCTGTCTGTCTGTCTCTCTCTCTCTCTCTCTCTCTCACACACACACACACACACACACACACACACACACACACAGAGGAATATTATTCAGCCATAAAAAAGGAATGAAATCTTGCCATTTGCAACCACATGGATGGAACTAGCGGGTATTATGCTAAGTAAGTCAGACAGAAAGACAAATACCATCTGATTTCACTCATGTGGAATCTAAAAACAAAACAAATGAACAAACAAATCAGAAACAGACCTATAAACACAGAGAATAAACTGGTGGCTGCCAGATGGGAAGAGGGTGGGGGGACAGACAAATCGGGTGAAGGGGAGTAGGAAGTACAGGCTTCCAGTTAGAGTTAAATAAGTCACAAGGATAAAAGGTACAGCACAGGAAATAGAGTCAATGCTACGGTAAAAGCATTATATGTTGACAGATGGTAGCTATACTTGTCAGCATAGCATAATGTATATAGGTGTGGAATGGTTATGCTGTATACCTGAAACTAATGTAACACTGTGTGTCAACTACCCTTAAATAAGAAATCATGTCTGATCATATATCAAAAAAAAAAAAAAAAAAAAGAACTAGAGATCCAAGAGTTGAGGGGTGTGTGGGAGACTGGTTTAGGCCACAGCCTGTAGGCAGTTAAGACATCTACTGACATGTCAGAGGGAGGAGGCACCGGGACCAAGTGTTGAGGTGATTTGCCTAAGGGGACAGAACTGAAAAGACATAGGGTGGAAGGACAGAATAAGCGTTCATGCTGTCTTCTCATCAATCTTTAGTGCTGAGATACAGCAGATACTTGGGTAAATACTAGAAAAAATTTCTCTTAATTTTTTAAAATGTATGTTCAGGGCAAAAATAGCAGCACTCTCTTATGGGGTTTATAATATATATGAAAATTATAGCCTAAAGGATAGGAAGGAGAGTTGGTAAATAGACAGTTGCAAGGTTTCTATGTTTCACAAGAATTGGTACAATACTGGGTTAACTAGACCGTGTAAAGTTAAGGTTATAGTAATCCCTAGATCAACCATTAAAGAAATCCAAAGAGATTTAACAAAAAGCCAGTAGATAAATAAAACAGCGCTTTAGAAGTTGTTTAATCTAGGGGTGCCTGGGTGGCTCAGTCAGTTGAGCATCTGGCTTCAGCTCAGGTCATGATCTTGTGGTCTGTGAGTTCGAGCCCCGCGTCAGGCTCTGTGCTGACAGCTCAGAGCCTGGAGCCTGCTTTGGATTCTGTGTCCCCCGTCTCTTTCTGCCCCTCCCCCACTCATGTTCTGTCTCTCTCTCTCCCTCAAAAATAAACAAACATTTAAAGAATAAAAATAAAATAAAAGTTGTTTAATCTAAAAGAAGGACTGTATAAAGAAACAGAGAAAACAAAAACAAAAGTACAAATAGCAAATAAAATGATAAACCCAAACCCAACCATATTCATAGTTACATTAAAAGTTAATGAATTAAACATTCCAATGAAGACACAGAGATGGTCAGAACTGATAAAAATCAAACCCCAACAATATGCTGTCCATAAGAAATATACCTCAAATAGACACAGATTCAAAGGAAATGGATGGGAACAGATACATCATGAAAACAAATTTAAGAAGGCTAGAATGAATGGCTATACTAATATCAACTAAAATAGATTTTAAGATAGAGTATTACCAGATATCAAGTTGGATTTTTCATAATGATAAAAGCATCAGTTCATCAGAAAGACTAATCATTTATCTACATTACTTAACAACAGAGCTTCAAAAAACAAGAAACAAAATTTGATAGATTTAAAGGGAGAAACAGACAACGTTCACAATCACAGATAAGGATCTTAATGCTGCTTATAGCCCATGACTGAACTAGAAAGTAAGTAGTAAAACACAGAAGATATGGAGAATGCTATCAACCACGTTGACCCTCACTGGCATTTATAGGACACTACTCAACAACAATAGAATACATAACCTTTCAAAAGAATTTGAATGTTAATTAAACAGATGTGCATCTGACTATAAAACACGTCTCAGTAATTTTAAATGGATTCAAATCACAGAAATTATGTTATCTTGACCACATAAAATTAGAAACCAGTAACAGAAATCTATAAAATTCCTAAATAATTGGAAAGTAAAAAACACACTTTAAATAGCCCATGGACCAAAGAAGAAATAAAAAAAGAAATTAGAAAGTATTTTGAACTGAACAGAGTTAAGGTTCAGGGATTTCAAACTTTAGAAGAACCTGTTTGTAGGGTTGGCCACTGGCTGGTGTCTGAGAACTTGACTTCTGGAATGTTTCCTACAACGACCAGACTGTCCAGCCCATTTAGGGTACTTACACCTGTTTTCCTTCTGGGATATGGGATTTTTGCTATTTGTGTCTGGTTCTTGTGCCTCTTTTCAAGTGCTCGTGGAACATTCTCCAGGACAGATCACATGGTAGGCCACACGATCTGAAACAAGTCTCAATAAATGTAAGAACAATGGAATAATATCAAACATCTATATGAAAGTAGAGGAAACTAGAAATCAATTATAATTAAAAAAAACTGAAAAACCCAGAAAAAAGAGGAGGCTAAACAAATGTTATTAAACAACCAACAGGTCAACCAAGAAGTCAAAGAGGAAATTTAAAAATACCAAGAGGCAAATGAAAACAAAAACAAAATGATTCGAAATCTTTGGGATTAAGAAAAAGCAGTTCTAAGAGGCAAGTTTATAGCAATACAGGTCTACCTCAAGAAACAAGAAAAATCTGAAACAATTTGACCTTACATCTAAAAGAGCTAGAAAAAGAACAACGCCCAAAGTTAGTAAAACAAAAACCAAAAGCAAACAAACCAAATATTAAAAATAAGACCACAAATAAATAAAATAGAGACTAAAAACACAATACAAAAAATCAATGAAATTAACAGCTGGTTCTTTAAAAAAAAAAAAAAGAACAGACAGACCTTTAGTGAGATTCATCATGAAAAAAAAGAAAGGACTCAAATAAAATTAAAAAATGAAGAGGAGGGGCACCTGGGTGACTCAGTTGGTTAAGCGTCCGACTTCAGCTCAGGTCATGATCTCACGGTTTGTGAGTTTGAGCCCCATGTCTGGCTCTGTGCTGATGGCTCAGAGCCTAGAGCCTGTTTTGGAATCTGTGTCTCCTTATTTCTCTGCCCCTCTCCTCACTCAAGCACTCTCTCTCTCTCTCAAAAACAAACATTTAAAAATTTTTTAAAAATTGAAGATGAGACTTCTTGGTTAGATGGCAGAGTAGGAGGACCCTAAACTCGCCTAATCCATCAGATACACCTAGATAACACTCACATCAGTGCAAACAATCCAGAAAATGACCCAAAGCCTGGCCAAACAAATTCCATACCTTAAATGTACAGAAGAGGCCACACTGAAGAGAGTAGAAAGGGCAAAGACATGCTGGGAACTTAAATATTGTGGGACTGACTGCCTGAGGGAGGGAGCCATAGCCACAGAGATGGGGTAAGAAACAGGCTATCATATTGAGGAGCCTCCAAGAGGAAGAAGAATCCATATGGCATTTGGCTTTAAAAATTATAGGAACTGAATTTCCTGAGTGCTTACAATCAGCCGAACTTAAAGCCTGGAACTTTGAAAAGGAATAGGCTAGGCTCTGGGAAAGCCCACAGAGTGATAGGAAGCTGAGTCCCTGCTTTTAAAGAGACAGTACAGCAAACAGCCTTTTAAAAGGCATCTGGGGCCTACCAGAGGGAGAGTTAGTTACTGGTGTCAGTCAGCTGCGGGATTTCTCCAGGAACAAAGGAACTGGCAGGTGCCATTTCCTTCCCCCGATCCCAGTAAAAGTACCTAGCCACCTGTGAGAACAGTGCGGTGTCCAAATTCACTACCTGACTTGCTTACACGACACCCTGCCCCTCCAACCAGCACTCCCTCAGTCCCTGGGCTGCAGATCCTTTCCTCCTGAAGACCCCGGCAAACCTTGCCAAAACCACACATCCCAACCTCTTGCAGAGGATGCATGCACTTGTTAAAACTGCAACCTTGTTTCCTGTGGTTAGCAGAAGGGCCCTGGCTGGCCCCAGTCCCTGGTGGTGGCTGTACATCCCCTGTGGAGGAGGACCAGTGCCACCTAGAAAAAAGGGCACATCCTGCTCACTACTTTAATAGTAAGAGATGTAACTGACATTCCTAACACAGTGAGACAAAATGAGGAGACAGAGGAATGTATCACAAATGAAAGAACAGGACAAAACCATAAGAGACCTAAACATAACAGATATAAGTAACATTATAGAGATTTTTAAAAAAATGATCATAAATATACTAACCGGACTTGAAAACAGTAATGGACAAAGTAATGGAATGTAATCAAAATGAACAAATGAGAGGGAAAAATTATGCAAAATTAGACTAGATTAGGGAACTCAGTGACTTCATCAAGCATAATAACAGTTACATTATGGGGATCCCAGAAAGAGAAGAGAAAATGGGGCAGAAAATTTCTTTGAAGAAATACTAGCTAAAAATTTCTCTAATCAGGGGGAGGAAACAGATATCCAGATCCAGGAGGCACAGAGATCCACCAAGAAAATCAAGCAAACGAAGTCCATAACAAGACACAGAAGAATCAAGATTACAAAAGGTAGTTATAAAAGAAAAATTGTTTTTTACCTATGATCCAGTAATTGCACTACTAGGCATTTATCCAAAGGATCCAGGAATGTTGATTCAAAGGGGAACATGCACCCCAAAGTTTATAGCAACACTATCGACAATAGCCAAATTATGGAAAGAGCCCTAACGGCCATCAACGATTAACAGATAAAGAAGATGTGGTGTGTGTGTGTGTGTGTGTGTGTGTGTGTGTGTGTACACACAGAATATACTGTGTGTATACATAAACACACACACACACACACACAGACACACACACACACACACAAGAATATTACTGGGAGATCAAAAAGAATGAAATCTTGCTATTTGCAACAACATGGATGGATCTAGACTGTATTATGCTAAGTGAAATAAGTCAGACAAAGACAAATATATGATTTCACTCATATGTGGAATTTAAGAAACAATACAGATGAACACAGGGGAAGGGAAGCAAAAATAAGACAAAAACAGAGAGGGAGACAAACCTTAAGAGACTCTTAAATACAGAGAACAAAGTGAGGGTTGCTGGTGGGGTACTGGATCAGGGGATAGGCTAAATGGGAGATGGGCATTAAGAAGGGCACTTGTTGGGATGAGCACTGGGTGTTATACGTAAGTTCTGAATCTCTAGATTCTATTCCTGAAATCATTATTACACTGTATGGTAACTAAGTTGGATTTAAATTTAAAAAATATGTATGTTATCAAAAATAAAAATGAAAATAAAATTTTCCTGATAGTAAAAAAAAAAAAAAAAACAACTTTTAAAGCAGCAAGAGAAAAGGAGACAGTTACATACAAAGGAAACCCCATTAGGCTATCAGCAGATATTTCAGCAGACACTTTGCAGACCAGAAGGGAGTGGCATGATATATTCAAGGTGCTGACAGAAAAAAGTCTGCAGCCAAAAATACTCTTTCCAGGAAAGCTATCATTCAGAATAGAAGGAAAGATAAAAAGTTTCTCAAACAAAAACTAAACAATTTCACGACCACTAAACCAGCGCTACAAGAAACATTAAAAGGGACTGAGTGGAAAAGAAAGACCATAAGGCAGGGTATAAAAGGTAGGGAACACAAAAGCAGTAAAAATCAGTATTTCTGTAAAAAAATCAGTCAAGGGATTCACAGAGTAAAAGGATGTAAAATATCACAACCATACACCTAAAACATGGAGAGGACTGAAAAATGTGTTCAAACTTAAGTGATCCTTAATTTAATATAGACTGCTATATGCAGAAAAGATTATATGCAAATCTAATGGTAACCACAAATCAAAAGCCAGTAAGAGATGTGCAAAGAATAAAGAGAACGGAATCCAAGTGTATCACTAAATAAAACAAGCAAATCATGAAAGAGAGCAAGAAAAGGATCAGAGAAAGCCTACAAACACAACCAAAAAACAAGTAACAAACTGGCAATAAAAACTTATCAATAGGGGCGCCTGGGTGGCTCAGTCAGTGAAGCGGCCGACTTCGGCTCAGGTCATGATCTCACGCTCCGTGAGTTCGAGCCCCGTGTCGGGCTCTGTGCTGACAGCTCAGAGCCTGGAGCCTGCTTCAGATTCTGTGTCTCCCTCTCTCTCTGACCCTCCCTTGTTCATGCTCTGTCTCTCTCTGTCTCAAAAATAAATAAACATTAAAAAAAATTAAAAAAATAAAAACTTATCAATAATTAGAATGCATGTAATTGGACTAAATGCTCCAGTCAAAAGGCACAGGATGTCAGTGGATAAAAAAACAAGATCCACCTATATGTTGCCTACGAAAGGCTCACCAGACCTAAAGATGCCTGTAGATAGAAAGGGAGGGATGGAGAAACATTTATCATGTAAATGGATGCCAGGAAAAAAAGCTGGAGTAGCAATACTTACATGAGATAAACTACACTTTTTTTTTTTTTAATTTTTTTTTCAATGTTTTTTATTTATTTTTGGGACAGAGAGAGACAAAGCATGAACGGGGGAGGGGCAGAGAGAGAGGGAGACACAGAATCGGAAACAGGCTCCAGGCTCCGAGCCATCAGCCCAGAGCCCGACGCAGGGCTCGAACTCACGGACCGCGAGATCGTGACCTGGCTGAAGTCGGACGCTTAACCGACTGCGCCACCCAGGCGCCCCGAGATAAACTACACTTTAAACAAAGACTGTAACAAGAGACAAAGAAGGGCACTATAAAATAATGGAAACAATCCAACACGAAGATAGAACAGTTGTAAACATTTATACACTCATCATGAGAGCACCCAAATAGATTAAACAGTTAATAACAAACATAAAGTAACTAATTATTAATAATACAGTAATACTAGGGGACTGTAACTCCCCACTTGCATCAATGGACAGATTGTCCAAAGAGAAAACCAACGAGGAAACCAAAGGCTTTGAATGACACTGGACCAGATTAATCTAACAGATATATTCAGAACATTCCATCCTAAAGCACAGGATACACATTCTTTTCAAGTGCACCCAGAACATTCTCCAGAAGAGATCACTTATTAGCCCACAAAACCAGCCTCAACAAATTCAAGAAGATCGAAGTCATACCATGCATCCTTTCTGACCACCACGTTATGAAACTATGTATCAACCATAAGACAAAATCTGGAAAGACCATAAATACACAGGGATTAAGTAACATGCTACTAAACAATGAATGAGTCAATGAAGAAATCAAAGAAATAAAAAATTACATGGAAACAAATGAAAATGAAAACACAATGTCTAAAACATTTGGGATGTAGCAAAAGCACTTCTAAGAGAGAAGTTTATAGCAATACAAGCCTCCCTGAAGAAGCAAGGAAAATCTCAAATACACAAGCTAACCTTACACCTTAAGGAGCTAGAAAAAGGGGAACAAACAAAACTCAAAACCAGCAGAAGAAAGGAAATACTAATGATTAAAGCAGAAATAAATGATATAGAAGCTAAAAAAACAACAGAACACATCAATGAAACAAAGAGTTGGTTCTCTGAAAAGATCAACAAAATTGATAAACGTCTGGCCAGACTCATCCAAAAAAAAAAAAAAAAAAGACTGAAATAAAACCAGAAATGAAAGAAAATAACAACCAATACCACAAAAATACAAACAACTGTAAAAGAATGAGAAAGTTATGCCAACAAATTGGACAACCTAGAAGAAATGGATAAAGTCCTAGAAACATATAGCCTCCCAAAACTGAAGCAGGAATACAAAATTTTAACAGACCAATTACCAGCAAGGAAATTGAATCAATAATCAAAAAACTCCCCCCACATCCCCCAAAACAGCCCAGGATCAGATAGCTACACAGGTGAATTCCACCCAATTTTTTAAATTTAAAAAAATTTATTTATTTTTGAGAGAGAGAGCACACAAGAGTGGGGGGGGGGTGGAGCAGGGAGAGAGGGGGACAGAGGATCTGAAGCAGACTCTGTGCTGATATCAGAGAGCCTGATGGGGGACTTGAACTCACAAACTGTGAGATCATGACCTGAACTGAAGTCGTATACTTCACTGACTAAGCCACCCAGGTGCCCCTATGAAAACATTTAAAGAAGAATTAATACATCTTCTTCTCAAACTATTCAATAAAAAAAGAAAAGGAAGGAAAACTTCCAAATTCATTCTATGAGGGCAGCATTACCCTAATACCAAAACCAGATAAAGTTACCACAAAAAAGACCACTCTCTCTGATGAACACAGATGTAAAAACCTTCAACAAAAAACTAGCAAATTGAATCCAACAGTACATTTAAAAATTCATTTACCACAATCAAGTGGGATTTATTCCTGGGATGCAAGGGTGGTTCAATATTCACAGATAAACCGGCAAGATACATCACTTCAGTAAGAGAAAGGGTAAGTACCATATGATCCTTTCAATAGAAGCAGAAAAAGCATTTGACATCATACAACACCCATTCATGATAAAAAACCCTCAACAAAACAGGTTTAGACAGAACATACCTAGACACAATAAAGACCATAAATGAAAAACCTACAGCTAACATCACAGCTCAATGGGGGAAAAACTGAGAGCTTTTCCCCTAAGTTCAGGAAGAGGACAAGGATGTACACTCTCATCACTTTTATTCAACATAGTATTAAAAGCCTTGTCACAGCAATCAGACAACAAAAAGAAATAAGTTGCAACCAAAGTGATAAGGAAGAAATTCAACTTTCACTATTTGTAGACGACATGAAACTATATATAGAAAGCCCTAATGTCTGCACCAATAAAAAAAAAAAAAAAACTACTAGAACTGATAAATGAATTCCATAAAGTCACAGGATAAACTCATTGTGCAGAAATCTGTGGCATTTCTACACGCTCATAATGAAGCAGCAGCAATAGATATTAAGAAAATAATCCCGTTTACAATTGCACCAAAAATAATAAGATAACCAGATATAAATTTAACCAAGAAGTGAAACACCTGTACTCTGAAAACTATAAAACATGGATAAAAGAAATTGGAGATGACACTAAGAAATGGAAAGATATTCCATGCTCATGGATTGGAAGGATATTGTTAGAATGTCCATACGACCCAAAGCAATCTACACATTTACTGCAATCATCATCAAAATACCAAAAGCATTTTTCACAGAACTACAACAAACAATCCTAAAATGTGTATGGAAACATAAAAGATCTTGAATAGCCAAAGCAACCTTGAAAAAAAAAAAAAGCTGGAGGTATCACAATTACATACTTCAAGTTATTTTACAAAGCTGTAGTGATCAAAACACCATGGTATTGGCACAGAAATAGACACAGAGATCAATAGAACAAAAGAGAAAACCCAGAAATAAACCCACAATTATATGGTCAATTAATCTTCAAAAGAGGAGGAAACAATAGGCAACAGGAAAAAGTGTCTTCAGCCAATAGTTGAAAAATGGACAACAAATAGGGAAAACTGGACAGCTACATGTAAAAGAATGAAACTGGACCACTTTCTTATACCATACACACAAATAAATTCAAAATGGATTAAAAGGATATAAATATGAGACTTGAAACCATAAAAATCCTAGAAGAGAGCATGGGCAGTAATTTCTCTGACAATGGCCATAACAACATTTTTTATAGATAGCTCTCCTGAGGTAAAGGAAGCAAAAGCAAAAATCAACTATTGGGACTGCCTTAAAATAAAAAGCTTCTGCCGAGTGAAGTAAACAATCAACAAACTAAAGACAACCTACTGAATGGGAAAAGTTATTTGTAAATGACATATCCAACAGAGTTAGCATCCAAAATATATGAAGAACTTATACAACTCAACACCAAAAAAAACACATAACCCAATTAAAAAATGGGCAGAAGACAGGAACAGACATTTCTCCAAAGAAGACACCCAGATGGCCAACAAACACATAAAAAGATGCTCAACATCAGTCATCATCAGGGTAATGAAAATCAAAATCACAATAGATATTGCCTCACACCAGTCAGAATGGCTAAAATCAAGGACACAAGAAACAACAGGTGAGGATGTAGAGAAAAAGCAACCCTCCTTCACTGTTGGTGGGAATGCAAATGGATGCAATCACTATGGAAGGCAGTATGGGCATTGCTCAAACATTTAAAATTAGAACTACTCTATGATCCAGCAATCCCACTACTGGGTATTTACCCAAAGAATATGAAAAACATAATTTGAAAGGATACATGACTCTTTATGCTGTTTATATACTCTTAATGCTGTTTATAGCAGCATTATTTATAATATCCAAGATATGGAAGCAGCCCAAGTGTCCATCTATAAATGAATGGGTAAATAAGATGTGGTATTTACACATACAATGGACTATTATTCAGCCATAAAAGAATGAAATCTTACCATTGGCAATGACATGGATGGAGCTAGAGAGTATTATGCTAAGCAAAATAAGTCAGAGAAAGACAAATACCATATGATTTCACTCATATGCAGAATTTAACAAACAAAACAAATGAGCCAAGAAGAAAAAACAGAAAGAGATGAACCAAGAAAGAGAATTTTAACTACAGAGAACAAACTGATGGTTACCAGAGGGGAGGTGGCAGGAGGGAAGGATGGGTGAAATAGGGGATGGGGGTTAAAGAGTGCATGTGTCGTGATGAACACTGAGTGATGAAGGGCATTGTTGAATCACTACACTGTACACCTGTAACTAATATAACAGTGTATTAACCATGTTGGAATTAAAATTAAAATTTAATAAAAAAATAAAATAAAGAGTGAGTGTTATGACACCACAGAAATACAAAGGTTATAAGAGACAACTCCAAAACATCATATACCAACATGATGGACAACCTAAAAGAAATGGCTAATTTCTAGAAACACATAATCTTCCAAGAATGAATAAGGAAAAAATAGAAAATCTCAACAGACTAATTACTAGTAACAAAATGAACTGGTAATCAAAAAATTTCCAACAAAAAAAGCCCAGGACCAGATGGTTTCACAGGGGAATTCTACCAAACATTTAAAGAAGAATTAATACCTCTTTCAAATTATATCAAAAAGCAGAAGAGGAAGGAATGTTCCCAAACTCATTCTATGAAGATAGCATTATGCTGATACTAAAACCAGACAAAGACACTGTATAAAAAACTATAGGACAATATCCATGATAAACACAGGTGTAAAAGTCCTCAACAAAATATTAGGAAACCAAATTCAACAGCACATTATAAAAATCATTCACTACAATCAAGTGGGATTTATTCCAAGGATGCAAGGGATCTCTATCAAGGATGAAAGAATTAATTCTGTTAAAATGCCAATAGTAACCAAAGCAGTCTACAGATTGAATGCAATCTCTATCAAGGATGTTCAGTATTAACAAATCTAAATGATACAATACATTAAGAAGAGGAAATATAAAAACAGTACGGTCATCCAACAGAAGCAGAAAAAGCATTTGACACAATTCAACATCCATTCATAATAAAAACATTTAACAAGTCATTATTAAGGGATCATAAACTAAATATAACAAAGGCCAAAGATGAAAAACTCAGCTAACATCACACTCACAAGTGAAAAAATAAGATCTTTATCTCTAAGACCAGGAAGAAGACAAGGATGTCCGCTCTCACCACTTTTATTCTTCATGGTACTGCAAGAGTCCTAGCCACAGCAATCAGACAAGAAGTTATAGAAATACAAACTGGTAATAAAGAAATAAAGCTTTCACTATTAGCAGATGACATGATAGTTAGTGTACACAAAAAATCCCTAAAGACTCCACCAAAAACCTAGAATAAATGAATCCAGTAATGTTACAGGATATAAAATTAATATGTATACACCTGTTGTATTTCTATACGCTAACACTAAAGTAGCAGAAAACAACTCCATTTATAATTGCACCAAAAAGCATAAAACACCTAGGAATAAATTTAACTAAGGAGGTACAAAACCTCTATTCTGAAAACTCAAACACTGATGAAAGAAAACGAAGACAAAATAATTAGAAATATATACCATGCTCATATATTGAAAGAACTAATACTGTTAAAATGCCAATACTAACCAGTCTACAGATTCAATGCAATCTCTATCAAAATACAAATCACATAATTCACAGAACTAGAAAAATTATCCTAAAATTTATATGGAGGCACATACAGCCAAAGCAACCTTGAGAGAAAAGAACAAAGATGGAGATTTCACAATCCCAGACCCTAAGATATACTACAAAGCTATAGTATTCAAAACAGAGACAAAATACAGACACATAGATCAATAGAACAGGATAGAGAGTCCAGAAATAAACCCACAGCTATACAGTCAATCTATGACAAAGGAAGCAAGAATATACAATGGGAAAAGATAGTCTTCAATAAATGCTATTGGGAGAACTAAAGAGCTACATGCAAAAGGATGAAACTGGACCACTTTCTTACACCATACACATAAACTTCAAATGGATCAAACGCCTAAATGTGAGACCTGAAACCATAAAACTCCTAGAAAAAAAACAGGCAATAATCCCTTGGATATCACCCTTAGCAATTTATTTATGGACATGTCTCCTCAAGCAGGAGAAGCAAAAGCAAAAATAAACTACTAGGGCTTCACCAAAGTCAAAAGCTTTTACATAGCAAAGGAAAACATCAACAAAACAAAAAGGCAACCTACTGAATGGAAGAAAAATTTGCAAATGATATATCCAATAAAGGACTGATATCTAAAATATATAAAGAATTTACATAACCCAACACCAAAAAACCCAAAAAATTCAATTTAAAAATGGGTAGAGGACCTAAATAGACATTCTTACCAACTCAACACCCCAAAAATAAATAATCCAGTGAAGAAATGGGCAAAAGACATGAATAGACTCTTTTCCAAAGAACAATTCCAGATGGCTAACAGACACATGAAAAAGATGCTTAACATCACTCATCATCAGGGAAATACAAATCAAAATCAAAATGAGATACCAATTCACACCTGTCAGAATGGCTAAAATCAACAACACAAGCAACAACAGATGTTGGAGACCATGTGGAGAAAGGGGAGCACTTTTGCACTACTGGTCACAATGCAAACTGGGGCAGCCACCCTGGAAAACAGTATGAAGGTTCCTCAAAAAAATAAAAATAGAACTATCTTACGGCCCAGCAATTGCACTACTAGGTATTTATACAAAGGGTACAAAAATGCTTAAAGGGGAACATGCACCCCAATGTTTATTGCAGTGCTATCAATAACAGCCAAACTACGAGAGGAGCCCCAATGTCCATCAACTGATGAATGGATAAAGAAGATGTGGTGTGTGTGTGTGTGTGTGTGTGTGTACACACAGACACAATGGAATATTACCGAGCAATCCCAAAGAATGAAATCTTGCCATTTACAACAATGTGGATGGAATTAGCATGTATTATGCTCGGCAAAATACATCAGATGGAGACAAATTTCTATGATTTCACTCATATGTGGAACTTAAGAAACAAAACAGATGAACATAGGGGAAGGGAAGGAAAAGTAAGATAAAAAGAGAGAGGGTGGCAAACCACAAGAGACTTTTTTTTTTTTTAAATCATGGCATTCTTTTTTTTTTAAGTTTATTTTTCCAGGGAAAGAGAGACAGAGAGACATAAAGAAAGAGAGACAGAGAGAGAATGAGAATGAGCAGGGGAGGGGCAGAGAGAGGGAGGGACAGAGGATCTGAAGCAGGCTCTGTGCTGACAGCAAAGAACCCAATGCAGGGCTCCAACTCACAAACTGATACAAGGACCTGAGCAAAAGTCAGACACTTAATGAGCCACCCAGGCACCCGAAGAGACTCTTAAACACAGAGAACAAACTGAGGTTTGCACAACTGAACAACTGAACACAAATTGACAAATTGCACATTTGAACAACTGAACACAAACTGAACACAAATTGACATTAGATGAGCTGGCAAAGGGTTCTTATTATTCGGGACTGCTTTTGACTTCTTTTATGACGTGGACCCTTCTATGATTCAGGCACTGAAACTAGAGCAAACGACGGGAGAAGGAAATGGTAATGAAAAAATAAAAACATTTTTAGACGAAGGAAAAAGCCAAAAAGTCAGACAGGCATCACGATGTATTTTTGTAAATTTACACCAAGCATGCCCACCTCTCCTGCCTCCCTGTCCACCTCTGCCATCTCTTGATCCCCTAAGAGAGCTGGACCAACTCCTCGTGCTCCTTCTCAGGCTACTCAATGTCAAGAGGATGAAGACCTTCATGACGATCCACTTCCACTTAATGAATAGTGAACAACTGTGCTTAAGATTAATAAGCTTACCTGTTGTGTATGTGTGTGAGCGTCTTCATGTAGAAATCCAGTAACTGTATGGCAAGAACTGTCTTGAGACATTTTTGTGTCCTTGCCCTTGCCTGAGCAGTCATCATGTAGAACACCACATGCAAGACATGTATGAAGCAGACAGCCCATTCTAACACAGGCATAAGGTGAGTGAAAGTGAGTATTTAATATAAAATTAATCACGTGCCTTCTGTTTTCTAACTTTGCTTTCAACTATACAGAATGCCTCTCTCTCTCATAACTGAAGAAACTGAATGTCAGCCTATCATCGCAGGTAAGCAGTTTTCAAAAATAAATCTAAGAACGTTTCCAATACTGTATTATGAATATGACTATAATACTATATGCCATATAAATGTTGTAACAATTCATTCTTTACCATATAGGCTAGGCTACTATGAGGCAACCATATCGGTTACACCAGACTACAATAAAGCAATTATAGTGCTTTGTTATCAATGCATGAATTCTTACACCTGTAAAAAATTATGAATTTCTCTTTCATATTATCTTGTCATTTTTTGATGTTTATTTTTGAGACAGCACAAGCTGGGAAGGGGCAGAGAGTGAGCAAAACAGACGATCTGAAGCAGGCTCTGCACTGTTAATATAGAGCTGGACTTGGGGCTCCAACTCACAAACCATGAGATCATGACCTGAGCCAAAGTCAGTCACTTAACCAACTGAGTCACCCAGGTGCTCTTTTCCTGTCATTTGTGATGTCTAGTGTAAGATGTGTAATATATACAGCACTCTGTATTATATAAGACAGTACTGATGTAGGTACTGATGATTCATCTGGTAAACAGATGATGTAAATTATAGTATCAATAAATATAGAACAGTACTGTAAATGTATTTCCTCTTCCTTATGATTATAACATTTCTTGTAACATTTTCTTTTCTCCAGCTTACTTGATTGTAAGAACATAGTACTTAATACATATAACATATCAAATATGTGTTCAATGGTTGTTTATGTTATTGGTAAGGCTTCTGGTCATCAGTGAGCTATTAGTACTTAAGTTTGGGGGAGTCAAAACATTTTTTTAAATGTTTATTTGAAGAGAGAGAGTGTGCAAGTCGGGGAGGGCAGAGACAGAGAGAGAGACAGAGAGACAGAGAGACAGAGAGACAGAGAGACAGAGAGAGAGAGAGAGAGAGAGAGAGAGAGAGAGAGGAAAAGAGAGAATCCTAAGCAGACTCCATGCTCAGTGCCAAGCCCAACATGGGGCTCAGTCTCACAAACTGTGAGATCATAACCTGAGCCAATATAAGGAGTCAGTTGCTTAACCAACTAAACCACTCAGGCAGGAGTGCCTGGGGGAGTCAAAAGTTTTATGTGCATTTTTGTGTGTGGGGTCAGCACACCCAACCTCCACAGTGTTCAAAGGTCAACTGTGTTACTCACCTACCTAGCGCTGTGTAAGGCCCCAAGGGAAGAACAAGACACTGAAAGCTGCTTGGAAGCTAAGTGTAGTGGGACAAAACCTGACCAAGTACTGGGCTCTGTGATGCAGGGCCTCAGGAAGGACACAAGGCCTGTGGAGGGGACATTTGGCAGAAGGAACTGGATTCCTGAATCTGCCTTTGCACATCTATCTTGGACTTGGGAGCTAAGACTAAAAAGGGTGCCAAGAAGCTGAGCTTTCCAGAGTGAAGCTTCCACGGAGGAAAGCATGTGCCACATCCAAGGAGGGACAAGGGGCAAGTACTGGGACCTGGAAGTCACTTGGACAGACTTCAGAGGCAACAGGGAACCAGTGGAAGTTTTTAAGATGAAAATAAATGATCCAAGTGCCATCTTGGGAAGATGAACCTGGCACAGAGTGTAGGGTGGACTGGGAGTGGAGGAGTGGCTTTAACTCAGTGATGCTACAGAAAGTGAATGTTCTTCTGGAGGAAGAAAAGATGCATCTGAAAGACTGTCATGAATCACAATTCGTTTCTGAATATGCTAGCAAAAATGCAACACTAGAAGTCAAGATTTCTCTGGGGAATCTGATGATTTCTACACTTGAGGAACCCGATTCCCCCATGGGGAAGTATTAGTTACAAAGGTCATGCCACCTTTATTAGCTCTTGCCAAGGAGTTGGTGGTGACAGTCACACTCCGAAAGGATGTCCAGTGGAGTCACTTTATGAGAACAATATGGGCTGATGGTGAAAAAATGCACACACAGACAACTCAGGTCTGTGATCCAGCACTGTTAGAACCTTAGCAAAATGTAAAAGTTCCCAGGCTACCACTGATCTTTTGAGAATCAAAGGTCAAGGACACTGCCAGCAAGACCAGCTGGCAAGTGTGTTTTGGGCCAGAGATGACTTCGAACCCGAGAAGGGGTAACTCTTCTGCATGGCCCACTCCACAAGGGACGGCACTCACTCTCTGCTTTACACCACTGAACCCGAGGAACGTGACTGTGTCCCAGAAAGTCAAATGCTGGCTCAACTCCAGCTGCTGCATAAGGAGGACTTTCATTATGAACATGAAACATGTTTTTTTCCTTTCCTTTTTATGGAGAGACGCTTGTATTTTCTTAGGAAACCAAATTTCATAGCCCTTCTTTTTAACTTTACAAATAGTAGTCAGTATTGTCTAAAAAGAAGTTTTTGGAAGACTTTTTTCCCTAGTACTTTACCCTCTTGCTCCAATAGAAGCTGATGAGTTGAGAGGCCCCCAAGGGTCTTTTGCCTCCGGAAGGGTTATTCTGGGCCTGACTTGCATCATCCAGGGGCACCCATGTCCTGAGTGGATACCCTGCACTGAAGGGCCCTTGCTGGCCACCAGGAGGCTGTCAGTCACCAGCAAAGCCTAGAACCCTGAACCTTCCATTTAGATATTTTAAAGATGCTACAGTCTTGATATCACTTTAAACTCCTAATCCAGGAAACTACTCTGGAGAAACTGCTCAAACAATCCCTGTTAACTTATTTATCAAAAGTAAGGCAACATGCATGGGGGCCTGCCTGGCCCCACAATCCTGTACCTCAAGGACCGGCCAGGCAACACGAAGCTGCTGCAGCCCATGGAGAACCTCCCTTCACCCTGAAGGCTGCCTTTCCACAGTGATGAATTCCCCCAAGCACAGGCACAGAGGTTCTCGGGCCCAGAGGCAGAACCACTGGCCACAGTGAGGGGTAACAACCTGTTCTCTAACTGCTCTCAAGCACAAAGCTGCCCTTGCCTCAGCCTGGTGGACCTGCACAGCTCACCATCCCCAGGGCGTTGGTTCCTGAGGGCTCAGGACCGCCCTGCAGAATGCTGTTGCTAGGCTCCTTCCAGGTTAACACTGTCCCTTCGCCAGCGCTGCAATCTTGGGACACGATCTGGCTATTACCCCGCAAGCAGACCACTTACACAGAACACACTGCTCCTGTGCTAAAGAGGGCAGCCAGTTTGCCGCCTCACCAGAGAGAAACAAGCCTTGGCACCTCAGCACTGGACAGTCACAAGGACAATGATTTATTGAAAAGTGCTTTTTTAAAAAATAGGTGTTCTCACGGCCTAAAGGGTACTAGGTGAAGGTTTCAAATTTAAAGTCAAACAGAAAACTTAATAAACACCATCCACACCATTACTCTCCCTACCAGATCTCATAGCCATGAAACATTCATATGGAAAAGAAATGGGGAAAAAAAATCCCATTAGCTGAAATGGATAAAAAGGGCTTGGGATGTAGACTGTGGAATTAGTTTTGTCCAGGTATCCCAAATCTGACTGTAACTGGGAAGTAAAGAACCTTCAGGTCAGGCCTTGCTCCCATGCCTGCAACCACTCCTAGGGAGAGTGATAACTGGGCAGAACATCACCCACTATTCGGGAGCAGCCCTGACATGCCAGGATCTGCGCTGGGTGCTTCCTCAGGAAGCGGGCAAGGTCTCTCTCCTCACAGAGTTGACAGACCCAGGGCGGAAGGCAGTTTTTCCCCGTGGGGCTGCTCTTGGGCCAGGGTGTGTTGTAGAAGCCCTTCCTGCAGACTTACTGAACTCAGAGTCCACGCCGTGCTGTGTGCTCCCTAGTCCAGACATGGACGGCAGACAAGCACACACAGGAGCCACTTCTGCTACCCTCACTCTGCAGCTTCTCTTCCCCGGATGCAAACATTCACTCCACACGCATTTTCTGTGTGTCCCCCGGGTGCGGCTCAGGAGGGACTTATAAAGATGAGGAAGACCTGGTCTCACCTCTGGCAGTTCCCAGAGTGGCCTGGCCCTCCCTGTATGAATTACACACACACACACACACACACACACACACACACACACACACACACACCATCCTTCCATGTGCTTACCCTTTTGTGGTTCTTTGGTCAAACCATACTCCTATCCTTCTATAATGTCCAGCAGGAAACTTCCCAATACTAATCTAACCAATCAGGGCAGATCCAAAAAACTCAGACGCTTCACTCTGTAGCCTTGTGGTTCTTGACCTTGACGGTATGCTGGTATCTCCTGGGGGGCTCTTAGAAGTGCTCATGCCCAGCTTCTACCCTAGACCCATTCCATCAGAATGGGTCCAGGGGCCCAGGAACCACTGTGCTGTTTTTTTAACCCACCAGGTAATTTCAGTATGCAGCCAGGGCTGAGAACCACTGCATTAGCCTTTCATATTCCTCATCTTTTAGCCCAAGAGCTTATGGGTGCTGTTGCTCTCCAGAACCAGTGGACAGATGTAACTGGTCCTCCCACGGGGATTTCCATGGTAGAACTCCTTCTGGAGTATAACCTGCTTATTATGAAACTGCCTTTTACTTCTTTTAGAACTCCAGGGCCAACGCTCTATGATTAGGACTTCAATTCCTTTCGACAGCTCTAATGATCTAAAAGCTTTTCACAAAAACTCTACTAGACTCAAAGCCATCTGAAAGCAGGCTGCGCCTGTGGTTTCTCTGTGTTGGGCCGTAGTTCTGGTTCATGCTCAGAATGAAAGGTAAACAAGCACTGGAAGAATGAACAGCACCAGCTGAGCCCAAGCCCTTTGCCTTCTTCCTTTTTACTCCCAGGTACAGATGCCTCACCTGTTCAGCGTACCATTCTACAGCCAACTTGTTTGATTAAGATAATAGGAAAAAATATCATTTAACCCATTCCTTACATCGTAATTCTGGGTTTAGGTAAAGAATTGTCATGAAAAAGAGAAGTAAATTGCTTCTTTCTTCAGTTTCCTACAGCTTGCCTCTGAAATCCCAACCAGAAACTCTGTCTTCAGGAAAACTGGGCAAGAAGTTGACTTCAAGAGACAAATTTCTACTGACTGGAGCAGAGCAAGTTTAAGAGAAGCCTCTCAAAATAATTCCTCCTCTTCCTTTCTTTTTCCAGCAATGGCACTGGAGGAGCCCATCCTTACTGGAATTTTGTTCTTGAAAATAAGGGATCACATAAGTGAAGGCCCAGAAGTTTGAATAAAATCCTCTGAGATGAACACTGCTCTGACTACAATGGAAACAACAGGTCCCTTCAGCAAAGATGCTTGAATTACTATGGGTGGTGTTAAATTTGTTTTATTTTTTTGTTTCTGTTTTTGGTTTTTTTTGAGACAGAGAGACAGAGAGAGAGAGAGAGAGAGAGAGAGAGAGGAGGGGGAGAGGAATCTTAAGCAGGCTGCACACTTAGCATGGAGCCCGATGAGGGATTCGATCTCACAACTCTGGGATCATGACCTGAGCCAAAAATCAAGAGTTGGACACTCAATCAACTGAGCCACCCAGGTGCCCCATGTTGTTTTTAAAAGTAAGCTCTAGTCCCAATGTGGGGCTTGAACTCACAACCCTGAGATCAAGAGCCATGTACTCTATCAAGTAAGCCAGCTAGGCGTCCCACTATGGTTGGGTTTTAAGTTTTGATCGGCTACATACCTCCAAAATGCAACAGAAAGATAAATTTTTACATGCTGCAGTTATAACTCACAAATGCAATGTATACTACTGCATACTAGTGACCACCCAGTCATGGAATGAGGGGCTCCAATGGTCTTAACAAGCAGCAGAGGTCTGACACTCCAGATTTTCTAAAGAGAGGCCCACAACTCCTCTACAATTTGCTACATCACCCTCTTGGCATTCTACCCCCCAAAATGCCTGCTGTAACTTCCTCCCATGGCAGATCAAATGCACATATAAACTTGATTTCATCAGTAGATGGAAGGTGGATTACAGGAGGGAGTACATAGAATTTACTTCAGTCCAAACACCCATTAGAATGGCTCTGGACCCTGACACACCTTCCAGAGGGTACAGACTGTCAGAGGAATCTAGGCAAAGGCAGGCAGGCATGTGGGCAGCTGCACCCCAAATTCACCCTCACCTCAATCTCCCTCACAGTAAAGACATTAAAGGATCAAGCCAAGTCCAACCATTTTTGCTTCTCCTGTCTCTGGTTACCTTTTTGCTTGTGCATGGGATTCTTCTCTAAGGATAAATTCTATCTCACCTCAATCTGCACCTTCTCCATTAAGTTGTTGCCCAGCTTCCCAAGTAAAGGTACCCTTTCTCTCGTGTGACTGCTCAGACATGTACCTAATACTTATTTTTTTAATGTTTATTTCTGAGAGAGAGAGAGAGCGCGCGCACAAGTGGGGGAGGGGAAGAGAGAGAGAGGGAGACACAGAATCCGAAGCAGGCTCCAGGCTCTGAGCTGTCAGCAGAGCCCCATGCGGGGCTCAGACCCACGAACTGTGAGATCACGACCTGAGCTGAAGGTGGACACTCAACTGACTCAGCCACCCAGGCACCACCCTGCCCCCACCAATACTTCTTTTATAATTTCTCTTTTTAATGTTTATTTATTTATTTTTGAGAGAGAGATAGTATGAGCAGGGGAGGGACAGAGAGAGGGGGGGAGAGAGAGAATCCCAAGCAGGCCTCGCACTGTCAATGCAGAGCCTGATTTGGAGCTCAAACTGATGAACTGTGAGATCATGACCTGATCCAAAATCAAGAGTTGGACGCTTAACTGACTGAGCTACCCAGGAGCTCCTGTAATCTCTTTTGTATATGCTAACTACTTAGAATTTGAATCCTGGCTCTGCCACATATGAACAATGTGAAACCTGGACAGGTTTCTTAACCACTTCAAGCCCCAGTTTCTTCATTTGTAGAATGGGGATCATAATATCTACCTGATGTAGGGGCAGTGAGGATGACAGGAGTTAATGTAGGAAAAGCACTTGCAGAGTAAGGGACACAAAATGTTCATTCAATACATGATACATCTTATTATTAAAATAAGAAGATTCTCAACAAGCTCTACTGATCAAATATTTACTACATTCAGTATCAACAGTGGAAGATGGGTATGCAGGGCACTGAGACATGATGTTGCCCTTGATAAGCTGGGTCCAGCGTGGGAAGTGCTAGATACACTACATAGATGAAAGGAGAAGCGAGTGATCAGGGAAAATCACAGAGAAACATAACCTGGGTCAGGTGAGCAAGGGTTCCCTGGGAGGACAGGGGGAATGAAAAGTAGGCAAGACAGATGGGACGGTACAGTGTCCACAGGGATGGAAAGTCTTGGTGTGTTGAGGGAAGTACAAAGAGCTTGGTTTGGAACAGAAGGGCAGTGAATGACATAGGCAGTAGGCAGAGAGACAGGACGCCAGGCACTTCGTGTGCTCCTGAAAGGTGTGTTGTAATTTTTTTTAGATGATGATGAGCTACTGCAGGGAGTCCTTCAGAATGGGGTCTGTGGACTGGATGGCATGCTAGTAAAGATTTAACAACTGGCTCATTGAAAAATGCATAGATATCCATATCTAAGTTTACTGTGAATATTACTAATTAAAGAGGTCAGTAAACTATGGTCCATGGGTTTCAAAAATATAATTTTACTCAGTTTTATAAATATAATTTTATTCTAACATAGACTTGCCCACTTATTTATATATCATGATTGGATTATGGCTGCTTTCACGCTACAATGGCAGAGTTGAGTAGTTATTACAGAGACTGTAGGGCCTAAAATACATACCATCTGACCCTTTAAGAATAAAAAACTGCCAACTTAAAAGATGTGTAGCAACTCCTAAATAATACTAACATAAAAAATTCTTAACATAAATTTTATATACCCCAATGGATTCTCACAAAATGCTTCTGTTGACTTTTGGCTGACCTCTTGTATGAATAGCCTATCTATGGTTTCAACTGATGAATGAGTAGTAGAGTTTGGATACGAATATGAGTTGCCATTTTCACTTACGTAAAGCAGTAAGATGAAGGCAATTTAACAAATGCAGAGGAATGCCACTCATTTGTTAATGATGTGAGCAACTCCTCTGTTGAATCATGTAATAGTTTCTGAATACTGGAGGGGTATTTCTTCAATTTCTTCTGCTATTCACAATGAAACTGCTATAAACATGATGTGCATTTAAATTTAATCTGTATGATTAATATTTTCTTCCCAACTTTCGTAAGTGTAGAAACTAAAAAAATAATCATGGGAATTTTTAGATTCAAGGAGGTGACATAGGAGACTCCAGAACTTACCTCCTCCCATAGACACACTAAATCTACAACTACATATGAAACAATCCACTCTGAAAGAAATCCAGAAACATGTTGAACAACTCCTATAGATCAGGCAAATGAGGGGAAAAAAAAACTCACAAAAAAGTGAGTAGGAGAAGCTGAAAAGAATCTTTCCATAAGTCCCACTCCTAGTAGGTCAAAACACAATCAGGAGGAAACTCAATCTCCATCATATTTCTGTGAAGACTCTGAACCCCAAATCTGGCACCCCAATTTTTAAGACTTCCACCGACAAGATGGATCCACAAAACATCTAGTTTTGTAATTCAAGTGGGCTTGCACCCATGAGACCCACAAGGCTATAGAGAACTAATCACTCTTAAAGTGCTCAGGCAGACTTAAAATGGCTAACATCTAAGGCCCAGGGCAAAGACAGCAAACTACAATCACCCAATTTTTCTGGGAAAGACGCCCATTTGCTGATCTTAAAAGCTTTGGCCTGAGGGGCAGGCTTCTAATTTGAAACACATCTAGGAGCTGACTGCAACAGTCTCTAGAGACTGGTGAGGCTGCCAGACACCATCTTTCCACTCTCCCTCTGTCCTGCCCCACATTACTGATATCATCCAGAAAGAAGCTTGTGCACATATATGGCACCTTGGTTTTTGTGGCTGTCACCCAAGGGACACCCCTTGATCATTTAGGTCTGATGGCTCCTGGGATTTGTTTTTGTGGATCCTCTAAGACTATAACAAACAGAGAAATAGTTCTTAACAGTCTGCCTGTCTTACCCACACCCCAGGACACAGTGCAGAGGTAGTACAAGAAAATTCCCATCTCTTAGTCTTACCCTATAAAAGGAATTGCATACTTTAAAAGTTGCTGCCTGAGAGTCAACTCTTCTAATCAGCTTGCATCTTTCTTCTGACCAAGATCCTTGTCTTTGGGACACTAACAGGTCTTGGCACACCTTCAACTACTGAAACCACTGAGAACAAAGTAAGCTGTTTGGACAATCACAAAGGTGTGAGAGACAAACAAGAAGTAGGGCAGCACAGAATGTTAAGTTTCAGCTCCTACATGACACCACTCTATCAAGGCAGAGAGGTGGCTGTTTAATGTATAGAAACCAACACAGAGTCAAGGAAGATGAAGAAATAAAGGAATGTGTTCCCAGTAAAAGAGCAAAAAGCTTCAGAAAGAGATTTTTAATTAAACAGAAGTAAGTGATGTACATCTTCAAAATAATGGTCAAAATATTGGTCAAAATAATGGTCATAAATATGCTCACTGAGGTGAGGATAACAATGCAGGAACACAGTGAGAATTTCAACAAAGAGAAAGAAAATATAAAAAAGCTCCAAACAGAAAACATAAAGCTGAGGACTATAATAACTAAACTGAAAAATGCAATAGAGGGGTTCAAGAGCAGACTAGATGAAGTAGAAGAAAGGATCAGGGAACTTGAAGACAGGGCAGTGGAATTCATCCATTCAGAGCAGCAAAAATGACGACAACAACAACAACAACGAGAGTGACGATAGCTTAAGGGAATTAGATATCAAGAGGATCAACATTTGCAATACAGGGGATACCAGGAGAAAAAGAAGGAAAGGGGCCAAGAATTTATTCAAAGAAATAATAGCTGAAAACTTCACTAACATACAGAAGGAAACAGACATCCAGATCCAGGAATTCCAGAGAGTTCTAAACAAGATGAATCCAAACAGACTTACACCAAGACACATAATTAAATCGTTTCAAGTTAAAGAAAAGGATAAAGTATTAAAAGCAGCAAGAGAAGAGCAACTTGTTACGTACAAGGTAACCCCCATAAGACTATCAGCTAATTTTCCCGCAGAAACTTTGCAAACCAAAAAGGATTGGCATAATATATTCAAATTTGGTGCTGAAAGGGAAAAAAAGATTATCAACCAAGAATCATCCACCAGACAAGGGGTCCTTCTGTCCTTCAGACTCAAGAAAAAAAGAGTTTTCCACATAAGCAAAAGTTGAAGGAGTTCATCACCACCAGTCCAGCCTGACAAGAGGTGTTAAAAGGACTTCTTTAAGGGGCGCCTGGGTGGCGCAGTCGGTTGGGCGTCCGACTTCAGCCAGGTCACGATCTCGCGGTCTGTGAGTTCGAGCCCCGCGTCAGGCTCTGGGCTGATGGCTCGGAGCCTGGAGCCTGTTTCCGATTCTGTGTCTCCCTCTCTCTCTGCCCCTCCCCCGTTCATGCTCTGTCTCTCTCTGTCCCAAAAATAAATAAAAATAAAAAACGTTGGAAAAAAAAATTTAAAAAAAAAAAAAGGACTTCTTTAAGAAACAAAAGGAAACTAATTAATAAAAGAAAAACATATGAAAGTGTAAATCTTTGTTAAAGATAAATATACAGTAAAATACAAAATAATCCAATGTTGTTAAGGTGGTTGGTTAATTACTTATAAAGCTAGTATGAAGGCTGAAAAAGATAACTAGTAAAAATAACTATAAATACAATAATTTCTAATGGATACACAAGACAAAAAGATGCAAAGCATGACCTCAAAAACAAATTGTGGGGGAGGAGGGAGTAAAAATGTAGAGGTTTCAATATTAAGTTGTTAATACGGCAATAAGTCCATACCTATCAATAATTACTTTAAATGTCAAAGGACTAAATTCTCCAATCAAAAGACAAAGAGTGGCTGAATGGATAAATGGTTAAACAAGACCCAACCATATGCTGCCTACAAGACTCACTGGCTTTTTAAAATTTTTTTATGTTTGTTTATTTTTGAAAGCAAAAGAGACAGAGTGCAAGTGGGGGACGGGCAGAAAGAGAGGGAAACACATAATCCGAAGCAGGTGCCAAGCTCTGAGCTGTCAGCACATAGCCCAACATGGGACTTGAGCTCACGAACCAGGAGATCATGACCTGAGCTGAAGTTGGACGCTTAACTGACTGAGCCACCCAGATGCCTCAAGACTCACTGGCTTTAAGGGCACACACAGATTGAAAGTGAAGGTACAGAAAAAGACATTCCATGCAAATCAGAAACCAAAAGAAAGCTGGGGTAGCTATTCTTATATCAGACAAAATAGAATTTAAGACAAACACTATAATAAGAGACAAAGAAAGTCATTATATACTGATAAAGGGGTCAATCCAACAAGAAGACATAACATTTGTAAATATTTATACACCCAATATAGGAACACCTAACATATAAAGCAAATATTAACTGATGAAAAGGGAGAAACAGCAATATAATAATAGTAGGAGACTTTAATATCCCACTCACATCAATGGATAGATCATCGAGACAGAAAGTCAATAAGCAAATACTGGACTAAAACAACATGTTAGACCAGAGGGACTTAACAGACATTTACAAAACATTCCATCCAAAAGAATACACATTCTTCTCAAGCACACACAGAACATTCTCCACAAGAGATCATATATTAGGCCACAAATCAAGTCTTACTAAATTGAAGAAAACTTAAATCATATCGAGTATCTCAACTAACCACAATGTTATGAAACTATAAGTTAATTACAAGAACAACTTGAAAATTCACAATTATGTCTAAATTAACCAACATTCCCCTGAACAACCAATGGGTCAAAGTAAAAAAAAAAGACAGAAGAGTTAAAAACTATCTTGAGACAAATTAAAATGAAACACAAAACACCAAAACTTAAGAGATTCAACATAAGCACTTCTAAAAGGCAAGTTCATAAACATCTACATTAAAAAATAAGATAGATCTTGAATAAACAACCTGACTTCATACCTCGAGGAACTAGATAAAGAAAAACAAACTAAGTCTAAAACTATTAGAAGGAAGGAAATTAAGATCAGAAGAGACATAACAAAATATAGAGTAAAAAGACAAAAGAAGAGATCAGACTTAAAGGAAGACAGTGGCAGAGGAGGACACTGGGCTCACCGCGTCCTGCTGATAGCTTAGATTCCACCCACATCTGCCTAATTTACCCCGATAACCACCAGAAGACTAGCAGAACGGACTCTCTGGAGCCAAGCATAGACGAGAGGCCCACGAAAGAGGGTAGGAAGGGCGGAGAGGCGGTGCGCACTACAGGGACTGGCGGGAGGGAGCCAGGCGGCGGAGGGGCAGCCCACCGGGCAAGACAGAGCCCCCGAAGTCTGGCTCACAAAAGCGGAGGGGCCGGAGGGAGTGTGTCCTGACAGCCAGTGAGACTTAACATCTGGAATGTTATAAGTCAACAGCTCTGCTTGGAGAGCGGGAGGGAGAGTTGTTGAGCCCCGGAGGACAGAGCTCAGCTTGGCGGGGAACAAAGGCACTGGGAAGTGCCGTCTCCCTCGCCCATCTCCCAGCGAAAATCCCAAAGGGAACCAGTTCCCATCAGGGAACTTGCTTGCACCTCGCAAACACCCAACGCTGTGCTTCTGCGGATCCATTGGACAGGTTTGCCTCCCTCCCAGTGCCGCAGGGCCCCTCCCAAAGTGGACCACCGAAGGCAAAGCGAGCTGAGCCTACCCCTCCCGCCCCTGTGCACCTTGCGGATCCACCCCGGCTAATACGCCAGAGCCCATCAAAGAAGCACCACAAGACTGGCAATGTGCAAGTAGCCCAGACAGAGGCCACACCACTCCACAGTGAGTCCTGCCCCTGGGAGAGGGGAAGATAAAGTACACACCAGTCTGACTGTGGCCCCAGCAGCGGGCTGGAGGCAGACATTAGGTCTGACTGTGGCCCTGCCCACCAATGCAAGTTACTCCAGACAGCACAGAGGAAGAGCCCCGCAGTTACCCGCCACTCCAGGGACTATCCAAAATGATGAAACGGATGAATTCTCCTCAAAAGAAACTCCAAGAAGTAGCGACAGCTAATGAACTGATCAAAAATGATTTAAGCAATATAGCAGAAAATGAATTTAAAATAATAGTCATAATATTAATTGCTGGGCTTGAAAAAAGTATAGAGGACAGCAGAGAATCTATTACTACAGAGATCAAGGGACAAAGAAACAGGCAGGAGGAGCTAAAAAAGGCTATAAATGAGCTGCAAAATAAAGGGGAGGTGACCATAGCTTGGATTGAAGAGGCAGAGGAGAAAATAGGTGAATTAGAAGATAAAATGATGGAAAAAGAAGAAGCTGAGAAAAAGATTAAAAAATCCAGGAGTATGAGGGGAGACTTAGAGAACTAAGTGACATAATTAAAAGAAATAATGTATGCGTAATTGGGATTCCAGAGGAGGAAGACAGGGTAAGGTGCTGAAGGTGTACTTGAAGAAATCATAGCTGAGAACTTCCCTGAACTGGGGAAGGAAAAAGGCAATGAAATCCAAGAGGCACAGAGAACTCCCTTCAGATGTAACTTGAATCGATCTTCTGTATGACATATCATAGTGAAACTGGCAAAATACAAGGATAAAGAGAGAATTCTGAAAGCAGCTAGGGATAAACCTGCTCTAACATATAAAGGGAGACTGATAAGACTCGTGACGGATCTCTCTACTGAAACTTGGCAGGCCAGAAAGGAATGGCAGGAAACCTTCAAAGCGATGAACAGAAAAAACATGCAGCCAAGAATCCTTTATCCAGCAAGTCTGTCATTTAGAATAGAAGGAGAGATAAAGGTCTTCCCAAACAAACAAAAACTGAAGGAATTCATCACCACTAAGCCAGCCCTACAAGAGATCCTAAGGGGGACTCTGTGAGTGAAATGTTGCAAGGACCACAAAGTACCAGAGACATCACTGCAAGCATGAAACCTACAGACATCACAATGACTCTAAACCCATATCTTTCAATAACAACACTGCATGTAAATGGACTAAATGCTCCAACCAAAAAACATAGGGTATCAGAATGGATAAAAAAAACAAGACCCATCTATCTGCTGTCTACAAGAGACTCTTTTTAGATCCGAGGACACCTTCAGATTGAAAGTGAGGGGATGGAGAACTATCTATCATGCTACTGGAAGTCAAAAGAAAGCTGGAATAGCCATACTTATATCAGACAAACTAGACTTCAAATTAAAGGCTATAACAAGAGATGAAGAAGGGCATTATATAATCATCACAGGGTCTATGCATCAAGAAGAGCTAACAATTATAAATGTCTATGTGCCGAATATGGGAGCCCCCAAATATATAAAACAATCACAAACATAAGCAACCTTATTGTTAAGAATGTGGTAATTGCAGGGGACTTTAACACTCCACTTACAACATTGGTTAGATCATCTAGACACAGGATCAATAAAGAAACAAGGGCCCTGAATGATACACTGGATCAGATGGACTTGACAGATATATTTAGAACTCTGCATCCCAAAGCAACAGAATATACTTTCTTCTTGAGTGCACATGGAACCTCTTCCAAGATAGATCGCATACTGGGTCACAAAACAGCCCTTCATAAGTATACAAGAATTGAAATCATACCATGCATACTTTCAGACCACAATGTGATGAAGCTTGAAATCAACCACAGGAAAAAGTCTGGAAAACCTCCAAAAGCATGGAGGTTAAAGAACACCCTACTAAATAATGAATGGGTTAACCAGGCAATTAGAGAAAAAATTTAAAAATATATGGAAACAAATGAAAATGAAAATACAACAATCCAAAATGCTTTGGGATGCAGCGAAGGCAGTCCTGAGAGGAAAATACATTGCAATCCAGGCCTATCTCAAGAAACAAGGAAAATCCCAAATACAAAATCTAACAGCACACCTAAAGGAAATAGAAGCAGAAAAGCAAAGACACCCCAAATCCAGCAGAAGAGAAATAATAAATATCAGAGCAGAAATAAACAATATAGAATCTAAAAAAAACTGTACAGCAGATCAATGAAACCAAGAGTTGGTTTTTTGAAAAAATAAACAAAATTGATAAACCTCTACCCAGGCTTCTCAAAAAGAAAAGGGAGAGGACGGAAATAGATAAAATCATGAATGAAAATGGAATTATTACAACCAATCCCTCAGAAATACAAGCAATTATCAGGGAATACCATGAAAAATTATATGCCAACAAACTGGACAACCTGGAAGAAATGGACAAATTCCTAAACACCCATATGCTTCCAAAACTCAAACAGGAAGAAATAGAAAGCTTGAATAGACCCATAACCAGCGAAGAAATTGAATCAGTTATCAAAAATCTCCCAACAAAAGGAGTCCAGGACCAGATGGCTTCCCAGGGGAATTCTACCAGACATTTAAAGCAAAGATGATATCTATCCTTCTCAAGCTATTCCAAGAAATAGAAAGGGAAGGAAAACTTCCAGACTCATTCTAGGAAGCCAGTATTACTTTGATTCCTAAACCAGACAGAGACCCAGTAAAAAAAAGAGAACTACAGGCCAATATCCCTGATGATATGAATGCAAAATTCTCAATAAGATACTAGCAAAACGAATTCAACAGCATATAAAAAGAATTTCACCATGATCAAGTGGGATTCATTCTTGGGCTGCAGGGCTGGTTCAACATTTGCAAATCAATCAATGTGATACATCACATTAATAAAAGAAAAGAACCGTATGATCCTGTCAATATATGCAGAAAAAGCATTTGACAAAATTCTGCATCCTTTCTTAATAAAAACCCTCGAGAAAGTCAGGATAAAAGGAACATGCTTAAACATCATAAAAGTCATTTATGAAAAGCCCACAGATAATATCATCCTCAATGGGGAAAAACTAAGAGCTTCTTCCCTGAGATCAGGAACACGACAGGGATGTCCACTGTCACCGCTGTTGTTTAACAACCTCTTGTTGGAGCAATCAGAGAACAAAAGGAAATCAAAGGCATCAAAATTGGCAAAGATGAAGTTAAGCTTTCACTTTTTGCAGATGACATGATATTATATATGGAAAGTCTCATAGACTCCACCAAAAGTCTGCTAGAACTGATACATGAATTCAGTAAAGTTGCAGGATACAAAATCAATGTACAGAAATCAGTTGCATTCTTATATACTAATAATGAAGCCCGAAAGACAAATAAAGAAACTGATCCCATTCACAATTGCACCAAGAAGCATAAAATACCTAGGAATAAATCTAACCAAGATGTAAAAGATCTGTATGCTGAAAACTACAGAAAGCTTATGAAGGAAATTGAAGAAGATATAAAGAAATGGAAAGACATTCCGTGCTCATGGATTGGAAGAATAAATACTGTTAAAATGTCAATACTACCCAAAGCTATCTACACATTCAATGCAATCCCAATCAAAATCGCACCAGCATTCTTCTCGAAGCTAGAACAAGCAATCCTAAAATATGTATGGAACCACAAAAGACCCCGAATAGCCAAAGTAATTTTGAAGAAGAAGACCAAAGCAGGAGGCATCACAATCCCAGACTTTAGCCTCTATTACAAAGCTGTAATCATCAAGACAGCATGGTATTGGCACAAAAACAGACACATAGACCAATGGAATAGAATAGAAACCCCAGAACTAGACCCACAAAAGTATGGCCAACTAATCTTTGACAAAGCAGGAAAGAATATCCAGTGGAAAAAAAGACAGCCTCTTTAACAAATGGTGCTGGGAGAACTGGACAGCAACATGCAGAAGGATGAAACTAGACCACTTTCTGACACCATTCACAAAAACAAATTCAAAATGGATAAAGGACCTGAATGTGAGATAGGAAATCATCAAAACCCTAGAGGAGAAAGCAGGGAAAAACCTCTCTGACCTCAGCTGCAGCAATTTCTTACTTGACACATCCCCAAAGGCAAGGGAATTAAAAGCAAAAATGAATTATTAGGACCTCATGAAGATAAAAAGCTTCTGCACAGCAAAGGAAAAAATCAACAAAAACTAAAAGGCAACCAACGGAATGGGAAAAGATATTTGCAAATGACATATTGGACAAAGGGCTAGTATCCAAAATCTATAAAGAGCTCACCAAACTCCACACCCAAAAAACAAGTAACCCAGTGAAGAAATGGGCAGAAAACATGAATAGACACTTCTCTAAAGAAGACATCCGGATGGCCAACAGGCACATGAAAAGATGCTCAACGTCGCTCCTCATCAGGGAAATACAAATCAAAACCACACTCAGATATCACCTCACGCTAGTCAGAGTGGCTAAAATGAACAATCAGGAGACTATAAATGCTGGTGAGGATGTGGAGAAATGGGAACCCTCTTGCACTGTTGGTGGGAATGCAAACTAGGGCAGCCACTCTGGAAAACAGTGTGGAGGTTCCTCAAAAAATTAAAAATAGACCTACCCTATGACCCAGCAGTAGCACTGCTAGGCATTTACCCAAGGGATACAGGAGTTCTGATGCATAGGGGCACTTGTACCACAATGTTTACAGCAGCACTCTCAACAATAGCTAAATTATGGAAAGAGCCTAAATGTCCATCAACTGATGAATGGATAAAGAAGTTGTGGTTTGTATACACAATGGAATACTACGTGGCAATGAGAAAGAGTAAAATATGGCCTTTTGTAGCAACATGGATGGAACTGGAGAGTGTTATGCTAAGTGAAATAAGTCATACAGAGAAGGACAGATTCTATATGTTTTCACTCCTATGTGGATCCTGAGAAACTTAACAGAAGACCATGGGGGAGGGGAAGAAAAAAATGGTTAGAGAGGGAGGGAGCCAAAACATAAGAGACTCCTAAAAACTGAGAACAAACTGAGAGTTTATGGGGGGTGGGAGGGAGAGGAGGGTGGGTGATGGGTATTGAGGGCACCTGCTGGGATGAGCACTGAGTGTTGTATGGAATCCAATCTGACAATAAATTTCATAATAAAAAAAAAAAAAAGAAGAGATCAATGAAACTAAGAGCAGGTTTTTTGAAAACATGAACAAAATAGGCAAATCTTTAACAAGTCTCACTAATAAAAGAGAGAGGACTCAAATTAATAAACTCAAAAATAAAAGAGAAGAAAAGAAAGAAATAAAAAATAGAAGAGAAGACATGACAGTGAACACAACAGAAATACAAAGGTTCAAAGAGACTCATAGGAATAATTATATACGAAAAAAATGGGACAACCTAGAAGAAATGGGTAAATTCCTAGATACATACAACTTACAAAGTCTGAGTCATGAAGAAGTAGAAAATCTGAACAGGTGTATTACAAGAAAGAAGAGTGAATCAGTAACCAAAATATACTCTATTAGCTAACTCGAAAATAAATTAGATTTTAAAAAGAAATAAATAAATACATAAAATATGGAGTATACATACAGTGAATTTACTTGGCAATTTAAAAAGGAATGAAATACTGATATATACTACAACAAGAATAAATCTGGAAAGCATTATGATAAGTAAAAGAAGCCAGACACAAAAGGCCTTAAATTGTATGATCCTATTTATAGGTCTACCTCATTTTATTATACTCCACTTTATTGTGCTTCACAGATAATGTATTTTTCACAATCGGAAAGTCTTTGGCAACTTTGCAGTGAGCAAGTCTATCAGCATCATTTTTCCAACAGCATTTTCTTGCTTTATGTCTCTTTGTCACATTTAGGTAATTCTGACAATATTTGTTACGGCGATCTGTGGAATTATTATTGTAGTTGTTTTGGTGACCACAAACTGTGCCCATAAAGGATCGGAAGGAAGGAAGGAAGGAAGGAAGGAAGGAAGGAAGGAAGGAAAGAAAGAGAAAGAAAGAAAGGGAAAGAGAAAAGAGAAAAGAGAAGAGAAAAGAGAAAAGAGAAAAGAAGAGAAAAGAAAAGAAAAGAAAAGAAAAGAAAAGAAAAGAAAAGAAAAGAAAAGAAAAGGCAAGGCAGGCCAGCCCAGGACCAGATGGCTTCATTGGTTAATTCTAGCAAACATTTAATGAAGAATTAATGTTAGTTCTTCTCAAAGTCTTCCAAAAATCTGAAAAAGAGGGAACACTCTCAAATTCATTTTAAAAACCCAGCATTATCCCAATACCAAAACCAGATAAAGACACCACAAGAAAAGAAAACTAAAGGCCAATATCCCTGATGAACACAGATGTAAAAATCTTCAACAAATTATTAGCAAGCCAAATTCAACAACATATTAAAAGGATCATACACCATGATCGATTTGGATTTATCCCTGGGATGCAAGGATGAGTGATCTCCCTCAATGAATAAAGAAGAATTTGACAAAATTAAGTGTCCATTCATGATAAAAATTCTCAACAGTTTTTCACAAAGGTGACACTGAAAGCTAAGAAAAACTTCTGTTCCCACAAATCTGATGCCAAAGCAAAGGCTTTGAAGCCAAGAAAGTAGTGGTGAAAGGCACCTTGCAGCTCCCCTGCCCCCCCTCCCCTGCCCATGAATATTCACAGGTCACTGACCTTCCAGCAGCCCAAGACACTGCAGCAATGAACGTAGCCCAAATATCATCAAACAGAGCATCTCTTCGAGAAACAAGCTTGACTATTATGCCATCATTAAGTTCCCCATAACTGCCAAGACAGCCTTGAAGAAGGCAGAAGACACTAGTGTTCACTGTGAATGTCAAGGCCAACTAGCACCTGAACAAACTGTGAAGAAGCTCTAGGACATTGACATGGCCAAGGTCAACACATTTTTTTAAGTTTATTTATTTTGAAGGGGGGGGGAGGGAATGAGTGGGGGAGGAACAGAGAGAAGGGAACAGAGAATCCCAAGAAGGATCCACAGATGGGGACAACAGGGGACTTGAACCCATGAACCATGAGATCATGACCTGAGCCAAAACCCAGAGTCAGATGCTTAACTGACTGGGCCACCCATAAGCCCCAGGATAACACCTTATTAGGCCTGATGGATAGAAGAAGGCATTATGTTCAACTGACTCCAGACTATAATGCTTTTGATGTTGCCAACAAAACTGAGAGCACCTAAAGTGAGTCTAGCTAATTATAAATATTTTCACCATGAAAAAAAACAAACCTCTTAACAAAATGGGTAGAGAGGAAATGTACTTTCATAAAATAAAAACTATATATGACAAGGACACATCATACTCAACGTTGAAAAATTGAACTTGCCCTGTATTACTTGGAACAAGATAAGGATGTCCTCTCACCACTTTTATTGAACATAATATCTCAAGTCCTACTTGCAGCAATTAGGCAAGAAAAAGAAAAAGATATCCAAATTGAAAAGGAAGAAGTAAAACTGTCACTATTTGCAGATGACATGATCCTATATATAGAAAACCCTAAAGATTTTACCAGAAAACTGTTAGAACTAAAAAATACAGTGAGGTTGCAGGATTTCAAAAACAATATACAAAAACCAGTTGTGTTTCTATACACTAATGACAAACTATCAGAAAGAGATACAGTATTAAGAAAATGATTCCATTTACAATTGCATCAAAAAGAATAAAATACCTATGAATACATTTAGCCAAGGAGGCTCTTTCTCTTCAATGAAAGGTAGCCAAGCAGTTTGGTGATAATAGCCTTGCAGTGGACGTAGAGATGTGGATCTTTGATGGGCAAGATCATCACCCTGGAAGTTGAGTCCAGTGACATTGTTGAGAATGTCAAAGCCCAAATCCTAGACAAGAAGGGCATCCTGCCTGACCAGCAGTGTCTGATTTTTGCAGGCAAATAGGTGGAGGATGGCCACAGTCTGTTAGACTACAATATTCAGAAAAAGTCCACCCTACACTTGGTGCTTCACCCTGGGCAGGGAGGGTGGCATCATCGAGCCTTCCCCATACCAGCTGGCCCAGAAATACGACTAAGACAAGATGATGTGCCCCAAGTGTTATGCTCACATTCACCCCTGCGTTGTCAACCACTGCTAGAAATGCGGCCGCATCAACAACCTGTGCCCCAAGAAGGTCAAATAAGGCCCCTCCACCGGCTCTTCCTTTGCCTGCAGGGTGGCCTCCTGCCTGGGCCCCAAGGCCCAGTTCCACCTGCACTGAAAAAAAAATTTAACCAAGGAGGTGGAAGACCTATATTCTGAAACTATAAGATGTAAGACACGAATGAAACAAACTGAGAAATACACAAATAACTGGAGAGAGGTCTCATACTCATGGATTGGAAAAATTAATACCATTACAATGCCCATACTACCCAAAAGAATCTACACATTCAGTGCAATCCTTGTCAAAACTCCAAAGATGATTTCAGAGAACAAAACAAACTTAGAATTTATATGGAAGCACAAAAGACCCCAAATAGCCAAAGCAATCTTGAGAAAGAACAAAGCAGGAGTCATCATGCTCCCTGATTTCAAACTGTATTACAAAGCTACAGTATTCAAAACAGTAATGTATTGGCATTAAAATAAACACATAGATCAACAGAACACAATAGAGAGCCCAAAAATATACCCACAATTACACAGTCTATTAATGCATGACAAAGGAACCAAGAATATACAATGGAGAAAGGACAGTCTCTTCAATGAATGGTCTTGGAAAAGTGGAAAGCTGCATGCAAAATAATGAAACTGGACCACCAACTTAAACCATACACAAAAATCCACTCAAAATGGATTAAAGACTTAAATGTAAGACCTGAAACCATAAAACTCCTAGAAGAAAATGTAAAAGATCAGCATCTTGACATCTATCTTGGTGATGGTGTTTTAGATGTGATACCAAAAGCAAAAGCAGCAAGAAAAACAAAAGATTGGGACTACAGGAAACTGAAGTTTCCCCACAGCAACAGAAACCATCATTAAAATGAAAAGGCAAACTACCGAGTCACATATCTGATAAAGGGTTAACATCTAAAATACATAACAAACTCCTACAACTCAATAGCAAACAACTGGATTTTAAAAGGGACAGAAGATTTGAAGAGGTATCTTTCTAAGGATGACATATGAAAGGCCAACAGGGACATGAACAGGCTCAACATCACTATTCATCAGGGACATTCAAATCAAAACCACCATGAGACATGAACTCACATCTGTTATTGTTACTAGTTAAAAGACAAGAAATAACAGGTGTTTGAGAGGATGTGGAGAAAAATAAACATTTTCATGCTACTGAAAATGTAAATTGGTCTATCCACTATGGAAAAAAAAGTATGGAGATGTCTAAAAAATAATTAAAAATAGAACTACCATATGATCCATCAATTCCACTTCTGGGTTCTTATTAGAAGGAAATGAAATAACTCTGCCAAGATACAGGTACCCCCTGTTCATTGTAGCATTCTTTCCAATAGCCAAGACATGGAAACAACCTATACGTCTGTCAACTGATAAACAGATAAAGAAAATGTGAAATGTATATACAATTGAATATTGGCTGTAAAAAAGAAGGAAATCTTGCCATTTGCAACAATATAGATGGCCCTTGAGACATTATGCCATGTGAAATAAGCTAGACGGACAAAGAAAAACACTCTATTACCATATTATCTTACCCACATGTGCAATCTAAAAACCAAAAACCAAAAACCAAAACAAAACAAAACAAAAAAAACAAATCTGAGCTCAAAGATACAAGGAACAGACCTGTGATTCTGGCTGCAGGGGGTAGGTGAACTGGGTGAAGGTGGTCAAAAGGTATAAAGTTCCAATTATAAGATAAGTAATTCCTAGGGATATTATGTATGGCATATTGACTATAATTAACAATACTCTGTTGGATATGTGAAAGTTACTAAGAGAGTGGATTTTAAATGGTCTCATATGAAAAAATATTTGTAATTGTGGGGTGATGGATATTAACTAAATTTATTATGGAGATCATTTTGCAATGTATTCATGTGTCAAATCATTATGCTGTACAGCTAAAACTATACAATGTTATATGCCAATTCTACCTCAGTGAAAAAAAAAATCTGAGCCAATATAGATATATTTTGATCTAGAGTAAGCCACAAATATGGATTAAAAATTTTTGGCTTGGGGCAGCTGGGTGAGCCAGTTGATGGAGCATCCCACTTCAGCTCAGGTCATAATCTCACAGTTTGTGAGTTTGGGCCCCATATCGGGCTTGCTCCTGTCAGCGCAGAACCCGCTTCAGATCCTCTGTCCCCCTCCAGCTCTGCCCCTCCCCTACTCAGGGTCTCTCTCTCTCAATAAATAAATGAACACTAGAAAAATTTAAAAATAGAAAATAAAACATTTTGGTGTTCATCCAAACATATCTTACCCAATTGCATTTCTCTACAGTGTGTTTCTCTGTTCAGAATTTACCATGGGTTTATGTTGTTACAGGATCAATTTCAAGACCTAAATAGTGAACATATACATAAGTATGAACACTGCTTGGAGAGGGAGGGAGTTGTCCATTCATTGTCTGTCTTCACTATAAAGGTATTAAAAAGAGCACTTAAGGGGCACCTGGGTGGCTCAGTTGGTTGAGCAGCCGACTTCGGCTCAGGTCATGATCTCGCAGTCCGTGAGTTCGAGCCCCGCGTCGGGCTCTGTGCTGACAGCTCAGAGCCTGGAGCCTGTTTCAGATTCTGTGTCTCCCTCTCGCTGACCCTCCCCTGTTCATGCTCTGTCTCTCTCTGTCTCAAAAATAAATAAAACGTTAAAAAAAAAAATTTAAAAAAAGAGCACTTAATAAGCTAAATAGGTTTTGTCTAAAATTTTTTAAAAAGTCCTGATTTGTAGTGTTTGCTGATTTCCCTGGTCTAAACACACTCCCAGCATGGCTGTTTGAAGCTACCAACATGACGTCACTGGATGTGGCAGCTGAGCTTCATACGGTGTTTCCACCACACAGCTAAGACAAACATAAATGACCTCAAGAGCTCAGGTAATAGTATAATGGAGTAAAACACTGAAGAAGTGATGGATTTTGAGTGCTTACTATTAAGTTTTTAGAAACTGAATTACATGTTTCCATAACTTGTATTTTTAACAATGGGTGGTTTAACAACTGACTCACATAGTTCCAGAAAATTAAAACATCTCCTCTCCTGGGCCTGTTTGAGCCGTTGCCAGTCTATCTCTTCATAGAGGCAGAGAACAGATGGGCGGCCAGAGCAGGACAACCAGAAGTCACAGTGGGATAAAATGGGGTGGGATGGAGAGAAAGGCACAGAGAGTCTAGAACTGTTAGGAAGACACAATCTTCGACTAAATGTCTTCTAAGATGTGGGGGACACAAGAAACCAAGCGTGCCAAAGGTGGTTCCCAGGTTTAGGGTGAGGATGACTGAGTGGATGGTGGGGGTTCCCTTTAGCCAGCCAAGGATTTCGGCAGGAGTAGATGTGGGGAGAAACCTATTACCTCAGTCTGATCTGTCCTTGTGACTTATACTGGGCAAAAGGACTCAGGGGCAACTGACGCTCACTGACTGGATGAATGAATGGTCAGCTAAGGCCAAGCATGCCCCAAACTGAAAAGTTCTCAATGTGAAGTAAACGAATTCCTCCTGAGAAGTCAGCCACCAACTGTTAGTTTGGAAAACAAAACAAATTCCAGATAGGGCTAATATCCACAAATGCTAAATGAGCAATCCTTTCAACAGTCAGGTCTAAGATAATGTGAAAATCTCTTCGGCTCAATTAGTCTAAGTCTGCACAGTGAGCAGAATCTTGCAATAGTCTGAATGACAGATTATATAAAAATGCAACCTTTACAATTTCAGTTAAATTTTGGAGGAAAAAAAATCCCTTCTCCCCAAATCAAACATATTATCTCCTCGTTAAATCCTCATTGTCTTCAATGTGTCTTTGCCTCTTTACTGCTTATTACCAAACCTATCTTACTTTTCTCAAATCAAAGTGGTTTTCTTCAAGCTAAGGGCTCCCCACTGGAGCTGGGTTGGGCTTCATTACTGAGAGGACATGGACAGCTTCACAGGAGGCCAACTTGATCAGCACCTCAGAATTTTAAGTCCCTTCCCTCTGTTTTTCCTATCCTCCACTCCTAGCTATCCCCAACGTGGGCTAAATACCCACTGCCATGGCAGAGAGGACGCGATAAGGATCACACAGTGCAAAGGAACCCAGTGCATCACTGCGCAGGGTGGACAGCCCCAGGCCTGTGGTCCTGCTGAACACACCGGGCCAAGTTGCTCCAACAGGGTGAAGGCACTTGTGTCTTCTTGCTCCCCCACCAGGCTCAGTGTGGGTCCGCGTTGGCCAGAATGTGCCTGATTCACCCTGTGCCTGGTGAGCACGGTGATGCCCTCTCAGCTTCAGACCCCAGGGGTACTTTCTGAAGCCTGTCATCATGGGCTACGGCAGCCAGAACCAATGCCCGCCATGAAGCTGTGTCTCTCCTCTCCTCTGACTCAAGACTTTCCCACACATGTAATCCCATCTCTCCATTCTCCGGGTCCCTGCCCACCTCGTGCTCCCTCTCCCTGCCATGACCTCCCACTCGTCTGCACCCTCCGACACTTCACAGGTACTCCACTTATGAGTGCTGAGGGTTCGGCAGTTCAAATGTAGTTCTCAGGGGGGAAAATGTGGTTTTGCAACATCGGGGGACTTTTTAAAAAATAGCTTCATGTAAAAATGTACTAAAGCTAAATGGAAAAATGGTGTTTACTTAGTGGCTTTATCAAATACATTAACAATTATTTGGAGCACCTGCTGTGAGTCCAGTACATGCGTATAAATTCAACATCATGCTAATATACTGATTACATAAAAAACATTTCTAAATGTGAGTAGCCACTTCCTGGGATGAATGAGGTCATGTTTTCAATCGCAGTTCCCTTTTTCTCCAACTGTCTTGGAAGAACATGGAAAATACATTAGAGCATGTGTGACATATTAGCTACATACAGACCAATACTGAACACATAATACTAATTTGGGACTAGATAAAAGCTTCATCTTTAATCTCCTATGCCTTTCAAAGGTTACTGTGTTAGGGAGTAAACATTAGTTTTCATAATAACTTCCCTATGTCTCCTGGGCACACACAGTGGGGTCCCTGCCCCCAGGTGAGAACTGATCCAAAGCAGGATAAGATTAAGAGTCCAATGGGCAATGCAGAAGAGAAGCAGAACCATCGCCTCATGGCAGGTGCAGGAGAGATATGGCGGGCAGGTTCTGGAAGTTTTCTTGGAGGGAGGAGAAGCTGGGTAGAGTCCTAAAGAACAAGGAAGCTGCAAACAGTCCATGCCATTAAAAACATGAGACATACCTCAAATCCTGGGCATTTAGGACAAATTCAAACATATTTATCACTAGCAACGAGCAGAAAGCAGCCTGTAATTCTGTCTCTGCTTGTTGCCTGCACCAGACTTTCTCTCAGTTTTACAGAGAGTGCCTGAGCTACGGTACTGTTTTAGTATTGAGGAGCCTATTCTGCCACGCCCTAGAAGAGAAGTCCAAAAATCATGGAAAGGCTTATTATTAGCCCAGCCACCTGCCAGGAAGGAAAGGACTAGAGGGAACAGAAGTTGGCAAATGTGGGGAGAGTAGAGGCCTAAGAACAGAGAAGGGCAAGGACAGACCTAAGAGAAAGCCAGTCTGGGGCTGCAGAATGGGGATGGGCCTTGTGGCAGGGGGCAGAAGGCTGTCACAGGACAAGGCACCTGGGGTTCCTGCTGTCTACTGGAGAGCTCTAAGAATAAGAGCTTTTTGCTGCAGTTTAAGAACTAATGAAAGGTGCTCCCACAATTCCCCCAAACAAAAGTGTTCCCTAAAGACCTGCTTAAGTGCCCAGCAGATCATCTTCCCATAACAGGGGGAGCATTGCCAGGGGCCTGGAGAATGGGTCTTAGCCTCATCTCTTGGGAGGCCATCTGCTGCCGGTTCACTGGCTGAAACCAGATGGTGTGCTCAGCTTGTTAGCCCCTGTCACCTGTGAATGGGAAGGGGGATTCAGGGTAAGATTTGACAGGGGAGGGAATGGCGAAACCAGCTGCCTGACAGAAATAAAGTGTGAGCCACAAATGCGAACTACATGTGTCATTTTAAATTTTCTGGCAGTCACATGAAAAAGTAAAAACAGGCAAAACTGATTTTAATGATATTTTAGGTACGATATGTGCAAGTATCATTTCCACATGTCATCAGTCTAAGACTATGATACTTTTAATGAGATCATTTACATTCTTTTTCATACTAAGTCTCTGAAATTTAGCACGTGGCTTACACGTGGAGCGCATCTCTAGCCATATTTCAAGACTGGACATGCAGCTCTAGGGGGTCCCCTGCAAGGCAAGGTCCTGAGCAGCATGGGTCAGGGTCCCCATATTCAGGAGAAGAGGGCTGGATGGCCGCCACAAGCGAAAAAAATCTTTTCCGACTAGATTTAACCCAGAACAGACCCTACTGATGAACCAGTGATCCAACTTTATAGTATCAGAGCCTGACGGCCATTCATCCTGTCCAATAGCTCTTCAACCTCAGAGTCCCATCAGAAGCCTTGTTAAAACAGATTGCCTAGGCCCACCCTTGGAGTTTCGATTCTGTTGGTCTGACTTTGCAATTATAACAAATTCCTGGGCTGCTGCAGCTCCAGGGAACTACACTGGGAGAAACCACTGACCTAGCCTAACCTCTGGCCAGTGAGCGACCTCCCCCGACAGCTTTTCCTACTGAGTGCTCAATATACTCCTATTTGATTACCTCCCTTAGTGATGAACTCACTAGCCACAAACTACCTAGGAGCTTGGCCCATTCTGTTAATTCTTTCTTATGTTGAGCTTAATCTGATTCCTTAAAATTTTCCACTGTTTTTGCCTTCAGGGCCTAGTCCCTCCGTCCCCACACAAAGCCTTCCCAAAAGGGAAGACCTGTTCTTTCACCCTTCTTACTCCCTGCCACTCTATACCCTCTGTATCTTGTCTTAGGCACTTTTGACAGGTTTAGTCATATGCATTATAATTGTAGTGAAGTTCTATTTTTTCCCTAATTTTTACAATTTCAAGATTAAATAGCATACTATACAACAAAATAGGAATGAACCCCAAAAAGTTCATCTCAAAGCAAGAATCCATCACTGCAAACTTGGACAATTCAGTCCTCATTTCTGCCCCTATTATTCTCAAACAAGTTACACAGATAAAAGTGCTTTTAAAGCAGTGACCCCAAACGTCTGTCCCCAGAGTGATGTTAGGATGTTACAATGCTTATATCAGTCTGCAGTGGAAGAAACAAGTGTTTTTACTAAGCAAAACTTATTCAAGTTAAATAGCTATTCTTCATTCAGAAATTATGTCCTTCCCTTCTTTTTCACTGTTGAAACAACTTCTCTTCCCTAAAACGAGGATGTGGAGGTGGTCACTAGAATTCCAGTATTCTCTCCCTCCCCTCCCTCACTACTGCCAGGTCTGGAAAGTCCTGTGCAAAATGCAGGTTAGACTGCTCTCATTCTGTTCTCCTTCAGCCTTTGTCTCAGAACCTTGATGAGCCAGAAATCAGCATGCCACCTCAGAGCCTGATCAGAACCTTCCCCTGCTACAACCTAGTAGAACAGGGGATATTTTCTGGAGCTGTTCATTGGGTGTCCGTGCTCCCTAACTTCACACACACACACACACACACACACACACACACACACACACAAAACGACCTTCCTCTTAATGGACAGGCAACCTCTGCACCTCTCTTGGGATTCTCCATGACCTGTGAGTCATCCATCCATGAGAAGAGGGACCAGATGATCCAAGCTAAAGGACACAAGACCGCCAGCGGCACCACCACCCTCTTGCCCCCTGGCTTCCCATACTCTCTGCCAGGGCTCCATGCCTGCAGCATGTTGGCTTCTGGGAGCGCTGGGCTCTCCATATTCTCATGGCCAAGGCTTGGAGGAAAAAGCAAGAATGGGGGACGCACTAAGGGTGGGCTAGTACTATAGGGATGCCAGTGGTGAGGCCCCTCTGCTTTGATGATGCCAGCTTAGGAAAAGCTGGTGTGAAGATGGAATCCTAGAAGTGTCCTTTCCCAACATGAGCTTGACACCTGGAGCATGGTGGCAGGTCCCCGAAATTCCACTTTGAGTCATGCATTTGGATTTGGATTTAGACCTCGTGAAAAGGCAAAAGCATTAAGGAAACAGGTCCTCACGTCTTACTGCTACACAGAGGTTGAGACGGGCTCTGCCCCAGGGTGCAGGGTTGACAGGAGGAGGCCATTTCTGGGATCCCAGGAAGAGTGTACCTGGCCTAGGAAGGCGGGTAGTTCGAAAAAGAAAATTACCTTCTGGAAATGTGGTCAGCAAACTTTCTCTGTGAAGGGCCAGAGAGTAAATATTTTAGGCTTTGTAGGCCACAAGGTGTCTGTTGTAACTTCTCAGCTGCTGTAGCGTGAAAGCAGCCACTACGTAACACAGAATGTGGCTGTATTCCCACATAACTTTACGTGTACGACAGACCACATGTGGCCTGTAGGGTGTGGTTTGTTGCCCCTTGTCCTAGACGACACCTAAAAAAACTCTAGCCAGTCTCCTTTGGTCCTACGTTCTCTGTTTCTCCTGCTCTCACTTCACACCTCCCCTGCACGGCGCTCTAGAAATGCATCCTATTTATCAGTCTGTAACCCCCACAGCTTCTGGGGCAGAGACTGTCCCTGGCACCAGTACAGGTGTTTAGTACATATTTGGGGAGCAAGTGTGTGTGGTGGAAGGGGAGACGGTATTTACAGCAGACAAACCTCACTGACCACTTCCAGCCCCTTGGCAAGAAGCTACAGGGCTCACACAGGAAAAGGGATTTTTGCTGACGACAAGCACTACCAGGAGATAGCATCCTGGCTTACAATTTCATTCCTTGTTAAAATGCAAACCCATGGGCGGATCTTGACGTCAAGGCTAACATCCCAGAAATCAGCACAGCCAGAACCGCCTTCAGACAGGCTGCTCCCACCTCTGGGGAGCCCTTCCCGTCACAGACTCATCACCATTCACTCCAGCCTCCTCCGATGAGGAGGAAAAACACTGTGGCCAGCCAGAGACATAAAAATTCTTTGTTATTGGAAAATCTAAGTGTCTCTCCAGGCCTGTGCAGCACCATTAGGTGACGTCAATGGCTCAGGGTATCTGAGCTCTGCGTTTCCACTCTTCTCAGAACAACAGCTAATTCACGGCAATAAAGATGTTTCTATTTACAGCATCAGAAAAGAGGTGGCCCTCTTTTCTGTATTCTGCACCCCTAAGTCCTGTACTAAGGGCTTGCCTGCTCTCCCTGGGAAGCAGGAAGGATTTGTAGGTGGCAGGAAGCCAGGACCTAGACATTCAATTCCATTCAAGCTAACCATCGGCCAAAGGGCCCACCGTGCATCAGGCAGCATGGGCCCCCAAGGACAAGCACAGTCTGGTGACCGCACTGGAGAGGAGAGGGCATTGAGGCACACAAACAGCCATGATGACGGTGGGGGTGACAGATGGGTAGAATGTGGGCACACGTGGTTGTGGGAAGACCGGTGACAAGGAGGCTGGGGGTCCGACTGAGAAAGAAAGGAGGAAGATCAAGCATCGGCTGGTGGGGGAAGGCTGTGCTTGATACTGGCCACAAAATGTACTTGGCTCATCTCTGGCATGAACACGAATTAGCACAGGTGGGCCTACACCGTGCACAGCAGCTTCACAGCCCATGACAGGTTGGCTTGCACTGCGTGGGTTCAGTGGTTCGTCTTTCAAGAGCCACCAGGATGTCTCCCCACCTGTCACCTCTCACCCAGATCTCTTTCTTTCTCTTGGAATGTGTAAACTTTGCTATTGACAGAATCTACTTTTCTATGAAAGTCAATTCCCTTCCTTTCCCAGATGTCTCGGTAGTAAATGAAAACTTCCTGATTCTAGGTGAAATTCTCCGTGCTGAAGGAGGCATTTTATGATGACTTAAATACTATGAAAACGTACGATTCCCTTCACTAGTCCAGAATATTTTGCTACAATAGCCAAATCACTCTTGAGAAAGAACAAAGCTGGAGGCACCATGCTCCCTGATTTCAAACTACATTACAAAGCTGTAGTGATCAAAAGAGTATGGTGTTGGCATAAAAAAAGAAACATACATCAGTGGGACAGAAGAGAGAACCCAGAAATAAACTCATATATATGGTCAACTAATTTATCACAAGTCAACAATATACAATGGGGAAAAGACAGTCTGTTCAATAAATGGTACTAGGAAAACTGGAAAGCCACATACCAAAGAATAACACTGAACCGGTATCTTAGACCATACAGAAAAATCAACTCAAAATGTAAGAAATATTTGAACATGATATCTGAAACCATAAAACCCTTAGAAGAAAACATAGGGACTAAGCTCCTTGACACTGGTCTTGGTTATGATTTTTTGGATACAACAGCAAAAACAAATGCAAAAAAAGAAAAAATAAATAACTGACACTACCATCATCACACTAAAAACCTTCTGCATAGCAAAGGAAACCATCAACAAAATAAAAAGGCAACCTACCAACTGGGAGAAAATACTTGTAAATCATAGATAAGGGATTAGTACCCGAAATATATAAAGAACTCCTACAAATCAAAAGCCAAAAAAATTTTTTTGATTTAAACACTGGCAGAAGATCTGGACAGACACTTTTTCAAAGAAGACATAAAAATGGCCAACAGGTACATGCAAAAGCGCTCAACATCACTAATCATCAGCAAAATGCAAATCAAAACCACATTGAGATATCAATTCACATCTTTTGAAGTGGTTAGTATCAAAAAGATAGGAAATGTCAAGTGTTGGTGAAGATGTGAAGAAAAGGGCACAGGTGCTATGTAAAAACACTTTGGAGGTTCCTCAAAAAATGAAAAATGTTACTACGATATGGTCTGGCAACTTACCCCCGGACATTTATCCAAAGGAAACAAAAACACTAACTCAAAGAGATATATGCACCCCCATGTTCACCGCAGCATGGTTTCCATTAGTCAAGACACAGAAACAACCTAAGCATCCACTGATGGATGAATGGAGAAAGAAAATGTGGTCTCTCTCTCTCTGTCTCTCTCTGTCTCTAATACACACACACACACACACACACACACACACACACACACGCACACACACGATTATTCAGCCATCAGAAAAGAAGGAAATTTTGCTATTTGCAGTAATATGGATGGACCTAGATTATCTCCTAGGTATCTTAAGTGAATTAAGTCAGACGGAGAAAGACAAATACCATGATATCACTTACATGCAGAATGGAAAACAAAAAACTGAATGTATAGATACAGAGAACAGGTTGGCTGCCAGAGGCGGGGTGCGGGGATGGAGAAATGGGTTAAGGGGTCAAAGGTCCAAACTTCCATTTATTAAGTAAGTTATGGGGATATAATGTACAGCATGGTGACCATTGTTAACAATACTGTAATGTAAATTTGAAAGCTGCTAAGAGAATAGGTCTCAAACGAAGACTTCATCACAAAAAATGTTTTGGAATTATGTGTGGTGATGCATGTTGACTTATGGTGGTGATCGTTTTGCAATATATACATGTATCAAATCATTATTTAAAAAAATCAGGCATGAAGACATGAATACCTTCAATGGACTGAGATACCAGCTGAAAGCCCACCACAGGCTCACGGCACCCAGGTTGGACTCCCCTCCAGGAGCTGCCTATTCATGGGGGAGGAGCCTGGGCATCAGCAAGTCCTATGACCCCAAAGTTTCTCTCCTTGTCTGGCCAGCCTCCACTATCTGATCCCAAACTTTCCAAGTCTCCAACATGCTCCTCTAAAATGGGTCATGCCCCAAAGACCTTCATATCCTTTCATGACATTATCCCTTCTTTTAAAATCTCCATCTATATCAAAGGCCACATTTTGTGTTTTCAAAAACAGATCACTAGTAATTATGTATGTTCAGGGCTTTTTAACCAATAAACCTTAAAGGATGAATGAAAATACACACAACCCAATATTAAAAGTATAAGAAAGAAAATTTACCAATATCAGCATTGTTCTCTATGACAAAACTACCTTTATAAGTTCTTAAATATAGCAACGTATTAAAATTCTGTTATTCCAGAAGACAAGATTCTAACGTATTGTTCTGCATGGTGTAATGGTAAAAATAAACAGTACTAATAGTACTAATTTTTACTAACTTGGAATGATTGTTTTTGATATGAATTGGTGGGAGTGAAATGCTCAAATACATACATGCTTTTCATTCATTTAAGAAATTATGATAGAAAAAGAGGACTTTTTTTATTTGGAAGAAGAATTTTATGCTCTCATGAAATACATTAGTCTTTAGTTGCACAGCCACAGGCTAAATCATAACTGCTGTATATTACTAACAAAGCAACATAAGCCTGCAGGGAATTTTTTTTTCTACTATTTGCCTGTCAAAGGAGCCTAATTTTGCCATACACCTCCTAAATTAGCAAGTACAGGAAGATATGGATAAAGACAAGCAGAGAACAGTGGTGAGAATGTAACATGTGGTCAAGCTGACAAAGCAAAAGGAAGGAAACTGAATACCATACCTGCTTATTATTGTCAGTGGTACAACACAGCTTCTTGAGGGAGACAAAATGCCTAATTTTCCTAATAACATAAATTATCAGTTATTAGTGAGTCAGATAGGAGATGATTCAACAAATCAGCAAATGAAAACATCAACAGAATTTCTTAAAGCAAAACCCCAGGGTCCATTCTAGGGCACATTTAAATTTCAAACAAAACCTAGTCTACGGAAAACACATTTTTCATACACAGCCCACACATGCCTCCAGAAACTGGGCTTCCCTTTTAATCACAGTTGGCTCAGAAACACTTTCCTAATGGATATTTCATTTTGCAACTGACTCCTGAAGCTTGTCTCCCAGATATCTCCAGTGATAGGATGAAATGCTCCTCGAGAAGTTGGTTTTAGTTCCGCTGACATGAATAATTTTACAGCTTATATAAAAAGCAAAAGACTCATTTGGACAATGACCAAATTACATGGCTGCTGTTTTTATATTAATGTTCCATATTCTTTCACAGCATGGTCATCACAATGATGGCATTTTTCAGGCAGAGAAAAATCCTCTTATTTCAAGGTTATGGACAGAATCCCAAAACGGCCTACGGTCTTGCTCATTACCACAAGGGAGACCAGAAAAGGCTATCCAGCTCCCTGCACAAAAATCAGCTCAAGGTAGATTTGGTACTGAGAGGGGAGCCAGGAAATTCTAGAGGGCTATGTGAGATTTTATAGGAACAGGAATGAGTCTCCTGTTTCGCTCTCTTTGATTCAGTTTTCTCTGGAGGACTTAAGAGAGTATAGAAAATACTGGATATTCTGTAATAAGCCTCAGTAAACAGGAAGAGATAAAATTTCCCTACTTTTAATAAGAATTTCCTTTGATAGTGCACTGTCTACAAGTGAGGGAAAAATAACACTGCGTCTAGACAAAAGAACTTCCCACTTATCTGTAAAATCAGAGAGATAAGAAAAATTCATTCTGACAGAAATTACCAAGCAAAAGTGTCTCCTCTGCCTTGGTCACCTAAGAATTCTGGCCACACACACAGAGCGAATCTTAGCTTAAGTTTTCTGAGAAGATGGTACCAACGTGACAGCCATCATGGCCTCTGAGCACAGACTGTTAGTGGAAATGGCCATGCCAAGGCCACCAGCTCAAGGGGCAGGGGGTGGCAGGGGAGGCCTCTCTCTGTGCTCAAAACCCTTGTCAGGCCTGCCAATGCCCCAGAGGGAAGCCAAGTGTCAGGAAATACGAGATGATGGTCTCTGAAATGAGGGCTAACAATTTCAAAACTTATCAAACAAGTACAACTGGAGAGGAAACAACCTAAGACATTTAGCTGACTTTACAGAATGTTTTGTTTTCTAACCACCCAACAATTTGGAAGGTACTCAGGTAGTCTTACGAGTCACAGGCAGGACTCACCACTTCTGGTTACTGGCATGACAACTGCTACCTCTTCTTTTTCCAAAACATCACGTGACAGCATGGGTCCCTTGTAAACCATGCTATGAAGCTAGTGTTGACCTTCAAGGTGGTTTACTAGAGGCTCCTCAGTGGCGTACTTGTTCAGGGATCCTGTTTGGCTTTGTAAACCCTCTCACAAAATTTAACTGAGAGAAGGAAAAGAAATTATGTATTGACCTTCTCTGATAATCTGACATTAAATGGAATCTTATCACCTGATTCTGGCCAAACACACCTTTATCTATGTAACCATGACCTCCAGGACTCTCTTCACCTTGTGGAACAAGCCGCGAGCCAGCCTGAAGAGAACCACTACAGAGCTGGTGCCTCAAGGAGAAAAAGGTGGCTCCCAGTGCAGGGCTGAAGCCAGCGAGCCTTGTTGTTTTGTTGTTGCTGTTATGACAGGGGAAAGCCTAAACACAGCTCCTTCAGAGGGTAGTGAGGATAATGGAACCACAGACGATAAGGCGGAGGTGGGCAGCTGGGGAGATGCTTTGTATAGCCCATAAGCAAGAGAAGAGAGGGAAAGGGAAAGCCACGTCTAGAGGCTGTTGCCAGCCACATGGGTCTGTCCACAGTATATGCTATGTACAGCCCAACCCCACCGTATTAGTGGGTCTAGTGCTTACACTGGTATTTCAATATGCAAACCCAATGCCCACATGAGCCCTTCAATTAAAAGAGTTCAAGAGTTCGCTCTCACCCTCCTTGGCCAATCACTGGGGTAATCTTCACGTGCTGCTGGATGCTGTCCCCGGATTTCCGTCTGGCATAGTAAACCCCCTGCCACTCCTACATGGACAAAGAGAGCTCTTAAAATCCTTCCATTGAGGCTAATGGCTGCTTCTTCAGAGGATCTCATCAAGTTGAGCAATAAAGTTCCCACATGCTTTCATTACATTCCATAAAACATTGCTTTATCATTGTACCTATTGTAACACTTATTACCTAAGGCTCGTGGTCACCCTGCACTAAGACCCCAAGACCAACATGTCCGCCTCCAAGATGGCCCCTCAGGGTCCTAGGACAGTTGATGAGTGGGTAGAGCTCCACTCTCAGTCCTATGGGTCTAAGTGGCACCAGGTCAAGGGATTCTGATGGGGTCTTCCTTCAAATCTTCACAGCAACCTGTAAGCTTGATATTATCATCCTTAGTTTTCAGATGGGTAAACCAAGGCTCAGAGATTCTAACTAACTTGCCCACATACACAAAGTGGAAAATGTGGTTCTAAGTTCTTGTCTCTTAATTTATCTTGAAACCTGTCTGCTTACTTTCTACGGGGCATCCTACCAAGACTTCTCAGGGATTCGTCTGACTCCTGGCAGTTTCTATGAGGTTAAGGAGAGTGTGAGCATTCTTACTGTCTCTGGACCCCAGGGAATTAGCTCATCAAGAGCCTGGTGGTCCCTCTACCATGTCTGAGAGGAAGGAGATAAACCAGAACCCAATTTTCTCTTCAGCCCGTTTCTGCCCCCTCCCTCACACGAGACGGCTAACTGGTGTGCCTCTTGGGCCACTACGCGTGTGGCAGTACCACCCTGGCAAAATTTTCTAGAGTACTTGATAATGTCCTGATTCCTTTTCAGTCTCACTGCCCCTATTGTTTAAAAATTAACATTGGCTGTCATATACAACCCAAACGTATTTTATTCCTATAAACAGTCCCCAATTAAAAGAACACAGTGCTCATTTCACTATTTCACATCAGAGAAAGCACACAAGATGAAAGACATAACTACGTGAAAGCATTCTGAATGCTTAAAAGAATATGCACAGGGAGTTCCAGCTGCCAGAGCCACACTCCACTTCCGGAAGAGAGGGCTTCAGGGAAGCTTCCTGCCACACAGACAGCCCTCTCTTTGGCTGCTGGACAAACTGACATGACAGGGAGAAGTGAGTTGCATGTCTCTACTCAACTATGATCAGGAAAGAGAACAGAAAAAGGGAAAAGTGACCAAGAACAGGGCCCACATAGAAATACGGATACATGTACTTCCAGTCCCCCAAACAATGGACACACTAAAAACACACAACATCCCTGTGGGCAGAACTCTGCTCAGAGGCAGCAACGATACTCCAGCAAAGAGAGCGAGGACAGATTCATGGAAAGGATAAACTCTCCTTACACAAAGTCATCAGGTTCTACATCATCGTAAGTGCTTGATTCACTTGTATCCAAAATTAACCCCCAACTTGACTCATTTTGCCAACATAAGAGATCTTTCACTTAATTATCATGTCATCAAAGGAGCCAATCTTAAAGACGTGACATAAAACTCAGAAACAAAAATGCATTGGGGAGGGGTTTGCAAATCTGTCTGTCGCACCCACCTTGCCCTTCTTGATGCACGTGTTGATGGTGTCAAGAAGGTCTGCCCGGTTCTTATCACTTTTGGGCAGCTCAGCGAGCTCTTTCCCCAGGAGCTCGCCTTTGTGGTAGCCCATCATCCTTTCAAAGGCTGGGTTGACGTACTGTGAACAGGAGGTGGTTAAAGGTCAGTGTGGGTATGCTGTGTGCCCTCAGGAGTGCTTGCTGGGACACAGAGGAACAGGTTGGAATATCAAGTAAGAAGTTCCCTGGATGAGCACTCTCTGATGTGGGTGCCGACTGGTCTCTGTCACTTCAATAAGCCCCCTGGAGTCGCTGCCTCACTCCTGAGCAGCAGTGTATTCATTCACCACCCCAGTGCCCTAGTTCTCTCTGGGGCATTGGAAGAAATTCCTTAGCAGACAAAGAGCAAGAAGTCCTCATCTAGTAGAGCCAGCCTCTTGTGGGCCTTACTCATCCCCAATCGGCCAAGAAGAAAACAGTCAAAAAATAAAAATGAGTTAGAATAAAAATGAATTGGTTGAACAGGTTGTGGCTTCTATTAGTCACATCTCTACAAGGCAGAGATTGGCTCTCTCATGCCTCCTTTCTAACTGCCACTGCCTACTAACCAATGCTATGGCTTGGGGCCACTTCCCATCTCACCTGAACCATAAATCTAGTTAAACAGGTTGTGCAGGAGGCAGCCCTTTCAGTACTGGGCACATGTGGGTGTGAGAAGAGGCCACCTTGGCACATCTGGAGCCAGCATACTCAGAGGTTTCTTTCTAAAATTCTGCCCAGGGCCCTGGAATTCAGAGCTATTTCCTTGCCTGACTCCCAGGTCCCATCTCCACCCTCCAACTTCTTCTCCAAGAACAATCTACTAGATGAGAAGCTGAATAAGGGAGACAAGAAAGACAAAGAACATGGGTAAAATGTGACCGTACAGCCTCTAGGTCATGGATTTCTTTGGGCATCATGTACATCCATCTGCTGCTTCGGAAACATTCTTGCAAACTATAATCATCATCACTCTTGCACTCCACTATGACGATAGTAGTAAGTAGCCTGGTGATGCAGGGACACTTGGGGAGCTGTTCCCCTGCGAACAAACCTACTAACACAATTAAACTTGGGAGCTGGAGAGGTTTGGAGGGTGCTCTGGAGCCTGAGCACGAGGCCTTATGAGGCTGACAGAAGAGTTGGGGTGGTGACACTATCTTCAGCGATCTCCTATCACCACCCTCCTGGGGCCAGGCAGCAGGCTACTGCTCACCAGCTGGGCCTACACCTGCGTGCTGAGCTCCCTGTACTTCCTCCCCATCTGTGGGCCTCTGCCTACGTGTTCTCTCCCCTCACAACGCCCCTCCCCAACTCCATGCCCTGCCAAGTTGGATTTGTCCCTCCTCCCAACTCCTCCCCTCCGCTAGCAAGCCGCCCTTGACCCCACGCCCATTCCGAGCTGGAGCCACTTCTATAGGCTCCCACTCTCTTCCTGTGCAGGCTTCCAGTGACTTCTCGCACTCAATCCAAGTTTTTATTTATCTCTCTCCCCCACTAGACATAAAATCCTCCAGGAAAAGCCTACTTTGGATTTATCTCTGGATACTCAGGACTGTTTAGTAAATATGTGATGTATGTATTGTTTTCCTTGTTGGCCAAATCCTCATACATTTCCATGTGTGTTTATTCTACCTTCACTATTCAGTTGCAGATAGGGGTACAAGTCATGGCCCTTTGTTCATGCTAGGGTTCCCGTAACCTCAGAATGCAGCAGGTACTCAAACATAGTGCCTTGGAGCCAAGGCACTCAAGTTCAAATCCTGGTTCTGCCAATAACGAGCTCCACGACTGTGGGCAAGTTACTTGTCCCCTCTGGTCCTCAGTCTCTTCATCTGTAAAATGGCTATAGTAGTTCCTGGCTCATAAAGTTGTTTTAAGAAATAAATGAGAATGTGTAAAATGCTTACTGCTGTGCCTGGTATATGATAAGCTTTGTGTAAGTGTTTTAAAGCAAAGAGTTGAGATGGATGGATCGATGGATGGGTATATATTATTCTTAAATTTAAGGGCCATCACCTAACCTCTGAACATGCATAGTCACACAGAGGCATAAACCCCTCAGTGGCCGTGCCCTGAGAAGGACTCTGGTAATGAGTAAGAATGTATGTGAAATACCCTGTCCATGAGGGCTCCTCTTGAAATCCCTAACACAAATGTCATTTTATTTCTCTTTTCCCTATCACATCCTTTATTCAACTTCTTTCCCCTTGTTTTTGAGTTTTATATTCAGATTGCCAGTAGGTTTTTTTTTTTTTTTAATTTTTTTTTTCAACGTTTTTTATTTATTTTTGGGACAGAGAGAGACAGAGCATGAACGGGGGAGGGGCAGAGAGAGAGGGAGACACAGAATCGGAAACAGGCTCCAGGCTCTGAGCCGTCAGCCCAGAGCCTGACGCGGGGCTCGAACTCACGGACCGCGAGATCGTGACCTGGCTGAAGTCGGACGCTTAACCGACTGCGCCACCCAGGCGCCCCACCAGTAGGTTTCTTAAAGGGCAAGCCTATTTCCTCCTGGTCACAGTAAAGGTGGGCAGGGGTGACACCACCACCATGTCACCCCCTCCCCACCAGAGATACAGGGTCTCTAACCACCAGATGCTCACCATAGAACGAAGGACTCTGCTCCCTGTTCAAGGAGTCATCAGACGACAACTGGGGAAGGCAAGTGGAGAGCAGGGAGCCCCTCTCCTCACTATAGAAATCACAATCTGGCTGCCCACTGTCAGAGGGGGGTGCAAAGCAGATCCGTTTCATGTTTGGAATGGATTGTTCAAGTCTGGACAGAAGTGAGGGGGATGTGAGATTTGCACTTGGTCGATAGCAAACATGTCTGGTTTCTCTGCAGTCCAGGATGCACACCTGTGTGTGCATAGGTGGGCACTAACAGCAACCAGAGGAAGCTTTCAGACCCACGGCAAGGAACAGCCACAAAAACAGATTCTGGAAATACAGCCAAACACGGAACCAAGAGGGAAGGCTTTATAATCAGAAAGACATGGCTACAGATTTTGGTTCCAATACTTATTACTGGGGCTTTCCTTGGGTAAATTCCTTGACCTTGCTGGGCCTCAGTTTCCCCCATCAGTATCATGGGGCACTTGTGTTTCTTTCACAGAGTCATTGAATGGAAAGGAGACAACATTATGAACATGTTAATGAAGGGGCCAAGGCAGGGTGGGCTGCTGCTGTTACTGGTTAGGTTTGACAGCAGGGTGTATCCGTGTGCAGTGGGGGCTCTGTTGTGTGGCCACCATATCCTGAGCACTGTCTTTGGTTTCCACTGAGGACAGCAAGTGTTCCTTACACTCAGTGCCATTATGCAAACCAACTCCAGGCAGGCCAGTATCCGTCGATGGAGAAGTCCACATTTCAGATTATTGTTGTAGCAGAAATGTCTTACCTTCCAACAAATACAGTAAGATGACTTCATTTCAACAAAGGTTCATCTACTATACACATTTCCTTAGGAAGACAACTTTACCATACAAGACTGCTATATAATTAGAATACCAACTGTAGGCAAATAAATGAATACCTTTGAAAACATTTCATTCCCATAAGCATTTACTCTACAATTTTGACATACTTCTGGCGTGATTTAAATGCTGTCTTCGCAAATTATCAAAGAATTTACCCTATCTTGGTCATAGGAAGCATAGGTTTGGATCCAAAATAATTTTTTTATTCTTGGTGAATATCTAATTCTTAGATTTCAGTCTATCAGTTTTCTTTACATATTTTTGATGTCCCTTTCTCCAAAGAAAATACACAGTAATGTGAGGATTATAGGAAAGTTCCTTGGAAAAGGATGGCTCCAACTTGAAAGGTTCTATTTTGACATCTCCAGACAAAAAGTGTCTCCGTACCTGAATCACATGGTCATCACTTGTAATTTCTATGGCTTCATGACAGTGGTCTAATGCTGTAAACACTGAATTACAGGCCCTGAAAGTTGCGAAAGATCAATGTTAGTGAAGCTATAAAACCATTAGCGTTTCATATGTTAATTTATCAAAGTAAACAGTTCCCCCAAATTCATTAAAGCCATGTTCTTTGTGAAGGAAAAAAAACCTCTAGCCTTTCAAAGTAAGCTAGTTTGTTTGACAGCAGCATACATTTCTCTGACTGTGACACAAAGAAGAATTGTAATCCAGCAAAATCTTCATGGATCATGGAAAGAACCACCTATGTGCTCAATGAAACCTTAATACAGACCCAAGAGAATGAAGTTGCAGGAGGCCATCTTACAGGTCTCCCGGATCTACATCAACACTGTTCTTCTGTTTCATTCCTAGTGTGGCCACGGTGGAGTCAAGTCCCCAATAATTAGAACTGAATTAAACCCAAACTGAATCTGAGGTATTCTGTATGCCCTTTTTCAATAGACACAGAAACACTTTTTCCTCTTTTCTTACTTTCGTAATCTCTGGTCCATAAGCCTTTATATGGTACTTTGCTTTCAACCTCACCCACTGGCACGATGGAAGGCACATATGGCAAGATTCCTCTTGCCTCGTTAACCCTACAGCTCTCCAGGTAGGCACTTTTCTTGGTGACCTTTCTAAGGTACATGTAGAATACTGGAAATATTTCAACTTCTCAATTGCTTAGAATTTTAAGTACCTTCTAAATCTAGCGCAACTCCAAATATGGTAAGTTATTTACTATCTAACACAGAAAGTATGTGGCTAGTTTCTAGAGCTTTTATATTTGTGCTGGCTGTTTAAAGAATCCCAGTGAGGCCTGTCTGACACATTATAAAAAAAAAAAAAAAAAAAAAAAAAAAAGATTTACTTGATTCATGTTCCTTCTTATAAAACATACTGTTTTATAAGATGTTATTCATTTTTTCCACTCATGGAGGCATCTAAATTTGCCATCCTGTTTTAAACTATTTACAAGGAAGAGGGGGAAAAAAACCTGGCTGAAGTCTGGTTCTGTATTCTGCCAGTTATGGCACCACGGGCAACTTTTTATCTTTGCTGGCTCCCAGTTACCTCATCTATAAGTGAGAGTAGTAACACCTGTTTTATAGGTTGCTGTAAAAATCAACAGTTTATGTGAGGCATTTCTCAAAGTGCTTCAGATAATGTAAGAATTCAGCTCATAGTACTTGTTATTACCTGTCAGATCTCGGAGCAGTATTTCCCTACTCTCTAACACTTTCAAAGGCCATTGGTGGAAAGAAAAGTAAATCATAACCTATCTTTTCTCAGGAGAATACTTGAACTATCTAACGAAGAACTGCATTCAATAATAGCAAGGTAACCTGCATGAGGAGTGAAGGATTTTAGTCCATGGTGCAGTGATGAAGGTACCAGTGTGGAAGGGTAAATAAGTAACTGTGATGGGTGAGCTGAGGAGAAGGTAAGTCTAACTTGTCTGAGATTCCAGATAGGTACAGTATGTTTCCTCATTTAAATTGTACCAGTCTAATTTCAACCATGTACTGCCTTAATACCATTGCCGCATTTGTAAACAAGATCACCTAAAATAAGGGGGAAAAAAGATTTTTAAATTATTACCAAAGTCACTAGTACCCTGCCTCCCACAAAGAGGCAAGCAACAGCTAGTCGTCTCAGAAGTATTTTCCAGGCATGTGCGTACAGAATCCGATGTTGCAGCAGAGGCAAACATTTCCCGTCCCCCAGGAGTCAGACGTGGAAAAGCACATTCTGTGTGGACTAAACCTTACATTTGAGAGCTAGATAATTAAGCTATAACACATTTTATCAAATGACAAATTCATCTTTTGCCCGTTTTCTTAACGTACCTGTGTGCCTCACCTAAGCATTTAAAAGGGTACTTCAGAGTATTAGTGTTTTTGTCAAGTCAAGAGCAGCCTTTATGTAAGATCTTAGCTCCAAATGTCCAAAATTCATCTATTAAACATTTGTTGTATGATTATCCACAAAGCATAAAATCTTCAGTATAATGCCCAATGGGACAAAGCAAATTCTCATGAACAGTCAAGGTAGAAGGATCTGGATGGGGCCAGCAGATGGTTTTCTCCCAGTGACACGCTGGACTGCACTGTTAAGAACTAGGCTTTAAAGCAATTTGGCTGATGGTTCTATTTAAATAAACCTGCAGCAAAATGAAGTAATCAATTTGAATCATGTTCCTAAAGTTTGGGAATTTAATAGCTTGTATTAATTATTAATACTCTTCATGCAGAAGAGCCTTAACTTTATTATTTTCTGTTCTTAGGAACCACGTAACTGTGCCTCAGATATATTTTTGTACCTTTCAGGTTGAGAAGTTGGAAAATTGGAAAAAGCACAAAGGAAAGGTAGCCGCAATGTGGAAACCCATGAAGTACAGGCCATAGAACCATGTCCCCTCACCTTCTTAAGGAGCCCTTGAAGGTCCAGATGGAAAAGGCAAATATTACAGGGGCCCAAGTGTCATGTCTACAAGTCTACAAAGAACACAGTGGTGTGACAGGGTGGTGAGTTCATCCGACTGAAGAGCAGGATGCCGGGATCCGACCCCAACACTGCCACCAACATACTGGGTAGCTGTGATCATGTCAAGAGTCTCCCTGGCTCTCAGTGTTTTCCTCTGTCCATTGGGGCAGGAGTGGTTGGGTTGCATTATCTCCTGTATTCCTACCACGGATATTCCAGAATCTACTCAAAACACATATATACACAAAATGAGGCTGCCTGCAAAAAGGCAGGACTGTGCAAGGTGGTGGCTTCAGGGAAACCTAAATCTGAACCTAAATCTACATCCCAGCAGGGTCTGGGAGGCAGGGAGAGGGAAGCACAGGTTGCCAGGGCGTCATAGACTTGCTCCTGGTGAGCCCCAATCCTGGGTAGCCGTACCATGGGAGCCAATTACATTAAGGTTTTACTGCTTGGACTCTACTCCTGTGACAGTGCCTGTCACGCAGGGCCCATGATAAAGTGCTCTATAAATGTCTGTTGATACTGAGAAGTGTGGTATTCCATTGAACTCAAGTTTTGTCCATCAGAGACTTTGACTCCTGAAATGGAGGACCGCTATTCTCTTTAGACTTGGAATCAAGTGAACATGATGATTTGGGTCTAAGTCCTAGGTAAGAAAACAGGACTGCATTAGTATAAACTTACCAGTTTAAGCTCCCGGTAAGCAGCTAGATCCTATCTGCATTTAGGATAACACAGTTCTTTTCATGATAAAGAGGCATAAGAACATTGGAAGAGAAGTGATCATCATTTACCCTATTATTTCCCTAGACAGTCTCCATTTCATTTGTCCCCTAAACAATAGTACTGTTTAATAAAGTAAACTCATCAAGCATACAGAGATGTGATTTATCTCCTCTCTTTAGAAATTATTCTTTATAATGGAACTTTAAAATTAAATATTTTTTCTTTGATCACATGATCCTTCGGTTTTCTTGGCTAAATATGGTTACCATACCCCAGGACCTGGACAAGAGTGTCTACCTTCAACATTTGACATCCTCCTTAGAGTACAGACTGTCCTTGCAGAATGCTAGTAATGTCACATATTTAGCTGCAGCTGGGGGCGGAATTGCAGAGAAAAGTATTATATAATTAGACTATAATTATTCTGGCATTGTATAATAAAGAGCCTCATTTTCCCCATCTGCAGCAAGTGACAGAGTTGCCTGCCTGACTCTGAGGTCCAGGTGGAGTCTTTAGATGTCCGTGAATATGCATGGAGCTGGGGAGATCATGGAATGGGTCACCAACCCCTGACTGCTAGGCTCAGATATAGGGTACCCAGGAAGAGTCAAACCATGTACACACACCCTTCTCCTCTAAAAAAGGAAGTTGGAGATGCTTGAGGCAGAACTAGCCAAAAACCAATGGAAGAAACTGACCACATAGTCCTTCTCTGGCCTTCTGGGGAGAACTCTTGCTTTCTTTTCCCCACAGCTGGGGCTGCTCTCTTGCTGGGTGCTCATGACCAGGAAGAGAGGCTCTTGACCAGTCTTTACCAGAGGCTCTTTACCTTAAGCTGCTGTGGAAAGGGATCTGCACCCTGGGCAAACCTACCTTTCGGACACCACTGCTTGCCTGAGTCAACTCCATTTAACAACTTCACACTGATCTGCATGCATTAAGAACTTGAGCTTTCTCATTATGACCTCCACAATGGGCTCAACTCCTCCAACCAGCTCCAGTCAGTGAGGGGTGAGAAGTTATGGGACTTATGCAGGGTTATGTACTTAGAAACGTGCTAAGTTCAGAATGTGATGAGACCCTCAGAAGTGTTCAGTGCCCTGGCTCTAAGCAAATTTTATCAGCACAGTAACTTCAAGCCCGTTCTTTTAACCCTCGTGCTGGCTGAGAATGTTTATTTCAAATTGCCAGACCTGCCTTTGCCCTGCTGACAATGAATGAGGCTTCTTTTTTTAAGAGAGAGAGAGAGCGAGAGAGTACGTGTGCACACGTGAGTTGGGGAGGGGCAGACGGAGAGGGAGAGAGACAACCTGAAGCAGCCTCCACACTCTGCACAGAGCCCAACACGGGGCTCAATCCTACAACCCTGGGATCATGACTAGAGCCAAAATCAAGAGTTAGATGTTTAACCAACTGAGCCACCAGGCATCCTCACCTTCTGACATCCTACATGTGCCATCACACTTAAATGTTGCCTAAGAAACCTCAAACCTCAGTTATTTAAAATCAAATGAAGGAATTACCTATCAAAGCAACAAGGGGTCTGCTGTTCATTCTTGTTGTGGATCATACGCAGTTAAAGAACTGAAACAAAATGACATCCCTCTTTTTCTATCTATCATGAAAAAATCTAAACGTATAGTCTTTTGGGGGCACCTCGGTGACTTAGTTGATTAAGCATCCCACTCTTGATTTCAGCACAGTTCACAATCTCATGGTCGTGGATGGGATCAAGCCCAGGTTGGGCTCTGTGCTGAGCTTGGAGTCTGCTTAGGATTCTCTCTCTCCTTCTTCCTCTGCCCCAAACCCACTCATTCCCTGTCTCTCTCTCTCTCTCAAAATAAGTAAATAAACATTAAAAAAAATAAAAGTACAGTCATTTTATCCTTAATTAAAAAGAGTAGAGATCCCAAGGAATAAAAACAATGTACAATAAACATCATAAATTGCTGAAGTCAAGGCAGTGTGGTTTTCTTGAAAACGTCTCTTAAGTTCTCTGAAGTTAATAAATACATGGATACAAAGAAACCTAGGGATTTCACTTATATATTCAAAAACCGTTACCAGTATTCCTCACTGAAGACTTTTAAAATATCAGAATTTCCATTAGTTTGACTTTTTAAAAAAATATTTCCCTGCCTAAGGAAGTGACTGTTTCTCCCCACACTATTTCTTAAAGCTCTCTGTCCACCAAAAAGTGACTTCCCTGACCAGGGTAAACAAACCCCAGAAAAACCTGCCTTTATGGGTTTATGCCAATCCATTTTACTTCCAAGGATGGCAGAGAAAAATTAAGTTTACACAGGGTTTTGTCCACTTTGAATGCCAATCAAGTAATCAAGAGAAGCATAATCATTACAGTGAGATGCTATCTTACTTATTTTTCACTAGGCCTGAAACCGTCATGACCTCTGGGTTGGCCACAGAGAGAAACCATGCCAGGGACCTTCTGGCATCCAAAAGCCTGGAGCCGTTAAGGGCTGGACTCCCAGGAGCTATAGGCTGGCAAGAGCCTCCTCTCTGCCCTTCTCTCCTACTTGAGGGGGATAGGTTGAAGAAATCAAGGTCTGATGTGCTAGAGGGGAACCTCCACAAAACCGGGCATGAGCTAGGGCCCTGATATCCCAAGATGTCCCGGAAGCAGAACATCTTTCCAGCAGACAGATGTCTAGACAATTCCATCTCAGAAGTGAACATTATGAAAAGCCTGCTTTTAAAGCACTATTTGCCTTTAAGGAGACTTAAAGTAAGTTTCTTGAACACACTTCATGCATACTGAGGTCACAAACAAACCTCATGAAATTGCTATCATGGTTACATAGCAATTATTATGGCTGGCATAATAGATATACCATGGGTTTGCTCCTGTTCTTAACAATCCAAGCAAGAATTTATAAATGTTAAAAGAGTAGTAAATAGAAAGTAATCCTCAAAGGCTACTCTTAATCTCAATTTAATTGTATGAAAATTAAACATTACTTTTCCTAGACTATAATTTTAAAACTGCTTTAATTAGTGGAAAATACTGTCAAAGAAAGAAATGCTTTCTAATTTATTTCATTGAGCAAAGGGCTCTTAGTTTGGATTCTGCCATTTACCAGCTACCATTACCTGTCTAACAGTTTCAAAATCCCTGGCATTCAGCTAGGAACCTGTGAACATCAGTCTGATGACAGAAGCTTTTGTACAACATTGTTAACCTTGTGTTCCTTCTTATTTTTGCTACATACCGTAATTTGAACTGTGAGCGAACTTCCCCGTGTTCTATTTGAATCAGTTCATTATAGCAAGCAATTATGCTGCTATTCTCCATAAATCTCTGCAAAGAAAACAAAGATAATATGTAAGACATACAATGACTTCTTAAGGAGTCAAATAAAGGAACTTAGTTTTTCCCACCCCAGGTAACTCTGTTATATAAGACAACTTGAGAAATTGAAATGAAACAAAAGTTGTCAAACTCTTTGAAATGCTTGTTTAAATGTATGAGAAACAACCGATAAGGTAATACTGTATGTTTAACTCCCCTGGTAACAAAGGTGGGGAAAAACTTCATCACAAATACTCACAGGAAAATAAACACACAAGGGCAGAGAGAGCATCTACCCCCTTGTTAATTACTGAAACATTTTGGCTTTATTTTGCACTAAGAAAAGTCTTTTCAAACCCCACACTGGACACTCATACTATGTGCCACAGTATGAATGGTCATTTTCAAGGGAAGAGACCCTTCTCTGCTAACTTCCTCATCTTCTGATTGCCAAATGCACTCTCCTCTTACACACACACACACACACACACACACACACACACACACACACACACACCATGCATCTAGCATGGATGGCTTCTCCCTGGGGAATACTTCTGGTTCCCCACTACTCCAGGGAGAAGCTGGTAGAGGGTAATGAAAAGGGGGGGGGCATGAACACAGAACACAAACACACAGAAGGGAAATACTTTCTCTTTTTCTGCAAAGTTAAACATGGTTAGGCTCAGGCTGAGCTTCTGGATGGGTGGAGATTATGTAAAAGCCTGTAGACAAGCTCTGAGCATTGTGAGCAGATGCTTTCTAAGATACTAAAAAGGATCTGTGATAAAAATCAGTTTCAAAAGTGTTACAATCAACAGTTGGGCAGATTTTTTTTAAAGACACCAATTTTAATAAATTTTATTGTCTGTTTTTTTATTATAAAAGTTATACACATTAATTTAAAAATGTGTAAAGAAAGTCACGGAGGAAAAAACCCCAAGTCACTAACAATGTTATAAGCTGGAGATATCATTACGTTTGGTTTATCTCCCTTAAGCTCCAATGCCTGTGTGTGTGTGTGTGTGTGTGTGTGTGTGTGTGTGTAATACTTTAAATAGAGTCTGTAAAATCATACTGTATTTTCACTTTCATTTAAGTACTAACTTACTGAGATCTTATTTTTCTTTAGTTCTAAGAACTTCCATTGTAGTGAAAAAGAGCTTTCTACAGGTGATGGTTTCTAAACACTGGAGCCCTTGTCTTGCACACCCCTTGTCTGGCATTTAATGACTCTTCTATAGACCGAAGGTAGAAGATTCTCCTCTTCTTTGGTGGTTTTCTAGGCTATGTTAACTCCTATTATTGAAATAATGTGAGTGGATCAAAAGTAGTGAACTTCAAACTTCAATATGCTAGGAATCACCATGCATTCTTCCAAAAATGTAGATTCATGGACCCCACATTCAGAAATTTAGAATGTTTCTTTAAGACAGAACTTCTCAGAGCATTCAATATGCTCATGTGCAATGTTCCTAGCATGCATTGTGCATTTCCAGGGGTGGGAAGAGGAGGAACAGTTCTCACTGATTTCCCAAGCTTATTTGACCACGGAAGCCTTCTTTCGTGGAACACCTATTAAGAACTTTTGGAACACGAGTGCGCCACAGAATAGTTTGGGAACTACTACTTTGGTGGACCCAACGTGGAGTTTGGAGTTAAGTAACACATTGTTCCTCCTTAACTTTGTCATGACTATGAGCTCTTGCAAACTATTTAGGCATTCTGAGCCTGCTTCCTCCTCTGCAAAAATGGAGAAAATATTAAATTTCTTATGTGTAGATGAGGATTAAGTAAATCCCCTCAAATGGAGCCTAACAGTCCATCTTAGCTCTCCACTTTCTCCTCCACAGGAAGCCTCCCCAGCGCATCCAACCACTGTACCCACAGCAGGCCTACCCCATTGTATTTCATACAGTAAGTGCTTCATGAACACCTGTTGAGCGAGTAAGTGTCATTTCAAACAGAAAAGGGGCACGTAAAGGTTGATATAAATGCAGCTGCTATTGCCCTTTGCTAATTAAGATATTGGTTTGTAAAAGGCTCCGAATGGACTGAGTACCACGCAGTGAGCCACTTATACACAGCTACCAAAGCTTCATGGAGAGCTGTTGTGGAATATCTGATGGCACAATTTGTTCCTGGATCCCCACTCAGGGACCTACAGATTGATGCACTGGCCAATTAGCTAGCACCACAGACCAGAGTTTTAGCAGATGATTTAATACAGTCAAAACAACCCAGAGATGAGAAACAAACTCAAGAATAGCCAGCATATTTGGAAGGGTGCTTGGGGAGAAAGCTGCCAAAGACAAGATTTTACCCAAAAAAGGAGACTAGCCACCTGGAGAGCTTCAGCTGATCTTGAGCCACAGTAACCCAGGAGGTAAAGCCTCAGTAGGTTTGGCATGCTTCTCACAGGAGAGCTCAAGCTATCTGGGGAGGGGGGGTCCCTGACCTAGCTGGTAAATGGATTTGATCAGACTCAGCATTAAAGATTGCCAGGTGGTCCCTGACAGGTACTATCTTTCATGCTCCCTTGAAGAGGGTTATCCACAATGGCTGACTGCCAAGAGCAGCACCACAGCCCAACAAAGGGAAATGAAACCTACTAGAGCAGCAAGGACAGGTTACCAAAGGAGTAAAAAAGAAAGTGTGAACTTTACCTCCTCAATGTATTTAGTGGCATTTGTACCCAAAGAGGGTCAGGTGTTCCTCCTGGATATAATGGGCAATCTCAGCCCTCCAGACAATCTCTAAACCAGTTAGAGGTAGGCTCACTGAATTACAAGCAGAATATTCCTGAAGGATGGTTAACAGCACCTATGTAGATCCTCACTGACAGAACCTACAGTGTGTCACGCTATTCTGTCAGCTCCCAGATAGTGCAGAAAACCTGCCTCCTCACACTCCCAGAGATCCTGCCTCACAGGCGAAGAACAAGGCTGGGATGGGGATCACCATTTAATGTAAGACCTACGAAAGCTGCAAATGACTACATCATTTCTTAGGAAGTGCCTAAGAAAGGAAGTCTCAGCCACATGGCTTGACAATTTCCTTTTGCAACTCTCCATTCCCGGACTCAGAAGCACTGTCCTAGGCATTCTCATTAAGACATGACTCCCAATGCCAGCCTTTGATAGAGGAGATGATGGACAAAGCTGTCAGGAGAGTTACAGTGCTAGATAGAAATATTTCTATTACACAGGTGAACCACTATGCTACCTTGAGTATTTTATAGAGAACTGCTCCTGCACACCGAGGCATACCAAAGCACAAAACCACATCACACATTCCCGCTTCTCTGTGCTCTATGACAAGGATTGTTTTTTTAACCCAGGGTAGCAAAGCACCATTACATATTTGGGTTCAACCTATTTGGGGCCCTCTGGGCCCCATGGATCTGGATGTCCATTTCTCTCCCCAGGTCCAGAAGTTTTTAGCCATTATTACTTTAAATGTACTTTCTGTCCTTCTTCTTCTTCTGCAAATACCTATAATGAGAATATTATAAGTATTGGGCTTTTTTTCCCCCCATTGTGTCCCATCATTACCTTAGGCTTTCTTCACTCTTTTTCATTGTTTTTTCTTTTTATTCCTCTAACTGGGTGATTTCCAATGGTCACAGATTCTTTCCAGGTCACAGGTTCTTTCTTCAACGTGGTCAAGTCTACTTCTTAAACTCTCTACTAAGTTCTTTAATTCAGTTATTGTATTTTTCAATTCTATGATTTTTGTTTTGCCTTTTTTTTTTGATGGCTGCTATTTCCTTGTCAAACTTCTCATTTTGTTCTTGCACTGTTTTCCTAATTTCATTATTTGTCTGTGCTTTCTTGTGGTTTACTCAACTTCCTTGAGATGATTATTCTGAATTCTCTAACACTTCACGGATCTCCATTTCTTTAGGATCAGTTATCGAAGCTTTATTAGTTTCCTTTGGTGTTGTCCTATTTACCTGATTTTTCACGATCCTTGACTCCTTCTGTCGGTGTCTGTGCATCTGAGTACCTGGGCTCATCTTACAGACTTTATAGGTTTGCTTTGGCAGAGACTTCATCAGTCAGCTCAGTCTGGGTTTCTGGGTGTGATTCCTGGTAATGACCTTGGTCAGGTAGGGCCTATTATGATCTATTTCAGGGCAAGGCAAGTGTCAGACTCTCAAGACAGGGATGAAGCAGTGTGCTACTGGCCTGTCTCCCTACCCAGGCGAAGCTACAGGATGGGTTCTACAGTTGACTGAAGTTTCTGGTCAGGCTTACCTGATGGTCAGATCTGTGTACCGTATTCAGTAGTAGATGAGTCTGGGAACGACCTTCCCGGCCCTGCCCCGGCAGGGCAGCAGGATGGGATCCCAGGCCTGTACTGCTTGTTTTTTTAGGGACCCAAATTAGGCCAGAATGTGCACTGAATTTCCTGGTCAGGTGAGGCCACCAGTTGTGTTCTGAAGACAGGCTGTACAGTCTGTTCAAGCACCTCTGTATGTAGGGCTGCTGAGAGGGCTATGCAGCTTTCTGTGTGCTGTGGTTCAGTTCCCTGGCTGGGGAGGCTAAACGTTGTGTTCAGTGATGAGTGGGGCTACGAATTACATTTCCTGCCTGCAGCGGGAGAAGCAGCTCTAAAGCTAGTAAAAGTCTTTGTCTTAACTCTAGGGGGCCTGTTTGCCAAGTGTCCTGATGGAATAGTGCCATTGGCTTTGTTATGCAAACCATCAGTTCTTCCTTGTCCAGCCTGTCGGCTCCAGTGTTGTTGGGTGGCATCCAGGAGTTATCCCCAGCCCTTCTGGGCAGAAGGGGCTGGAAGACACTCCACAGCCAGTGTAGCTTCCGTGCCTGGGCAAGAAGGGGAGGGGTCACTCCAGGCTACTCTCAATTTCCCAAACTGACTCTGCAGGTTGGGAGAGGCTAGGAGCTAACCTCAGCCTGGGCTATGAATTAATCTGCCTTTGAATAGCAGATAGCTCAGAAATATTGCATGCCCAGTACGGCCTCTACTCTGGGGACAATCAGCTCTGCATGCCCCTCCCTCAAGAGCCCCCGGGGTTGTACTGCATCCAGGAGTTGTTGCCAGTCTTTCTGGTCAGACAGGGCCTTAAGACACTCTCCACAGAGGATGGGCAAACCAGCTATAAGGCCAGCAAAACTCCTGTGAGGATCCAAATCAGGTAGTTCAGCACTCTGCAGAGTTCCCTGGTCAGATTGCACCTGTGACTGGGTCCTGAAGATGAGCAAAACCACTGGTTGGGGTTACTACTTGGGAACTGCAAGTATGAACTTAGTCTGCCAAGATCCAGGGGCTGGTTGTTGCCCAGCCCCGCCTCGCCCGCCCCCCACCTCAGTCACATTCCCAGTGGCAGAGCCACAGAGACTTCCTTGGATTCCCTATACTGCAAGATCAGAATACAGGCTCCCACAGAGTAACCCATAACACTGGGGTCGGGGAGCTGGTAGTCACCCCTGGGCTCCCTTTCCACTACAGTATGAGGGAAGACTTCTCTGGGTGGCGCTGCACTGGCCAGGGTAGGGGCAGCATGGTCACTGGATAACTGCTTTTCCTACCTGGCCTGCTGACACAGCAGGGGTGATCACACTGCACCTGTGATGCAGGGGTGCCTCAGCCTCACTTCCATGTCCTAGGACCCTCTCAGCAGTCTCTTGCTCTTGAACAGTTGTCGTTCTCGTGAGGAATTAAGTCAGGAACAACCTGCGTCTCTCTCTTGGTGTCATAGCCAGTGGAGTAATCCATCTCAAGCTTTACATTGAACATTAGTGTTATTCATGTAGTTGTGACTCAAGTAACTTTTCTTTGCTGACACGGATGGCTTAAACCACGAGTTGACAGATGTGAAAGCCATCATGGGTCTGTCCCTAAGGTATAAGCTCTGGCTGGGCCCTGAGGCACACAGAACCCTAGGTGCCAGTTTGGTGGACTTTAACCATATACCGTATAACATTCACAAAGACTGAGTCTCACTGACTAGACTCATTTAAGTGAGGTTACTTTGGGACTACCGAATTTTGACCTGTTGATAATAAGATGTGCCTTTAGGTCATTACATTTCTATGACTAAGACACATGAAGTTATGAGAGAAAAAGCTTGAGTAGCAGTCGCTTATTACTGTCCTGTGAGAACAGCTACGTCCTTTCCCTCAAGGTCCTGGAACTCAGTTCCCTTAAAGGTTATCTGTGGCTGTGCTATTAGGTGAGAACCAAGGATGAAGCATCGGTACCGGACAGGGGTGCTGAGTCACCTCCTACATACATACCCTATTGAATCCTGCATGCAGGAGCGGGAGGACCGAGGCCTCTTCGTGGTCGCCTGATCTGCAGCAAAGCAGAAAATGCAGTCACTCACCAGATACAAACCAGGGTTCCTCACATTGAAACATGGAGAGCGAGCAGCGAGGCAAGCATGGAGTTTGCGTTAAGAGTGGCTTCCTGACCAGCATGTGTCCATGGGATGCACCTGCCTTCAAGCACCCAGAGTCCCACATCTGCCTTCCAGATGCAAAAAGAACACCAACAGGAGAGAAAACTCCAGCAGTGTGTCTGAAAGCATGACCACGGCACACATGAGTGGCCATCTCCAAAGCTGGGCTGGCCTTGAAAGCTGAAACACATGGATGGGACAAGGTGGGTGCATTGCTCATCCCAGAGACTATCCTTTATGTTTTCCCCCAAACTTTCTGGAAATACAACACCCACCCCAAGACCTGGCTGGGTCCAACTTGCAATGTGAGGAAGTCAACTGGCACTATAGACTGCAGCACCCCATAACCAAATGGAAAAGAAGGGTCATTAAGAATGCCAAGGTAAAAGGGAAAAAGAGAAAAAAACTGAGGGTATTGTCCCTCATTTCATGCAAGGTTTCCTATACTGAGCCTATAGTTGGGTCTCAGAACAATCTGAGTACAATGAATGTCTGCTCATAGCATGACAAAGACATGCTATGTTGGGAAACAGGGAAGTAAAATGGAATAAAAGATAAATAAAGTGGGTGGAGGGGCAGGTGGAGAACAAGAAGAGAAATCCCGGTGCTTGTTGGTGGCATTACCTACAGCTCATGCCTTCCCTATAGGAAAGCACAGTCCTCTCTTTTCTACCATGGAACTCTAGATTCTACCTTCTCTAAGTGACAGATTGGAATGGGGGAGGGGGTATGGTGGCACACGAGAGGTCTGAAGGTAGCAACAACATTCTATTTCATAAGCTGTATTGCACAAACTCAGCACTCATTTTGTTATTATTCTCTATCTGTAAAAAATATATTATTTAAAAAATAGGGGGGAAAGGGTGAAAAATAACAAGCCATAGCAAATCATTATTTGTCAAGGATCAGTAAGTATTTTTAATATGTGACTAGAAAAAAATTAGTATTTCTCTTCTGCATCCATGGAATGAGTCAGCCTTGGGGAATATGCACGTGGCCTGGTATCTCCTGGTATCCATGTCTGAGACTCTAACACCCTATTAAGACCTCACAGTGCCCACAAGACAAAATACAAACAAGGGGGCAAAGAAGCTGAGTGTACATCTTGATTCCCCTCACTCATTCTCCTTGAGTCCCCATATATCCCATGAGGATAATGAAGTGGTAAGGAACCAATGAGGATAATTTCTTTCCTTTCCTTGGCCCACAGCGGGAATCCAAGTGAAGTGGCACAGCTCCCAACAACAGACCCAAGTAATAGCAGGGAAGGAAGAGTCTTTGGTTGGGGTAAAACTATGGAGCCAGGATTTCCTCCTGTACCAATATGGCTTTAGAAGACAGTATTTCAAACCTCCCCGGGCCAGGCTTGCCTGGGGGAGACCTAAACTCCCCAGTCTCTGTTGCCGGCTTGTCAGCAACTTTGCTGCAGACTCTGTGAGAGCTGCCACAATGGAGCCAAGTGCAGTAGGTCCTAGGCCCTAAATAAAGGTCTTAGTCTCTCAGAAGCTAATGATGGCATTAAGCAAACACCACAATTTGGATACTGCAAGGATTTCAAGGGTTGTAGCTTGTACAAACAACTTTTTTCCTTTGAGGTCTTTCATCCTAAGTGGTGGCCATTTCAGACAACAAACCCTGAAGAGAACCTTCTCATCCCACCATCTCAAACCTACAGCCCAATCCCCCTTTTTTGCCTTCCAACGTTGGCATGCAACCTTGTGTCCTGCTTCTAGACACTGAAGAGTCACAGTCCAAATTATACAATCCTTTCCTTCCAGCGTATTTAGAGTGCTTCTTTGTTCTCATGCTGTAATTTGTTTCTTCTTTAGTGAAAAACAAGCATTCTCCCTCCTCTTATCTTCAAAGAAAAGATAAGCGGGAACAATGTTCTTCCCAGACCTCTTTGTCAGATTTTCTCATTATTTCTATCATGCGAGGAGTGCTCATTTTTTCCTAAGATGTACAGGTATGTGTTAACAGCAATTAAATATGACAGAGAAAAAGGTGAATATTTTCAGAAACTTGCAAAACAAAGAACACCCCCACAGAGTGAGATCTAAGGTTGGTGTTGTAGGGCCGAGGACATGCCCAGTGCTGTGCTGGCTCAAAGACTGGATTCCACCAGACAAATGTTTCAGAATGAACAGTACTACTTCCAGCTGGGGATGGAGGTGAGCTTACGCTTGGGAAACCACCGCCAGGATCACCGTGTGCTCGGAGGGATTTGTGGCTCGGATCGACCTGCAATGAAAAGGCTCAAGTCAAACCAAGTGATCTAAGCTTTGTTACAATGAACGCATGCGGAACTTCACATTGAAAATGGCACAAAACCAAATCAAGAGAAAGTCTAAAAACACATGCAAGACAACAAAGAAAGATGCCCTTGTAGATTAGGACAAATTCTTTGTTTTACTGGAAAAAAAAAAAAAAGATTTTGTTTTTAACGCCAAGGCAATTATCCAATAGGTCAGACCTGCCAATTTTCCACTTCAAAAACTGGCAAATTCCACTTAAATTCCATGTTTTCTGACTGAAATTCCACTCTGCAAAAAAACTGGCAGTCCTAGAGGTCTCTAGTTATCAGTTTGTACTTGGGGAGCTCATTGCATTGGACCTTTTTTTCTTTTAAAATAGCAGGGAGCCCAGAAAGATGACCTTATTATAAAAATTAATACACTCACTGGCAGCTGGACATACAAACTCAGTTTAAAGCCTATTAAGGGTGGTACAAACAAACACCTAATTTTGTTGGTTGCACTGTTGTTTGGCTCAAATACTTGAGACAACTGGATTGTCAACTAGGGCTGAGAAAAGCTGCAATATAGCGTCTATCACTGTGAAGATACCTGTTTTGTACTAGGACCACCTGTATATACTTTATTCCCTAGGAATTTAATAGGATTAAAATAATTAAGGATAAAGAATTTTGAGGTCTGTGCATCTTCTTAGAAAATGTGCTATGTGTATTCCTGCAGCTCAGATTCTGGATTTTTCTGGTCAGGGGTGGTGAATTGGATGAACTTTTAATCAAGGGTCCCATACTTGAATCTTACTACAAATAAGCAGTATGCTTGTTTTGACCCATCTCCCTGGTCTGGACTCTGTTTATTTTGAGAGCCCTGGGAAGAGAACCATCATCTCCAAGAACAGAAGGCTCAAGGCTGCTCCTGAGTCATTTGTGAAACAGCATGTATTTGTTGATCTTTCTAGCTATTGGCATTTCAGCTCTTCTCCATTTCAACATGTTTGTACTACCGCTCCCCCAGAAAAAGCCAGCTTGTATTGCTTCATTTCCTTCAACTCTAAAATTTCCTGACCTTTCTCAAAAAACGTACCTTCCCATTTCCTATTCCTGGAGACCTCACTCTACGTGGGTGGAAGGCTCAAAAAAATGACCAGCTCTGGTCTTCCTGGGAAGTAAAGGTTTCCCTGGTAGATAAATGGTATTTGAACAAACTCCTTAAGTTCAATGGTTTCACTCACTGTGGAACAGAGGAGTAAGTCAATATCCCTTCCAAGGCTAGCACTGACTACTTCCTGAATTCAGCCATCCCATAGCACAAGTCCTGGTAAGGTGAAGCTATAGTTTTTGTCTACCTACAAACCTACTGAATTCTCAGCAGCACCTAATGAAAAAAATGCACAGCAAGTCAGAGGTATGCCCTACTCTCTAGGGAAATGCTAAGCACTTCTCACCTTTGTTGAGCCTCTTCCACCCCAGTGAGGTGTTAAGGCTATATTGCTAGGCTATGTTCTAAGGGGGTGGGCCTCAAGAGGCTCAAACTCTTGTTACGAACATAACAGGGCTGGGGCCAATGTTCGCTTAGCTTCTTCTGAAACTGGCTTGCATGTTCTGGGTTGCTTCTTGTCGGTATTTCTTCATTCTTCTTCCTCCCAAAGAAACTGGTACGGTCAGAGACACCTGGACCTCTTCCTGACTGAGAGGACTAAGGGGGACTGGAATAGGTGGGCCACAAGTCTAAGGAAGCATGTTAAGCTAAGGTCCAGTCAAGCTCAAAAATCCAGGGATCCTGGACCAGAGATGACAATGAAGATTGCGCATGTGTCAGGAGTGGGTCCCTTACACATCTTAGGAACATATGCTGGCAGCCACACATTCAGGATTCTGGCTGCACGTGACATAACCACTAATAGGCAGTAATCACACTCCCAGATACACAACCTGGCTTCTACCTGCACAGATCCCCCACTGTTTTTCTGTGTGGCTGAGACAGAAGTATATTTATTAGACATCAAAACTACATTTCTTTATATTGAAGGAAGATGGTAAAATCTGCTAAATTTTGTCTTTACCTGAATTACGAGAGTTTTTTTATTTTTACACCTGAAGTTTGTCTTAAATCATTCCATGTATGCACAAAGGATTATGGCATTTTTAGTATAAAAATCATGTAAGAAAGGTCAAGGCCAAGAAAAAGTAGATCTATTTATAAAGGACCCAATGCTATCCGTTCAATCATTTAAAAAGAAAAAAAAAAATTCCTGATACTGAGAGTATCATCCAAATATTTTATGATATATTTATTCACATACATAATAATTGAGTAGGAAAACATTTCTATGCAGCATGCCAAGATATCTGAGACCAATAAGACATGTTAAAATATGTTCTGTAGGAAAAATTCTTCTTTAGGAAAATGAAAATGGTCAAAAAATAACAAGGCCAGGCCTTTAATGAGAAACGTCTCTTACTTAATCCAATCATTTCTTGCCAGAGTACCCAAGGATCTGAGAACCCACTTCCCTGTGTTTAATTTCACTTACTAATATTCAAGAAAATTCCAGCTCCATATGTAATTGGAGTCTGTGCCGGTCTAGCATTTAATTAGTGACCTCTTGCCATCTAGCTTCAAAGCATTCCAATTCTGCTAAACGGATCAGTTCATCCACGGCTAACTCTTAGGACTGCATTTATTTATGAACAGGCATGCATTTCTCCACCCGGAGTGCAAGCGTTTCTGTAAACAAGCGGAGAGTTTGGATCCCTGGAAGATTTCCTGCGGCTGTAAAGTGGCTGCCTTTGCTCCGCGATTACTGTACGATCTACCCCATCTGTGTCAGGCAGGGAAAAATGTGTATTTCACACATTTCTGATGTTCATTTGGGGACAGAATAATTAAGATTAAAATATCTGGTTTAAATCCAAACCATATCTGTATAATAAGAACTGTGTGAATTTTAATGTCTTTTGTGTGTGAACGCGTGAAATATGAGCGATTCTCAGAGGGAGAAAAAAACACCTTGACATTTTCTGAGGCACCCAGATCACACCTCTAAATTCAATGGAACTCAAACGTGGAAAAACAGAAAAGGTGAAATAAGTTCATAGGAGGACCTATAGCTTTCATCACAGAAATCTGTATACACTGCTTAGAAACATCAACACACAGGGGCGCCAGGGCGGCTCAGTCGGTTGAGTGTCCGACTTCAGCTCAGGTCATGATCTCACAGCTCATGAGTTCAAGCCCCGCATCAGGCTCTCTGCTGATAGCTCGGTGCCTGGAGCCTGCTTCAGATTCTGTGTCTCCCTCTCTCTCTGCCCCTAACCCACTTACATTCTGTCTCTGTCTCTCTCAAAAATAAACAAACATTAAAAAATTAAAAAAAAAAAAAAAAGAAACATCAACACACATTTTAGAAATACTTGGGATGGAACTAAAGACATCTATAAATGAATTTCATTTTTAGCTACTGGGTGAACATTTAGTGAGCATGTTACATTACGGAAGGTACCTGCACACTGCTTCTGCATCAAAGTTTCGAGTCTGTCTGTGATCTATTACGATAATTTCATGATGTTTATCTAGAAAGCATTCCAGGGCTGACTCTGGAGTCCGGGCAATATTGCATCTATAACCAGCTCGGTCACAGGCCCACCAGAATCCATCACTCTGGCTATCTTCCTTTGCAAAGATCAGCAAAACCTGAAATACACGCAGAAAAGCATCTTACAAGAAATCATCATTCTTACGAGACTCTATTAAAAAACAAGTCTACGGTATACTGGTTAAAAATGCAGTGTCTAGAGAGAAGCTACCCGAGTTCAAATCCCAGCTCCCCCAACTGGTTCCAGTGTGTCTTTGAACAAGGTATTTCCTTCATTTTTCCTACAGTTCCTCCACTGTCAGACATGCCATGCCAGCTAGTTGTGAAACTTTCAGGAGCACGAAGCAGGCACTCAGTCACTGGTGGTGGCTGATGCTCATTTTTAATTTCCCCAGTTGGCTTTGTTTTTAAATATTTAAGCAGTGAAATTATTAACAGGATAATTAACACAGGTGAGACTACGGTTCACACTTATACCTATTTTGTTCCAGTACAGGTGGTGTTGGCCTGACAGTACCTGAAGACCAACCCTCTGAGCCTAGCAATTAGATCCCTAGAAAGACACAGGAAAGGGAAATAACTCAAAGCAACCTCAAAAACTAATTTTAACACCCAACCCATGCTAGAGTCTGGAAAGAATGACCATGAAATGTGAACATAATGGAGCCAAATTGAGGAAAACTTGCCCCTTTCTGCCTGAGAAGTGCAGCCCCACTGGAAAGAAGGTGGCAGTACCCTGTGTCCCCCTCACCAGCCCCAGGGCTCCAGCACCAGATTCTCTGGCAGAAAGCCCGAGAAAGCCTTCTCACCACCTGAACTTGCTCATTTATTTGCTTGATTATGCTCTATCCTCCCAGTGGAATTGAGCTTCAGGACCGCAAGGACCTGCCTACCATGTTCCCAGCTACCCCCTCCCTCACCCGTGTGCCAAGATGGCACTTACTAGCTGCTCAGAAATATTTGGTGAGTTAAAGGTTAACTAACTGTAGAGTTCTCTGCAAAACACAGAAGGGTTTTATTTACTATGATTAGAAATAAGAGGTTCTCATAAAGAAACGCAATTATCTCAAGACACACATAAGGCATTTAATGTTTTTCAGCATCCACTTCTGGTTTAAACAGCAACAGAAGGGTTTTCGTCACAACATGAAGTGCCTTTAAGCCAATAACCAATATCAGTCTTGATGATGAAATATCAATGTGCTTCGTTTACATTCAGAAAGACGAATTGTGCAGCCATTACCATTACATTTTTAAAATGTTTTATTAATTAAAAATTGGCAATATATAGAAAACAGACACAATACTATAATAAACCTAATGCACCCAACACCCAGCTTCAGCAATAACCAACTCCAGGCCAATCTGTCTTCATTTCTACCCTTCCCCAATTTTCAACACTTGCACTGGTTTGCAGCAAGGCCTGCATATCACATTATTTCATTCATTGGCATCTGTTAAAGACTTAAAAAAAAGAAAGAAAAGAAAACCACAACACCATCTCATACCTAAACCTCCCCAATAGCTCCTTAACATCATTAAATATCTGAATGCATCATAAATGTCATTTGTTTTACACTGTTTAAGTCATTTCCTGTTTTCCCAAATACCATGTTTCCAGAAGAGACAGAATCATTTTCAACATGATTTTGACATTTTCTTCTTTTTTAATAGAACTTGTATTTATTTATTTACTTTTTTTAAGCTGTGTTTTATTTTTTTATGCAATTTATTGTCAAATTGGTTTCCATACAACACCCAGTACTCATCCCAACAGGTGCCCTCCTCAATACCCATCACCCACCTTCCCCTCTCCCCTACCCCCCATCACCCCTCAGTTTGTTCTCACTTTTTAACAGTCTCTTATGGTTTGCCTCCTTCCCTCTCTGTAACTTTTTCCCCTTCTCCTCCCCCATGGTCTTCTGTTAAGTTTCTCAGGATCCACATAAGAGTGAAACCATATGGTATCTGTCTTTCTCTGTATGGCTTATTTCACTTAGCATCACACTCTCCAGTTCCATCCACGTTGCTACAAAAGGCCATATTTCATTCTTTCTCATTGCCACGTAGTATTCCATTGTGTATATAAACCACAATTTCTTTATCCATTCATCAGTTGATGGACATTTAGGCTCTTTCCATAATTTGGCTATTGTTGAGAGTGCTGCTATAAACATTGGGGTACAAGTGCCCGTATGCATCAGCACTCCTGTATCCCTTGGGCAAATTCCTAACAGTGCTATTGCTGGGCCATGGCGTAGGTCTATTTTTAATTTTTTGAGGAACCTCCACAATGTTTTCCAGAGCGGCTGCACCTCCCAACAACAGTGCAAGAGGGCTCCCGTTTCTCCACATCTTCTCCAGCATCTATATATAGTCTCCTGATTTGTTCATTTTAGCCACTCTGACTGGCATGAGGTGCTATCTCAGCGTGGTTTTGATTTGTATTTCCCTGATGAGGAGTGACGTCGAACATCTTTTCATGTGCCTGCTGGCCATCTGGATGTCTTCTTTAGAAAAGTGTCCATTCATGAGATTTTGACATTTTCTTCTTAGCACATGGCTTGAAATCACACACTAGTAACACAGGATGCAGCCACACTTATTAAGAGCTCACCCTGGGCTAGGTCTGTCACTCCTCAGTCCAGAGTGCTCCTAAAAGTCTTTGACCACAGAGCTACTTCTAGGAAGAAGTGGCAGGTGGCTCTTCTAAGAGAATTGAAGGGCACAGCCTTGTGGATTTGATAATGAAGAGAAAGTCTTCAAATGAAACTATTAACAAGAGAGCTACAATGTACAAGTCAGGTAGAATAAATTGGTTTGTGTGTAAAGTCAATAACAGCTATGGTATTAACACGAAAAACTCAATACACGGGGCTTAAAAGTCGGAAAAGATGAGAGAATTTCTTCTTTTTTCTTTTTTTGGAGTTAATTCTTTTTTAAATTTTTTTTATTTTTTAATTTACATCCAAGTTAGTTAGCATATAGTGCAACAATGATTTCAGGAGTAGATTCCTTAATGCCCCTTAACGCATTTAAACCATCCCCCCTCCTATAACCCCTCCAGTAACTCTGTGTTTGTTCTCTGTATTTAAGAGTCTCTTATGTTTTGTCCCCCTCTCTGTGTTTATATTATTTTTGCCTCCCTTCCCTTATGTTCATCTGTTTTGTAAGATGAGAAAATTTCTTCTCAGTCCTCTGTCGAGCTGAACTAGGACTTGCTAAACAAGAATCTCAACACTTTAGATTTCCTTTATGCCATCTGGCCTCAATAACTGACTAATACAATAAGAACACACTGTATTCCCATGTTGGGCACTGCTGAAGATTAACCTCGTAATACTTACAGACTGTTCCACTTTTGGAAAAATAATGTCATTAATAAACAAAAATTTTCCAAGCACCTACTACGTCCCCAGCATTGTCTTTAACTGCTTAGAGAACAGTGATGAAAATAATAAAGACCCTTGCACTATAGAGGTAGAGGGGTAAAGAACATGAATAGTAAGTAAGCAAATGACAATGAATGTTAAAAGTGCTAAGTGCTATGTACAAACAGTAGGAGAGGGGAAGGGAGAGCAAAACTGGGCACTGGAAGCAACATTAAGGAAGGTGGTTAGGGTAGGTCTCGCTGAAAAAGTAACATAGGCACAAATGCCTGAAGGAAACAAAGAAGGAAGCCAAGTTGATGTCTGAAGGAAAAGCACTCCAAGCAGGAGGGGCTCTACTGGCCCCCAGAGTGGGAAGTGTGCTGGCTGTGTTCAAAGAACTGTAAGGAAGCCACTCTGACAGAGGGAAGAGTGAGAGGCAAAGTCTAGTTTGCAGCAGAGGGCTGGGTCACATTAAGGCCATTTGAGGAACTTATACTGGATTTCACATGAGAACTCACAAAACTGATTCAAAGTGAGCAAGGGTATTAACCATGTCTTGTTATTTTCTGTAGTTCTAACGCTTTGGCATCTAAAGCCCTGCGACCCTGTGCCTCCAAAGAGGGTTAGTCAATTTCTGGAAATAGCAGAAAACATGCCTAGAAAAGCACCCTTCAAATGCAAATCAATCCAGAGCCCAGACTCCTACCACTTCTTTTATCACGCTTTAATGCATGGAACCACTATTCCACCTACCCTAATCACTCCAGGGCCAGGAATCAAACAACCAGAGACAAACCTCTATGCCCCAAATTCCCCTGCGATGATTCAAGCTGGCCAAACCTGCTTACCCTCCTTTACCCATTCCTTCCCACAGAAGCCACAGTGAGACTCTTGCCCACGTTTTCCCCTTGGTCCCTCTGCCTCCTGAGCAACCTTGGTGCTAAACGTGTGGTCTGTCATGGCATAGGGTGCCCCCTCCTCCAAGTGACAAACTGTTTAATCATAGTCATTTCCTGATCTGTTGGCCTCACCCTACCTAAATAATAACATCTTCATTTTAAAACAAGACTAATTATATTGTAAAAGCACTCATGAGAGAATTTCTTTGGGTAGTGTTTAAAATTCTTCCCATTTAAGGGTAATGTATGGAACTATTAAGTTATTATAATGTATACCTGAAACTAATATAACACTGTATGTTAACGGGAATTAATACTTAAAAAAATAAAATTCTTCCCATTTATTAAAAAAAATCAGAAAGACTACTTTTCAATAATTCAACTCCTAAGTGAAAAATCTACAGGAATAAAAATATATATGCATTTTACAGTGAAGTACTATAGTAATTACCTTTTTTTGATGTACGCCTATCTCTGGAACATTGCACCTTTTCTAGGAAAGTCGCGGGCCCAAGTAACTAGGGTTGGACTTTCTGTCCCTATCTCCCAGCGCAGCTGGGCTAATGATATTGTTTCCAGAAATTTGGGGTTTGAACAAAAGAGACACAAAGGCCAGGAAATGAGACCTGTAGCTCATTAATAGTAGAGATATGGAAGCAAGAGCCTTCAACTCTTGCTGTCAAAGTACTCAGAGATGGCTCACTGCCACACTTTCTAAGCCAGAGCTTTCAATTCCTCCTTGAATTCTACAAAGAAAAAAAAAATTGCACGAATACGTTTTTATTCATTTATTTACTTTGTTGTATAAGGCAGCTGTCACTTGCAACCAAAGAAAACCAAAAAGACCTAAAGTGATACAGTCCCTCTCCCTATTTAACATTCTATGTATCGGGTGCATGGGTGGCTCAGCTGGTTAAGTGTCCAACTCTTAATTTCAGCTCATGTCATGATCTCATGATTCTTGAGATCAAGCCCTCTGTCAGGCTCTGTGCTGGCAGTGTGGAGCCTGCTTGGGATTCTCTCTCTCGCCCTCTATCTCTGCCCCTCCCCCACTCACACTGTCTCCATCTCTCTCAAAATAAAAAAAAAAACTTAAAAAAATTAAAAAAATTTTCTATGTATCAGTACTTTGTTAGTCATGGCCACTCTTAAGTATTTACTGACCCTTCACTGAGGCAAATCTCAAAATTTCAGAAAATAAACTTTAAACATAATTATTAAAGGCATACGAATGAATTTGATTTGTAAAGAATAAGACTTAAGCGACCCTTTTATTTGCTTTAATAATATACAGAACATTCAAAGAGTATGTATTGATGATCTATTATAAAGTGTTATGAACTGGGAGAAAAAGCTGATAGAGATGGACAAAGTCTAGTCTCTGCCCCTAGGAAGCAAGCAGCGGAGACAATCAGGGGAAGATAAGCATAGTAAATGCACTACTGAGCAGTGACCACACGAGGATAAGGACATGACATCCAAGAAGAGAATCTTGGCGCAGGGGAATGGGCAGAAGGAAACAATTGTGTTGTATCTACTTCACTGCACTGCTGTAAACACATCAAAAGAGTAGATTAAGATCTGATCCAGGTTGAAGCTTGGGACAATGAGACAACACCTTCCTTCTGGGACAGATCTGGGTGGACTTGAGTCCTGTCCAGGGTCAGAACACTACTAGAGGCAATCCTTGCTTCACATGGTAGGGCCAGGCTCTAACAGCAACCACAAAAAGCAGCCCTAAATGATGGCAAAAATGACTATTCTATGACCTTCATAAATTCTGTCCAAACATGAAAAATCTTAGTTGGTATTAACTGTGTAATGAAATAAAGTAAAACTGTAAATGAAAACGTTAGAAGCACTGAAAACTAAAATATTTTCTTTTAAAAAAACTTACAAGTAGCTTGAACAGTATGTGCCTTCTCCAAATTGTGTAAGCATAGAATACACAGTGAGCATTTTTTCTATGACCTGGTGAACTACAAAGTCCTAAACTTCGATCAGCTTCCAGTATTTCATCTGCCCAACTTCCAGTGCCACGAAATAGGCCGAGTTTCATTAATTAATACGTAGTTTTCTTTCTGTTTTTTTACTGGTACCACTTCCTCTGTGACATTTCATTACTTTCATCACAAACACTCTCCATGGATTCTGATCATTGCTGCAAGTTTAACGACCTCTGGCTGCAGATCTAGAACATCTCAATGTGACAGTGTGAACATTCCCACCCCAATCAGCTCTCTCCGCTAACCTCATTTACATTCAATTTAATCTTCCCTCTGGCAGGATCACTTCTCATTTCTCTGATGCACTTTCATCTGTGTTGGCTCATTCCCTCTCTCAATGATCTGTTTGTGTGTAAGGTCACGTGTGTGGTCATGGAGAGACAAGATGGTGACAACTAACTACACACTTTGCTGTCTGTGCCTGCATGGACGAACAGTAGGCAGAGATCAATCATGAAGACGTTGAAAAAGGTGACGTCATTGGTTACTGATTGTGCCACGCATCTGTTATTTACATAGTGGTATGTGGGCTGAAGTGCTAGCAACACAGTTCATATTTAAGGCAATTATTCAATGAGAACACTGATGTAATTGCAATCCAAAGCATGTTGTGGGGATCTGGTGTGATTTATCTCAACTCTGAAACCTGTACACACTGAAACTGTGCAAAGCTGGGCAACCTATACTGCTTTTCACATGTAACTACAAAGAACTCAAACTGCCAGGCAGGGTCTCCCTCTTTCTGCAAGGAAACTGCTACCTAAACCTTCCTAGAAACCTATACTGCTTTTCACATGTAACTACAAAGAACTCAAACTGCCAGGCAGGGTCTCCCTCTTTCTGCAAGGAAACTGCTACCTAAACCTTTCTAGAACTACAATGTTTTATTCATCTCTCCATCCAAGCTAGAATGACCAACTAAGGGCTGATCCGTGGCAGGGCCAAGAGAATCAAGCAGAGGGGTCTGGTGGGAGCAGCCTCACAGGGGTAACACAGACTGCAGGTGACTGGGAGAAGAGGGTGTCCCAGTAGCAATTACAAGAACAGGGCCCAGGACTCTCAGGACTCCTGTAAGCAGGAAAGGACTCTGAGGGTGATCCATTACCCCCCATTCCACAGATGAGGATAGTACCTTCCCAAAGCCAAGCAGCAACAGAGCTGGATCCACATCTGCCAACTCCTGCTTCGGTGAACTTTCCAGGGCTCCAGTAGATGCTCTCTTGCTTTGCTGGAAATCCTTGTAACTATTCCTTTGACAAGTTTAATCAACAAATGCTTACAAATACCTTTGAGGAAAGCAATAATCTGTCTCGGATAGTCAAATCAGTATGAAACTATTTTCTCAGTAAAGACTAATTATGAAAAATATGAAGATAAAACTAACCTTTCCCTAAAGAAATGTCACTTATTAGTATTTGTATAAACAAAGATGAGTCTACACATCTCTACATGCATTCCCCCTGTCTATTAAGCATCAATTTTCAGAATACTTGGTTTGGCTTTAAGCAAACACTGGGTAACAAAGAGCTTCTAGAATAGACCACACGTATAGATTTTATTAGTATTAGCCACATACTAAACTATTGACCAATGTGATCAGGTGAGGGGTGAATTCAACAGGCACAAAATGGTTTGAGAGCGTTCCTTAAACGTCTCCAGGAAGGTGATGCTATTAACAGCTATGGTTTCATGAAAATTTAAGAGCCAGCCATTATAATGAAAGTACTTTAAATAGAGGATCTTATTCAATAACTCTTCAACAATTCTTCGGAGGTTGGAATTATCTTCAATTTAGAGACATGGAAACAAAGTGCTACAAGTGTTAAGAGACTCACCCATAGCCACACAACTAGCAAGATTTGAACTGAGGTCAGCCTGACTCCAGAGCCTGAGCAATGATGTTAATTTCTTCCCCCCCTGAAATACGGGACCAAAATTCCTACCGACTCTGTAATTGCATGGAACTGACTGGGCTAGGTGGAAGCCATGACTTCACAATAAAATGAAGGACAGACAGGACAGGAGAGTCCTGCAGCAAGTTACCATGTCAAAGCATCTCTACAACTCAGTCATTTCACTTAATATGTAAGGATAGCCCCGATGAGGCCATATGAGCTCCAATACTGAACAGTTCCAGAAAATCCGTGTCCGTGCAATATGGAAGAATAAATCTTAATGCCAAGTACAGCCTTGGTAGGAAACACTTAGGCCACAGTTGTGATGAATAGGATTTCCAAATCCAGTTGGAAAGCCCAGTGGGAGTGGCAGAGCGGGGGAGGCAGTGGACAGCACCGTAAGCAGAAACCTGCCAATTCTACATACTGAACAAGTAAACATCCTCAAGGCAGTGATGAAGCAAAGGCCACTTCATTTTGAAATGCTGAAATGAATCTCCTGCCTCAAAGTATTTCTCCTATTTTTAATTTTCTTGCCAAGACTGGACAACAGGACTTTTAGTATCAGTCCCGGCCACTTCCCCCAGGAGAGACGTCCTCTATGATACCATGCTGCACTTCTCCCCAACACTTCCACCCATTCCACTTCTCACACTGCTCCTGACAGCTCATGCAGGGCATGCAGAGCTCCATGTTACATGTCCTGACATGGGAGCAAGTTTCCCCCAGTGAACTGAGAAATGCACCCAAAAAGCAACCACATCCTGAAGTATTCTCATCAAGCAAGTTCCTCCCATGCCCTAAGGACTCTGGCGGATCCAGCTCTTTAACATTTGCAGCATGCCAGTGAAGTAAAAATAGATATTTTTCCCCAAGTTGGGGGAGGGGAAAGGCAGGGGGGAAAAAAAAACAAACGAATACGAAGGCACTGGACATAGTATGATTTTTCTAAGACAGTCACATTATCAGTAGCAGAAGCACAAAAACACTTCACTACATATGACTGTCCCTTAAGCTGGAGTGTTACAAATGAGAGAACTGACTGAGCACACTTGTCTTCCACTGTAGCACCTATGACAGAGCCTTGAACATACAGGTGCTCTGGAGCTGGTTTCTGAAGGGATCAATGAAAGTATGCTTCAATCAGACCAAGTGGGAATGACACGTTAGTTCTCAGTTGAGGGTGTTATCTTTTTAAAAACAATCTCTTGATTGCTGTGTACCTCACTCAGAGAAGGACTCCCGACCGCTTGCATCTGCAGGCATCTAGGGCCAAACTCATGTGATGGGAATCAAGCAGCAAACACAGTAGCACTGGAAACATTCCAGCTCTTGCCCTGAGTGATGAGTTCACCGTATTCATTTTGTTATTTCATAGTTTACGACTAGCAGTTAAAAATAAATCCAAAATTAGAGACCACTGTTTTTCAGTAGTGGAGTATAGAGCTGTTTATGGGAATTTTAATACTACCAAGGACTAAATCATGTCTGAGAAGACAGAAATACAGTATATTTGAGACTCTGTTATAAAAATCTGACCACCAAACATGCATATTAAAAAATTACTCAAGGGGCGTCTGGGTAGCTCAGTCAGTCAGGCATCCGACTTTGGTTCAGGTCATGATCTCACTGTTCATGAGTTTGAGCCCTGCACTGGGCTCTGTGATGACAGCTCAGAGCCTGAAGCCTGCTGCAGATTCTCTCTCTCTCTCTCTCTCTCTCTCTCTCTCTCTCTCTCTCTGCCCCTACCCTGCTCGCACTCTGTCTCTGTCTCTCTCAAAAATAAACATTCAAAAAAATTTTTAAATTACTTAAGGGTAACCACCCCCCCAATAAAAAGAAATACAACGTATAGTTTAAAACACAAAAAATTCTGAAAACTGTCAATTTGACACAAAGCAAAAAGGGTGAAGAGACAGAAAATATAAGACTAATTTTATCAGTAATCACTCAGTGTAACCAGACTGAATTCAAAGGAAGACCAAAAATCAGAATAGATTTTAGAGAAATCAAAGCTATATGCTGCTTACAGGAGACATTTTTAATATAAAGTTATAAAGAAAAACTGAAAATGGACAGAAAAACATACCAGAAAAACATGACCAAGAAAAGCTGGTCCAGCAACATTAGCAACAGATAAAACAGAAGGTAAGGCAAAAGTTTAAAGAGACACCTCATAATAAAAAGGAGAGTCACCAAGAATATATAATAATCAAGAATATATATTAACACCACAGATTCAAAACATCAGCAAGTATTAACAGATATTGATATTGACCTATATCCACTGCCACAGAAACTGAGAAATCAGTGAAAAACTGAGAGAGAGAGTTTGAACAGCATAAATGAGGTTGAATTAATTCATGTACACAGAACGGAGTATTCAAATAGAGATACATCTTTAAAAGCTTTGTGTGGAATATTAATTCAAAACTGGTTACATTATTGCTCAATCAAGTTGCAACAAAGAATCAAAGAATATTAATGGAAGATCATACAGTCTTTTCTACAAGTGAATCTAGAAAAACTGGGTATCAGTACAAGGATAAAACATGAGCTTTTACTTCTCTATCACTCCATATCCCAAAATGAATTTCAGATTGATTATAAAAATAAAATTAATTTTTTTAATTGTTTTAACAAAGAACCTAAGAAATTATCATCTCGAACTGGGAGTAGGTAAAGACTTTTAGAATACAGAATGTAATAACTATAAGAGAAATGATAACTTAGGCTACATCAAAATTAAATTTTGCTCAAAAGCCAAAGTTAAGAAGATGAATAGAAAAATCAGCCTGGAAGAAAATATTCACAAAATCCATTTTTTTATTTTAAAGTTTTTATTTAAATTCAGTAGAGCTAACATATAGTTTAATATCGGTTTCAGGAGTGGAATTTAGTGATTCTTCACTTACATACAACACCCAGTACTTGTCACAACAGGTGCCTTTCTTAACACCCATCACCCATTTAGCCCATCCCCCCACTTCCCCTCCAGCAACCCTCAGTTTGTTCTTTACAGTTAAGAGTGTCTTATGGTTTGCCTCCCTGTCTTTTTTTTCCTTTTCCCTTCCCCATGTTCATTTTTGTTTATTGAATTCCACATGAGTGAAATCATAGGATATTTATCTTTCTCTGATTGATTTATTTTGCTTAGCATAATATACTCCTGCTCCATCCATGTCGTTGCAAATGGCAATATTTCATTCTTTTTGATGGCTGAATAACATTCCATTGTATATAAATACCACTTCTTTACTCATTCATCAGTTGATGGACGTTTGGGCTCTTTCCATAATTTGGCTAATACTGATAATGCTGCTATAAACATCAGGGTGTATATGCCCCTTCAAATCAGTATTTTTATATCTTCTGGGTAAATTCCTAATCATGCAATTGCTGGGTCATAGGGTATCTCTATTTTGAGTTTTTGAGGAACCTCATACTTTTCTCCACAGTGGCTGCACCAGTTTTCATTCCCACCAACTTTCTCCACATCCTCGCCAACACCTCTAATTTCCTATGTTGGTAATTTTAGCCATTCTGACAGGTGTGACGTGCTTTTCTCATTGTGGTTTTGATGTTTGTTTCCCTGATGATGAGTGATACTGAGCATCTTTTCATGTGTCTGTTAGTCATCTGGAAGTCTTTGGAAAAATGTCTATTCGTGTCTTCTTCCCATTTCTTAACTCCCCATCATTTGTTTTTTTGTTGAGCTTGATAAGTACAAATTTGGGATCATAACCTTTCATCAGGTCATTTGCAAATATCTTCTCCCATTCATAGGCTGCCTTTTAGTTTTGTCAATTATCTTCTTCGCTGTGCCAAAGCTTTTTATCTTGATAAAGTCTCAATATTTCAGGTTTGCTTTTGTTTACCTTACCTCCAGACACACGTCTAGCAAGAAGTTGCTATGGCAAAAGTCAAAGAGGTTATTCCCTGTGTTCTTCTCTAGGATTATTATGGTTTTCTGTCTCACATTTAGGTCTTTCATCCATTTTGAATTTATTTTTGTGTATGGTATAAGAAAGTGGTCCAGTTTCATTCTTCTGCATGTTGTCATCCAGTTTTCCCAGTACCATTTGTTGAAGAGACTTTTTTTTCCATTGGATATTCTTTCCTGCTTTGTCAAAGATTAGCTGACCATATAGTTGTGCATCCACTTCTGGGTTCTCTGTTCTGTTTCATGGATCTATGTGTCTGTTTTTATGCCAGTACCATACTGTCTTGATGACTATATCTTTGAAACAGAGCTTGAAGTCTGGAATTCTGATGCCTCCAGCTTTGCTCTTCTCTTTCAAGGTTGCTTTGACTATTCACCATCTTTTGTGGTTCCATACAAATTTTAGAAATGTTTGTTCTAGCTCTGTGAAAAGTATTGGTTGTATTTTGATAGGGACCGCATTTCAAGTGTAGATTGATTTGGGTAGTATCAATATTTTAACAATATTTGTCCTTCCAATCCATGAGCATGGAATATTTTTCCATTTCTTTGTTTCCTCTTCAATTTTTCTTGTAAGTGTTCCACAGTTTCCGGAGTACAGATCTTTTATCTCTTTTGTTAGGTTTATTCCTAGGTCACTTATGGTTTTCGGTGCAATTGTAAATTGGACAGATTCTTTGATTTCTTTTCCTCCTGCTTCATTATTGATATATAGAAATGTAACAGATTTCTGTACATTCATTTTGTATCCAGTGAATTTGCTGAATTTATCGGTTCTAGCAATTTTTTGATGGAACCTTTGGGTTTTCTACACAGAGTATCGTTATCATCTGTGAACAGTGAAAGTTTGACTTTTCCCCTGGAAACCTGGGTGCATTTTACTTCTTTTTGTTGTCTGATTGCTGAGGCTAGGACTTCTAGTACTATGGTAAACAACAATGGTGAGAGTGGACATCCTGGTCTTGTTCCTGACCTTAGAGTGAAAGCTCTCAGTTTTTCCCCATTAAGGATGATATTAGCTGTGGGTCTTTCTTATCCAGCTTTCATGATGTTGAGGTATATTCTCTCTATCCCTACTCTGTTGAGAATTTTTATCAAGAATGGATGCTGTATTTTGTCAAATGCTTTTTTGCATCTATTGGCAGGATTATATGGTTCTTATCCTTCCTTTTATTAAGGTGGTGTATCACATTGGTTGATTTGCAGATATTGAACCATCCTTGCAGCCCAGGAATAAATCCCACTTGATCATGCTGAATAATTCTTTTAATGTACTGATGGATTCGATATGCTGGTATTTTGTTGAGAATTTCTGCAACTAAGTTCATCAGGGATATTGGTCTGTTATTCTCCTTTTTAGTGGTGTGTTTGGTTTTAGAATCAAGGTACTGCTGGCCTCGTAGAATGAATTTGGAAGTTTTCCTTCCATTTCTATTTTTTGGAACAGTTTGAGAATACGTATTAACTAGTCTTTAAATGTCTGGTAGAACTCCCCTGGGAAGCCATCTGGCCCTGGACTTTTGTTTGTTGGGAGATGTTTGATTACTGATTCAATTTCTTTGATGGTTATGGGTCTGTTCAAATTTTCTATTTCTTCCTGTTCCAGTTTTGGTAGTTTATATGTTTCTAGGAATTTATCCATTTCATCCAGATGGCCCAATTTGTTGGCATATAACTTTTCATAATATTCTCTTATAATTATTTGTATTTCTGTGGTGTTGGCTGTGATCTATTTCATTGGTGGCTTTATATATTTGGGTCCTTTCCTTTTCTTTTTGATAAGTCTGGCTAGGGGTTTATCATTATTATTAATTCTTTCAAAGAACCAGCTCCTAGTTTCATTCATCTATTCTACTGGCTTTTGTTTCTATATCATTTATGTCCACTGTAATCTTTATTATTTTCCTTCTTCTGCTGGCTTTAGGCTTCATTTACTTTTCCTTTTCTAGTTCCTTTAGGTGTAAGATTAGATTGTGTATTTGAGAGTTCTCCTGCTTCTTGAGGTAGGCCTGTATTGCTATATACTTCCCTCTTAGGACTACTTTTGCTGCATCCCAAAGATTCTGGACTATCGTGTTTACATTTTCATTCACTTTCATGTACTTTTTTATTTTGTCTTTAATTTCCTCATTAACCCATTCATTCTTCAGTAGGATGTCCTTTAACCTCCATGTATTTGCAGTCTTTCCTTTTTTTTTTTTTTTCCTGTGGTTGACTTCAAGTTTCATAGTGCTGTGGTCTGAAAACATGCAAGGTATGATCTCAAATCTTTTTGTACTTGTTAAGGACTGATTTATGACCCAGTACATGATCTGTTCTGGAGATGTGTATCCTGCTGCTTTAGGATGGAATATGCTGAATATATTGGTTGTCTATCTTGTACAGTGTGTCATTCAAAGCCATTGTATCCTGGTTGATTTTATACTTAGATGATCTGTTCATTGCTCTAAGTGGAGTATTAAAGTCCGTTACTATTATTGTATTGTTATCAATGAGTTTATGTTTGTTATTAACTGATTTATGTATTTGGGTGCTTTCAAGTTGGGGGCATAAATATTTATAATAGTTAGATCCATTGAATAGACCCCCTTTATTATGATATAGTGCTCTTTTTCATCTCTTGTTATAGTCTTTGGTTTAAAATCTAGCTTAAGTATGGCGACTCTGGCTTTCTTTTGATGTTCTTTAGTATGATAAATGGTTTTTCATCCCCTCATTTTCTTTTTTTTTTGTTTTTTTTTTGTTTTTTTTTTGTTTTTTTTTCATCCCCTCATTTTCAATCTGCAGGTGTTGTTAGGTCTAAAATGAGTCTGCTGTGGGCAGCATATAGATAGATCTTGTTTTCTTATCCATTCTGATACCCTATGTCTTTTGATTGGAACATTTAATCCACTTACACAGCAGTATCTATTATTGACAGATATGAATGTAGTGCCATTGTATTACCAGTAAAGTCATTGTTTCTGGAGATTTTCTGTTCCTTTCTAGTCTTTGTTGCTTTTGGTTTTTCTTTCCCAAAGAGTCCCCTTTAATATTTCTTGCAAGGCTGGTTTAGTAGTCAAGAACTCTTTTAGTTTTTGTTTGTCTGGGAAACTCTTTATTTCTTCTTCTATTCTGAATGACAGACAGCCTTGCTGGATAAAATGTTCTTGAATGCATATTTTTCCCGTTCAGCAACGTGAATATATCATTCCACTCCCTTTTGGTCTGCCAAATTTCTCTGGAGAGATCTGCTGCTAATCTTATTAGTCTTTCCTTTCAGGTTGGGGATTTGTTTTCCCTTGCTGCTTTCTTTTCCTCTATTTTTCAAATTTTACTACGATAAGTCTTGGTGTTGGCCTTCTTTTGTTGATTTTGATGGGAGTTCTCTGAACCTCCTGGATTTGGATGCCCATTTCCTTCCCCAGATGAGGTTAGCCTTCAGCTATAATTTGCTCAAATAAACCTTCTGCCCCCTTCTCCCACCCTTCTTCTTCTGACAAATGGTATTACACTTTATGGGGTTACTGAGTTCCCTAAGTCTACATTCATGATCCAGTATTCTTCTTTCCCTCTTCTTTTCAGCTTCATTATTTTCCATAATTTTATCTTCTATGTCATTTATTAATTCCTCTGTTTCTTCCATCCTTGTGGTCATTACATTCAGTCGGTTTTGTACCTTGATTATACTGGGGTCTTCTATTGCTTTTCTTAAGCCTAGTTAGTATCTTTATGACTGTTGGTTTAAATTCTGGCTCAGGCATATTACTTATATGTGTTTTGATTCGATCCCTGGCTATGACCTCGTTTGTTCTTTATTTTGCGGTGAATTCCTCCACCTTGGTATTGTATCTGGGTCTCTGTCTTCTGTGTGTTAGGAAAATCTATTATGTTTCCTGCTCCTGAGAGTAATGTCCATATTAAGAAGAAGTCCTATACTGTCTGCTTCAGGAAGTGTTTCTGGTGGATACTGTGTGCACTCCACTATTGTGTTTTGGCTGCACTTTCCCTCTGGTCAGTCCTTTGCACAGTTTCTCTTTGCCTGCATGAGAATTGTCTGGAACTTGTCCGTTGTGTGGCAAGTTTTAACGAAGTGTGCTTTGGTCTGCTTATTACAAAAAGGTAGATCCTATTTTCCCCAGAGCTGAAGCTTTTAGCACTCTACGATCAGATTTGGTGGACACAGGGGTTTGTAAAGATCTTCTGGGGTTGGGGCCTGCTGCTGCTCTGACTCTCAGGCCCTAGTTCACAAGCACCTGTGGAGAGCAGGGGATGGAGGCTTGGTGTAAATAATTCAAGCCTCCATGTTACTCACTGAAGTCCATCCATACTAATGGGCAGGGGTAAAAATGGCATCAGCTGGCTCTCTCCTCCCAGAGAGGAGAGTTCATGCCTGCTACTCTTCAGGAAGCCCTCACAGAAGAGTGAACAATCTCCTGTAATTTGTTGCAGACATCCATCAGATCCCTGCCTTCACCCTATGTCCAAGCCATCTGCCCATCCAGCAGTGCAGTGCTCCTGTGTTTTACATCAGGCATGCCAGATGTGTTTCAAATCTCCAAATCTTAGGGACAGGGCACAGCACAGACCTGTGTTGATCCTCTGAGGGAGGGTCTTGCTGCACTGTGGCTCGCGCCCATTTGCCCCAGAAGGGCAATCACATAAACACAAAGGGGCTTGGAGTGTATGGTAAAGTGAAGCAAAAAGCTGGCATCCAATTAGCTGCCCTCAGCAGGTGTCTCTGATTGTATGCTAATTAATGGGGCAGTTCAATGGCACCCACTAGCTCTGTGGTCCCTGGAGAGGCAGTGCCACCTCTCCCAAATGCACTCCAGGAAGGGGAACTGTCTCTCCCAGTGCGACTCAAGGGATCCTGAGACCATTCTGTTCACTTCTGGGCCCTCTGCCCTCCTTATCCACAGAAGCACCACTATGCCCACCAGGCTCCACCCAGCAACGGCACAGATTTCTAAAACTTTAGTCTTTGAGCTCCGTGGCTTGTAAAAACTTGAAATAATCAGCCCCTTTCGTTCTGCCTGCCAACGGTTTTAGGGAAGTACTTTTCTTGTGCAATGCCATGCCCTCTGTTCTTTCTGTCCCTCTCTCTCCCTCCCTCTCTCTCTCTCTTACTCTCTCACTCTCCCTCCCTCCCTCATCAGGGATCCCTCCCTCTGCAGCACTGGTGATTCTTTTCTCCCCCAAATCACATATCTTCTCCCTTCCACAGTGTGGCCTCTTTTCTCCTTCTAGTTGTACAGTTTGTTCTCTCAGTCCTCAGATCAATTTCATGGGTATTCAGAATGATTTAATATTCTTCTAGCTGTGTTTGAGGGATAAGGCAAGCATAGGGTCCTCCTACTACTCTGCTGTCTTAACTCCTCCTCCAAAATTCTCAAAATCTGACAAAGGACTTGTAATAAGAATATATAATGAACTACAATTCAATAATGTTTTAGAAGTCAATCTAATTGGGTGACTGGATGGCTCAGTCAGTTAAGTGTTTGACTTTAGCTCAGGTCACGATCTCAGGATTCATGGGTTCGAGCCCTGCATTGGGCTCTCTGCTGTCAGTGTAGAGACTGCTTCAGATCCTCTGTCTCCCTCCCTCTCTGCTCCTTCCCTACTTGGGCGCTCTCTCTCTCAAAAATAAATGGACATTAATAAAAAGTCAATCCGATTAAAAATAAGACTTAACCAAACATTCACAAAAGATAAAAGAATTGCCAATAAGCCACTAAAATTCTCAACATTACTAGTCATGGAGAAACAGAAATTTAATTCACCATAAGATAATTAGCTAAAATTAGAAGACTGCAACACGAGTCATTACCACGAATTTGGAATAACCAGAACTCTCATATTGTGTGTAGGAATATAAAACAGTACAACCCACTTTGAGAAGAAATATCGAAGTCTCTTACAAAATTAAACACACCATTATTTTGGAGTTTCTAACAAGACAAAGAGGCAAATAAAATGAAACAAAAGGCATTCCGATTGGAAAGGAAGAAGTAACGGCATGACCCTGTATATAGACAATCCTCAAGAACCCATAAAAAACTCCAAGAGCTAATGAAGGAGCTCAGCAAGGTTGTAAGATACAAGGTAAAGAAACAAAAATACATTTTATTTCTATATACTAGCAATGAATAATGCAAAAATGAAATTAAGGAAATAATTCCATTTACCATAGTATCACACAATAAATTTAAAATACCAAAGACATACACTATACAACACTGTTAAAAGAGGTTAAAGAAAATCTAAATAAATAAAAACATCGTATTAATGAACTGGGAGACAAAATTGTTAATGTTGCAATATCCAAAACCAGATTCATAATCTGTTATATGATTTGCAATCTTTTAGGCGACTCACACCACACCAGCACAGTAATCAAGATAGTGTAGTACTGGCACAGGACAAACATATATACCAGTGGAACAGAATTGAGAATACAGAAAATAAACCTTCACAGTTATGGTCAGTTCATTTTTGACAAAGGTGCCAAGACAATTCAATGGGGGAAAGAATATTCTTTTTAACAAGTGGTGCTGTGACAACTCAATATCCACACGAAGCCCTACCTCATATCATATACAAAGATTAACTCAGAATGAACCATAGAGCTAAATTTAGGAGGTAAAACTAGAAAAAACCAAAGCAATCAATCTTTGTGACCTCAGATTGGACAACTGATTCTTACACACGACATCAAATGATGATGAATGAAGAAAAATTTCAGAATGATACCTATAGCCTCACCCCTTTGACATAAAGCTTTAAAATATTCAAAAGCAAAGTAATTATTATGAATGGAAACACACATATGTAGAATAAATATACAAACACCTAGCATAATCAATTTCCAAAGAGTGGTTACTTTTAGGGAGGGGAGGATTGGAGGGGAGCAATACAGAAAGATAATTAAGGGGAATCTTTAATTTCTGGAGAACAAACTCAAACAGAGAAAGTATAATGTTAATATTCAATAAAAGGGGTACAGCTATACTCATGTACTTTAATGAATATTTGAAATACTTTACAATTTGACAAATTATGTTTTTAAAAGTCGAGACATCCTTAGTATGATCATTAATTTCCAGTACAACAGAGAGTAAAAATTAAGGTAAATTAAACTAATTGTTCCAAAACTATACTAATCTCAAGGAACATTCTGGAAATTGCTTTGGGAATAAACACCATTATTAGATCCTTTGTCATTGCCTTTATTCAAAATGGAGCACAAAGTACACGCCCCTAGAATGATTACTGGAATTTTCCACTTGTTTGTATTCTATACAGATAGTTGTGGCTTATGTTTATTTTAGTAAATTCTTTTTTCTCTCTCTACTCCTAAATTTGTTTTCATCCAATTTTCCCAAGCTAAATATCTTCCTTTTGTTTTTTTCCTTTCCCTAGATTTGTATTTCCTTTTCTAAGCAACAATAAAACATTATTTTCTTTTCCATTTGCTCATAAATCAAACAGTACATTTCCTTGTTTGGTTTTTCACTTTCATCTACATGTTTGGTTTGCTTACATTTTTTTTTTCTGCATTATGCACTTTTCCCAAGTAATTTTCCCAATGCACAAGCTTCCAGGTGTTAACAAGCTACTTTTTTATAGGGAGAAGGCTTGCTCATTTAGGCCTATCGGGAAGATGTGTATGCAGATGGAGATTTAACAATAACCACTGTTGATTTAAAAGGGTACCAATCCTTCCACCCATGTTCCTCTGAAGCGGCCAAAAGACCCTGAGGGCTGTGGGGAGGATGGCTGCAAAGCTGCTGCCATTTTTAGAGTCAGGTGAATGCCATAGGCACTGGGCCTTCTCTTCCTGGAGCTCGCTCAGTACTAAAGAGTCCAGACGAACACATGGCTCAAGACACAGGGGACAGGAAAGAGGAGCCTCCTGTCATCTTTTCTTCCCAGCCAACAACAGTTGTCATTTACTGAGACCTCTGCAGCCAAACAGTCTTCTAGGCACTCAGTGCAATTTAATTTAACCCCTAATTCCCCATGAGAGAGGGGAATTATCATCTCTACAGACAGGGCACTGGGTAGAGAAGTCAAGCAATATAAGCAAGGTCACATAGCTTAGTGACCTGGCTGGTAGAGCCAAGACTCACATCCACCTGTGGCTCATGGCAAAAGCCCTGACACTTGCTACACATAGCTTCTTCCCTTTCTGACTGCTGCAGGGTGTGAGCAGTCCAAGTTTTTAGTGAGAGTTGTCCTCCCTCCCAACCCACCACGCAACCTACCTCCTGTATTTATACTCAAGACGGGGCAGTGTTTAAATTCTCAAGAAAACAATTTGATTCCTCAAGTATGACATTATGAAAAGTCAGCAGTTTCACAAAGACATATATACACAGTCTGTATGCATGTACAGGTGTGTTTGGAGGGGCAAGGATGGCTACGTGCTGTGATACTGAAAGAGCCCCTCCAGGAACAAAGCCCCAGCTGAGTAATGGAGGCATACCTGAATAGGATCCTGCGTCAGTCTCATGGGCCCAATGCGTACCTCCGCAGAAGAAACCTGCTAAATAAAGGACAAAACATGAGATGTGTCGACTCAAACTACCAGGAGTGACGAATTCTTCCTTCCTCAGAATATTACATTATGCCACTTTATAGACCCTAACTGTAAGGATTCAGTTTACGGACATGGAGAAAGTAAAACATCATACACGGCATAATACTGGTTTTGTGTAAGAATATATACATTTATACGTGCTGAAAATGTCTTGGAGGGATATCATCAAATATGAAGTAGTGGATTTCAGGTTGTTTTTAAGTATGGGTTTTTATAATAAACAAGTACCGTTTTATGGGAGAAAAACATTATTTTCTGAGCACCTACTATGTGCTCGGCACCATGCTAGACAATTATTATTCTGAAATCTTGAGTACAAGTTTTTCTTAAATGTGGGAACTACAACATCTCTATGGTTTTAAGATCTGTTCCTTTATTTAGATCTTCATTTCCTTATCTTCATTTTATATGAGGAATAAACAGCTTATTCTTGCCCATGTTTACCATGAATAAACTCACTTCAATTGAACCTCTTCAAATCAACTAAGGAACCCCATAGCATGCCAAGAGGCAAACCGTGATTCACTCCAGGAATGAGCTTAGGTATTCAGCGGCCAAAGCCATCTCACTGCTTCAGCTGTAAGCATAGAGCAAATATTTGTCTTTAATTACTGTGCTTGGATTTCTAAGAGGGATTTTTCTCTAGACTACTGGACCAAGGGTCTTGGCCTCACCTCTATGGATCCAATTTTGTTTTTCTCCAAGAAGATGTAGTCATTGTGCCACCACTTGGAAGTTTATCCTGCAGTCTACACACTAGTTCGGTCCCTGTCAATCCTATGGAACACCTTCAGCAAGCATAAAAATCCACAGCGCGGGAAATAACTCAGTAATAAACCAAGGACCAAGACGAGGCTTTATCAGTTAATAACAGCAGAGCTCTCATTATGCTTTAATTTTGAAAACTAAAAGTTTCCCTTTCTCCTTTCTTCCTTTTCCTCCGTGCTTGATTCCTGCTGGGCATGGTCTGTATCTTCTCCAAAACATGACTGAACTGTTCACACTTTTCTCTTTAAAGTTGATCCCTCAACCCTAGCATCATTGCATGAAGCAAAGCTGCTGGGGGGCTTTGGTCTTTTACCAAACTAGCCAGCATAAAACTCAAAGCCCTCAGATGACGGCTCAAGTGAGGTTCTTGGTCCTCTGTGGTAGGTTCCGCTTGGAAAGGCAGCTTCTGGACAGTGGGTCCGTCCAGTAGGCCTGGCACAACTCGTAACAGCCCAGGGCCTCAAGTCCCGGAACCCATGGACCAAAAACAAGTTCCTTCCATGTTTTGCTGCTACCTTCAGGTCAAAGAACATGAGACCTCATGCTTCTTCCCTTTAAACAAAACAATATACTGCAAAGCGTTACTGCTGGTAGCAGACCCAGCATATATGCACAGCCCCAAGAATGACTCCATTGAAAAAGGACCAGCACCACACCTCCTGGGTCACTAGGACTGTGCATCCCACCGGCCACCCAGCTCTACCCTAAAAACAGATTTTAGGGGCCACCGGGATGGCTCAGTTGGTTAAGCGACCAACTTTGGCTCAGGTCATGATCTGTGGTTCGTGAGTTCAAGCCCCACGTCAGGCTCTGTGCTGACAGCTCAGAGCCTGGAGCCTGCTTCACATTCTGTGTCTTCCTCTCTTTCTGCCCTCCCTCATTTACACTTTGTCTCTTGCTCTCTCTCAAAAATAAGCACTAAAAAAATATATTAAAAAAAAAATAAAAAGTTTTTGTCTGAACCAGACACGGCCCTTCAAAAGCAGTGCAACTGCTAGAATTTTATTTTAAAGCTAATAATTAAGAAGCAAAACCAATTTGGTACAGTAAGATAAATTTGACTGATAATCTAGGGTATCTCTTCACAGTCTCTGTGCCCTCTTTTGGATTTACTGCACCCACCACATATGTAAGCTCTCCTCCAACAGGCCACCTGTGAATGGTTTCTCCAGCAAAACTGGCTCCCAAAGTGGTCATCCAGGGGCAGAAAATAAATGAAATAAGTAGTATAAAGTTTGAAAGGAATAAAATAAGAAGTGACTCACTTTGGAAGGCTAAGGGATAGGGAGAAGGATCCTTGCTGGAAGGGCACAGACCATGCAAAAAAATAATTCACTCTACCCATACATTTCTTTTTTTTTTTTTTTTAACATTTATTCATTTTTGAGATTGAGGGAGACAGAGCATGAGCGGGGGAGGGCAGAGAGAGTAGGAGACACAGAATGAGAAGCAGGTTCCAGGCGCTGAGCTGTCAGCAAAGAGCACAATGCAGGGCTTGAACTCACGGACCGCGAGATCATGAAGTCAGACAAGCTGAAGTCAGACACTTAACCGAATGAGCCACCCAGGTGCCCCGTAACTCATACATTTCTGTATAACTTTGTAAATAACCACCATGTGCATGAAGTACTTACATAGATAGCTTGCTTTTTTTTTTTTTTCCTCTGTTGACTAAGAGCTCACAATATATTCCTGATGAAATCTCTCCAGAACAAATCCTGTGGAACAGTGTAATGACTGTTGGCACACAAATGACTAGATTCTCTTCAAGGAAATTATTCTCATTATTGTCTCCTATTCATTTAGGCCCAGAGGACCCAATTACATTTCAGCTTTTTATGTTACTGAATTTAGACATGACACAGGTCAAGTCACTTTTTTACATAGGTCTCTTGGTGGGATAAAAGCCCTGAGAGGTGGCATTTGTGGGTTTTTAATATCAACATTAAAAATAAAGTCAATTACATTTTCTTTATAGGTAAGGAAATAATGACTCATTTGGAGTAATTCTGAAATAGTCTTTGCATTATTGTCAACACTGGCAAATCTTTTAAACTATGATCCTTTCTGCCATGCATTTTATGTCTTTAGAAAATACGATGCTTTTGCTGGAACTATCAAATAAGCTCAGTATGTTACCTCCAGGGGACTGCAAGATTTGAACGTAGAGGAAGAAGTGTTCTAAAAGGAGGACAAAGACCTTCTCAATGACTTCTGATCACAACTCAGAAGAAGAGGGAAGGAAAAACCCCTGAAGCTTATTACTTCATTGGCATGAGGTAAAATTTTTCATGTATTTTATTTCTTTTATTTTGGGGAGGTAACTATTACTTTATTACTTTATTTATTTTTGGCGCTAATGAGGTAACAGGCCCAGGGTTGAGAAGGTTGATAAACTGACATGTTAAAATGACTTACATGTTTGGTACAGTGGTAGGAGCTTAACAGTATTTTCTCATTTAATTCTCAAAATCCATTTCATTATTTTAGCCATGTGAATTACAATAGGCTAGATTATACTGTGGTATCAAAGAGACCCAAAATCTCAGTGGCCTAATATTATAAAGGTTTATTTTTTTATTCATACCAAATTCACTATGGTGTGAGGCGACCTTCCAAGGCAATTCCTCCTTGTGGTTACTTAGCAGTCCAGGCCAAGAGAAAGGCAGAGGGAAAGTCACAGGAGACTCGGGCATGGGTTTTTAAGGTCTCAGCCTGTAAGTTACATACACTGCCTTCCCTCAGTCCAGTGGCCAGACCTGGTCACATGGTCCCACTTCACCGTAAGGAGGTGGGAAATCTAAGGAAGCAAATGGGTACAAGTTATATAGGCCTTTTTAAACTTTGCCAAGAGAACATCACAAGATGATGGGAACACTCCTCAAGCCCCCCTGTCTCCCAATGACTCTGCTAGTCACTTTCACAGGAGTGACCTTAGGGGGAGACAGGCAATGGTCACTGAGTAACAGTACATAATTTTCGAATCGACACTCGACCTAGAACATATCCTTTTCCTGCCATGACAGGAAAGACCCTACCGTCTTCTTCTATGGCCCCAAGAGTCCCTGGCCTGCATCCAACATTTTAACCTCGGCCTAACCCAGCTCAGCAGGAAGCTGCCATCTGAGGCAGGGCCCAGGAGAAGTGGTGCAAGTCTGGTTGAATGTCTTCAAGACCCCTGCCTGTCACATCTTTACCCACCTCCTCCCAGCCCTATTTCACTGTAGCACACTCCACCTCCAACACCAGCTTAGGGCCTTGGGTTACCAGCTCCCTTAGTCCTGAGCTACACTTAGCTTCCTGTCTCTTGGCTTGCCTTTTCCTTCTTAGCCTGTGCTCCCAGTCATCTGACCTTGGCCTCTGTGTCCAAGCCAGGTCAGCTAGCCCAACAGAACGGCAGAAGGTCTCCTTGCTGGCTTTGAGGGCGGGCGCAAGGCAGCGACCAGCAGAGGTAAACCAGCGGCAGGCATATTCACAGCAGCACCAGTTTGCAGAGTTCTGTTTCTAACATGGGAGCCTTACTGCCTACATTTCACCAGTTTGTCAAAGGGTGTTTATGAACATCAACAAGAGACCACATACTGATGACTCTGTAACTGAGCCAAGATTCTCCACTTCAAAGAGTGAACTCTGAGCAAGTACAGAGGCACACATCCTCAGTTAGTGTATTAGTTCTGAGTCCAGGCAGTCAAGAAGTCTGCCAAGGCCACAAAGCAAGCAAAGGAGGGGGTCACAGGTAGCATAATGCCAGCACCCAGGAGGAGAAGAGGATGAGACAAGAATGCGAAGAGAGACACTTCCTAGCTGCTCTGACCACACTGCTTTCCCCAACCGCCCAGGGAGGAAGGACTGCTGACCGACAGTGCAGATTTAACCATCCAGTGTTTACCACGTGTCAAACACTTGTGTGTACACACGTCCACACATGGTAACAAACACGTCCACACATGGTAACAAACACATGCAAATACATGCAGCAGGCTAACCAATTCACAGAAAAGTTGGCTCTCTAGGGGGAAAAAAAAAGCCCTATTTGTGGCATTTGCTGATTCTGTCGTGTAAATACTTTCACTTAAATTAATCTCAAACTCACACGGTTGGCCCCTGACTGTATCTTTTCATTGTGAATGGAAAGGGTGTGTGAGTGGCAAACTCGATGAGTCTCTGTTGGTCTCCACATGTCTATCGCTTGCTTTTGTCTGACAGTTTAATGAGATACAGAATTCTGGTTGATAGATTTTTCCCTCAAACTTTGAAGCTAAGAGAAAGGAAAAAGTACTTCTGGTTTTCAGGGCAGAGAGATCAAGGAGGCAAGCAGCTCATGAAAAACAGGAGGATGTTAAGACTGTGTTGGGAGAAGAAATTCCAGACATACGGAACAAGAGAATCAAAGGAATGGAGGCCAGGTCACAAAGGTACAATGGCAAAGAAACTTTAGACTGGGAGGGCTGGGTTCAGTCCCTTAGAGGACCCCGGAAGGAATGTGCCCCTCCCCACCCCTTGCTTTTTTACCTGTAGGCACCAACCACGCTGTAGGTTTCTGAGTGGAGAATTCACACAATCAGATTTAGGACTTGGGAAAACAAAAAATCAAACATCTGGTTTGTCTACTTTCTGGATAGATAAGAACAGATTTAGCAAAACCAAAACAAACACGCTGCCATGAGTAGGAACTAGAGCACTGAAAACAAGTGGGAAAAATATGTCACAATGAACAAAAAAAAAAAAAAAAAACGGACCAAAAAACCCCCACAAAGCCTGGCCTCATTTCAATGGAGAGGCAACTCCAAGATGAAAACCAGCTGGTGCAGGTCAGGCAGATGAAAGACAAAATCTGGAGAGAAATCAAGGCAGTTGAGGCTGGCTAATTTGCCCGTCACTGCACCACGTTCCCCGCAGCTGACTGCCACACTGCGAGGTATTTTCAGCTTCAGGAGGTTTGCCAGAGAACCTGCACTTGAGTTTTAGAGCTTCCCTCAAACAGGAAGCAAGTGAGAAGTCAGGAAGAAAAGCAGCTGACCTGGAAAACCCTTGCTACCCCACCTGCCAGGCACAGCTGCTCGAGTGCCCCCACCATGAGGGCTGTCCAAGCCCAGCTGCACCCCGGCACCCCTAAATGGCTCTCCTCAGCACCCTCCCCTACTGCAAAGCATTTACTGTATTACTCCTTTCTCCTTGGCAAAACTGAGTTTCCTGAGGACACAGTCTGTCTTCCTCACCAATTTCTTCCCAGGATCTATAAGGTATTCAATAAATAAATGGAACTGAAGCAAACTGCCTAAAATCACACAAATTTTAAGTAGCGGAGTCAGGACTGAGACTTCATTTCTCCCCTGGCACACCGAGTGCCATGTTCTTCCATCATGCTCCAGCATTTAGAGAATTCTGACTGCACTTTTCTGTCACAAGTTTCTGGGTGTGGTTCTGATTTCACAAAACACATGATCCAGTCTCCACCAATCCCTGCTCGGGTCCTGGTTGTCCATACTAACAGGGCTGCTGCCAGGACTAAGAAGAAGAAAGTCAAGTGTGTGTGTACATGAGTGTCTGGGCTACTGTGTGGGGCTTCCTTAACTTCCACCTTCCAAAAAACAAGCTCAAAGTCTGAATCTTCCCCCACTTCAATGACTTCGTATTTGGAATCCCTTCCTCCCTGCCATCATCAGTACTGAGTGTTCACACAGGTGAACACACACGCACAGCTCAAAGCAAATATGACTTCACTTCTATGGAGAGGGGCGACTCCCTGGTAAAGATCATTTCCATCACCAAAGGGAGCTGTAGGCTCAGGAAGACTCATTTTTAAATGCCCTTAATCAACTGTGCCTGCTGACCCATTGCCTCTGACTTTAGTACTGAATCCTCTCAAGGTGTTCCCTGTCCACCCTCCATTCCCCCGCCAAATTCTTTATTCCTCTGAGCAAGCAAAGGCTGTGTATCACTTTTGCCTTTTTTAATAGGCCCAAGCCTGCCCTCTGGCTTTCAGTCCGAAAGGCACCAGTACGGACTATGAGGACGCACGTGCCTGTCTCGTTCTGCTCTCCTGTCTCATCCACTCCTCAGGCTCCCCTGCCCTCAACACATCTAACATGCTTCCTTCCGTCTCTGTCAGCCATGGGGCCCTCACCATGGGCTCTGTCCTCACATCAGCCTCCAGGCCCCCCCTTGCTTTGATTCTGGTCACCCTAGAGCATCTCCTGGCAACTCTGCTGCTCAGAACTTTCAGGGCCCAGTAGGTGGTTCTGACCCTCCCCTCAACTTCCTGCTGCCGGTCTCTGATCTAGAAGTTTTCATGTGCTTTGCATTACAAGTACCTGAGGTTTATTAAATGTATATATGTGTGGGTCCTACTTCAAACCAAGAGAATCACAATCTCTAAGGATGGGTCCCAGGCATCAGCACTTTTAAAATCTCAGGTGCTAAGCTAGGGTTTAGAACCACTGGTCTATTCTAAGCAAACTTGTCTGTTGTCAACAGCAGACTCAATTACATGTTAATTCATTCAAGAAATAACAACTGAGTAATTGCCTCGTGAAAGGGACCAAAATCTACCCAAACACCCTCTCCAAAATCACAAGATCACTTAGGCAAGAGCAAATCCTTCACGTGATGATTTCCCCAAACCAATGACCTCTAAATTAAAATTAAAAAAAAAATTTTGTCTGTGTTATAAAACACGTTATATGGAAGATTACTTACAGTCATGGATACAGTGGGTGACATATCTAGTGATTTTTTTTTTATGCTCTGTTTTGTGATCTCTTAGAACAGTACATTAATTTGCCAGCATGATGTTTCATTACAAAAACATACAGATAACTACACATCAAAATATATCACTGTCAAAGAGATCGATTTGCCTCTGAAATTTAAAACTTCTATTCACCAAAAACTAAAGCAAAATCAAAAAATACTAATAAAAAGGGAAAAAGGGAGAGCCCAAAAGATAAAAAATCAAAAATTCAGGAAACAAGCAAGCATTAGTAACCAGAACATAACAAAAACCTCTAAAAACAATCAGGGAAAAACGACAACCAAAAAGAAAGTTGGGCAAAAGATTTGAAAAAGAAACTTGCAAAGAAGGAAATGTACGCATGAAAAAATGCTCAATCTTTAGTAATAGGAAAATACTGCTAAATTACAATGAGATCCTATGTCACACCCAGCCATTTTTTAAAAGCAACAGAATGGGAGAAGTAGGAAGTCAAACAGTATCATGGGCCAGAAGGCTGACCCACACGAACTCATACATTGTTGGTGGGTAGGTAAACTGGTCCAGCCACTTTGATAAATATTCTAAAAAAGATGTAGAAGTGTATGTTGTACAATCCAACTCCTATCTGATCTCTGTGGGTTTCTCTGGGGGTATCCTGCATTTACAAGAATATTTGGAGCAAATTTTTAACATAAAATTTGGAGACAGCATAATCCAAAATCCATTAGCATGCATCACAAGAAAAAATATTTTGAGGACTATCAATATAATGGAATTATTATACAACAAAAATATCTCTTCTAAGAACTACTCATTCAAAATGGATGAATCTCACAAACCTCAAGTAAAAAAAAGATCTAGAAAAATACATAGCTTAGAACACCATTTAAAGTTTTAAAATATTTAAAATACTGAATATAGTTTAGGCATATTTTAACAGTACAGAGAAAAGCTTATAAATTTCCAATTAAGGCCAAGTGGTCCGGCTGGTGGAAAGGGGAATGTATATAGATAGGAGAGGAACTACCAGGGGCTTAGGAGTGACTACCTAGGTGTTTAAAGAATTATATTTTGTAGTTTGTCTATCTTAAATACTGCAAAATAAATTTATAATATATTTTATTGGAAAAATCTATTTTCTATTTTTGAGTTAACAGTAGTAACCACTATACAAATAGCCTACATATACTATTTCTTTCCTTCTAAAATCTTCATATGGCAAACTAAGGTACTGTGATTAAAATTCCTCAGAATAGAGATAAAATTTCCTTGAAACTTAGTAAAATGAAATCCTAGAAAACTGGGCTGGGATTCAGGGGCCTCACTCAAGAGAACTGCTCTGTGACTCAGTATGAGGGGGCTGATGAATCCCCCCCAAACATCAGCTCATGTAATAGTCACAGCAACCCCACTTTTTAACTGCTGAAGACTTTAAAGCTTCCTAAAGGTTAAGGAACTCACCCAAGGGGCTAGAGTTGAGATTTAAGCCCAGACCCATCTTACTTAGAAGGCCATGCTCTTACTTATATATTCACTTATATTTTGACTTGTTCTAGAAAAGTCTTAAGATGATATGCAGAGAAACTAAGAAAACTTTTTAAATGATTTACAATTAAATGAAAGATCTGGGGGCGCCTGAGTTGCTCAGTCGGTTAAACCTCTGACTCTTGATCCCAGCTCAGGTCTTGATCTCAGAGAAGTGAGTTCAAGTGTCATGTTTGGGCTCCGTGCTGGGTGTGAAGCCTACAGGAAGGAAGGAAGGAAGGAAGGAAGGAAGGAAGGAAGGAAGGAAGGAAGGAAGG
>NW_026057577.1:56483641-56568157 GCF_023721935.1 Panthera uncia | reverse complement strand
AGGAAGGAAGGAAGGAAGGAAGGAAGGAAGGAAGGAAGGAAGGAAGGGAGGGAGGGAGGGAAGGAAGGGTGGGAGGGAAGGAAGGGTGGGAGGGAAGGAAGGGTGGGAGGGAAGGAAGGGTGGGAGGGAAGGAAGGGTAGGAGGGCAGAAGGAAGGGCGGGAGGGCAGAAGAAAAGGCTGAGAAATAAGGAGCACTGAGAAATGAAGTGAGGAGATCCTTACGTACAGCCTACGTCACAGCCAACACAGCTGTCAGAGAGAGAGACGCAGCCCTCAGCCACTGCCACATATAAGATGAGACAGTGATGGGCTTTCCAGCACTGTGTCTTACAATGCCCCCCACCCATGAGTTCTTCTCCATTTCTCAGACACTGGTGTTAAAAAGGCTGTTCTTTCTTACCAAGTATCACTGCTTCCCTCAGCCAAGTGGAAAAGGTGATCATCTATCATACTGTGCCTGGAAAACACTGCAGCAAGAAAGGACAGAGACCACTGAGGTCATCCTCATGTTAGCGCTGAGGTGGTAAAAGTCAACACCGAAGATATCTGGATGCCATCAGATCCTAACACACAAAATGTGGCCAGCATAGTCTAATGGAGGAGGCATTTTCTCCCCCGCACACACCCCACAAATCAGATGACAGATATTATTTATTTATTTACTTTTCAAGTTTATTTTTATTTATTTATTTTGGGAGTGTGTGTTTGTGCAAGGGGGGGCAGAGAGAGGGGGAGAGAGGGAGGGAGGGAGGGGGAGAGAGTGAGAGAGTGGGAGAGTGGGAGACTGGGAGAGTGGGAGAGTGGGAGAGTGGGAGAGTGGGAGAGAGGGAGAGAGGGAGAGAGGGAGAGAGGGAGAGAGGGAGAGAGAGAATATGAATCCCAAGCAGGTTTCACACTGTAAGCATGAAGCCCAACACACTCAGGGCTCAAACCCATGAACCACAAGATCATGACCTGAGCAGCTGAAGTTGAGTCAGATCAGATGCTTAACAGACTAAGCCACCCAGGCACCCCCAATCAGATGACAGAAACTATTTAGACAATGTAGTAAATTCATCTACAACCATGAGAAAAGAACTCCACCTGATAACAAATACACATTAAAATAAAAAGAAGAAAAATGGCCAAGTAAACAATCCATGAATTGGTGAGTACCCGAAAGAGGCTAGCACAAGGAAACCTTACAAAAAATTAGCTTCAGAGGAAAAAAAAAAAAACCCTAACCATACTTAGATATGATTATGTCAAAAGGCTTTACATTATACATGCAGTCCAAGAACCAAGGCATCAGCCTTCACAAACGTAACAATTCTGACACTATCATTGGGTTTAGTGTGTATAAACTTAACACTATTCCCAGATTCCAAAGGTCAAACCCAGAGTCTGACTTGGAAAGCAGAGGAATGTACAGGCAACCGCAAAACGTGACATCTCTCAACTAACTTCCTTCCTTTTATTAGGGATATTACTGATAATGGACACTGCCGGATGGCTTGAAGCATTTACAATGACATTGTATAACAGAGAACTAACAAAGCACAGTCCATCTCTAATTATTCAGGAGGCAGTTATCCAGATTGTGGAAAAACCCAAGCGTTTCTCATGCTCTTCCAGCCTACTCTGTGCCTTCTCTGGAACATTAAATGAAGGCAGGAAAAAGTGAAGGGGGATGATATTCAAATCAGTCAATTCTGCTACATGGTCAGCAGTTCTGGTAAGCAGATTTGATGGCAAGGGAACAGAAACCATCTGCTAAAAATGAGTTTGAGATTTCCTGTGGATTTCAATCATCCATACTGCCTCTGTCCTCAATTTTGCCATTGATAAGCTAGAGTTGTCTTAGAAAACCAATAGTGAAATGTCTCCGCTGCTTGGCTCCAGGACAACATCATGCTAGGGACCCAGTGACACTGAAACAACTCTGTATTTTTCACCACACCTAGTACTGCACCAAAAGTTCAACACATACATTTTTCCTGACTCTGGTTTGTCAGGGCCACTCACACTGAAGTAAGTTGCAAACATCAGTCCCCGAGTCCATGGATCATATGGACACTGGGGTTAATGAAACAGTGTCAAGCTCGGACTCCCAATTAAAAACAAATCCCATTTAAAAATAAGTATTTCTGGCGCCTGGGTGGCTCAGTCAGTTGAGTGTCTGACTTCAGCTCAGGTCATGATCCCACAGTTCATGGGTTTGAGCCTCATGTCGGGCTCTGTGCTGACAGCTCAGAGCCTGGAGCCTGCTTAAGATTCTGTGTCTCCCTCTCTCTCTGCCCCTCTACCATGTGCACTCTGCTTCTCTCTCTCTCAAAGATAAATAAACACTTAAAAAAATTTTTTTAAGTAATTCATGAGAAGTCACCTATAAAATGCAAATGTCCCCTTTTTTGGAAAAGAAAGTTTTAGTTATTTGTTAAAAACAATAATTTCTAAACAGTTACTCATAAAAAGCACCATTCACATCCTAAAGATGTATGACTTAAGTCAAACACTACACAATTAAAACCTCAACATTTTTACGAAGTTAGCAAGCAAGACAGCCACCCATGAGATAGTATCCCAAGAGCCCTGTGACCTCTCCTGTTTACACAAGGTTGCACACAGGAGCAGTCAAGAGCCCAGGGTGCCCTGGCCCTATGGTTCCACAGGGCTCACATCAAAAGCCAATGGGACAACACCCACAGTCTTATTCCTTCTTTTCCAAAAAAAATTTTTGTTTTAGATTCAGAGATAAGGACACTTAACTGAGCCACCCCACCCAGGTACCCACAGATAGCTTAAAATTTTAAATGGAAAAAAAAAAAAAAACCGTAAGAACACTGAAGAAAACATATAGGTGAATACTCATATCATTCAAGGGCCTGGAAGGCCTTGCTGAAAATAACAACAAAGACATAAACAATGAAGGAAGTGATGGTTAGAGTTTTGCTAATAAAAATAAATATGTAAGAGTATAATAAATATAAAATTACAAACGAAACTGAGAAAAAATATTAGTAATATATGATAGAAAACAAAGTGCTATACTTATTAGAGTTCTTCAAAATTTAATAGGATAATTGTTAAAAAGCAAGCATCCCCATCAAAAATGGGACAATAAAGGACAGACAATTCACAAAACACACACACAAATAGGCTGTAAAAATTATGCAACAATGCTGGGCCTTTCTGGCAATCCAAAAACGTGAATCAAAACTAGATTCCACTTTTGCTCATCAAATTCCCAAGATTTTACAATAATGATCCCCAATGCTGTTGAAGGTCTGAGGAAGTAAGTATTTTCTTTGCTGGAGGGGAGGAAAACTGTCCCAGTGACTCGGCATTCCTTACCACACCAAATGCCTTCCTGGGCTATGGTAACGTAAATGGTTAGAACTTTCAAATGTGTTTGCGACTCTTTCGGTTGCCACCCCCTTTCCTCTGTTTATACATCCACCATGATGTTTATCATGTGATAATTCTGCCACCATAACCACTAGCTGTCAGAAGCAGGAGGATCCTAGGAAACAAATGGCAACTCCATCCAACCCCAGATAGAGAACCAGTAAATGATCAGCTGTGACAGGTGCATCCCAGCACCCAACACCCATTTCCATCTGCTACAACCAGGTCTGACAGCTTTTGATGAGTGGATGCTTAATACATCATTAAAAAAACAAAAAAGTCCTTTGTAAATCAAAGATCATTCTGCTCCTTGGCACGAAATGCAGGATGCTGGAGAACCAAAGCTGCCAATGTTGCTATCTGGTAAAAGGTTTTCAGTGTAACACCAAATCTGATATCCTTTTCCCCATGTGTAACTAAGGGGCAATAACACATGCTCCTTGGAGGGCAGATGCTGAGTCTGTATTAATCATGGATGGATCTCCAGTGCTTGGCACTTCAGGCAATTGATAAATGATAGATATTATTTTCACAGTATCTCATTCATTCTTTTGGAAAATCCTTACTGAGCGCCACAGTGAGCTAAAAACTTAATAGGTGCCTTACACTTATCAACTAACTTCATACACTGGATCATCAAAGCATAAGCTCTTTCTTTACATTGCATTAAAATGTAGTCCCCGAACATTTGACTTGCTTACATGAAAACACAAATGTCCACTTGTGGATTAGCTAACTTTACCTAACACTTCCCCCACTGTCGCAGAAAATCAAGAATTGCTTTACATTCTTACTTGTATTGTTAGAAAACAGTCTTCCAGGTATTGCCTCCTGGTAAATGATAATTGCCAAGAATTTGGGAACTGGAAGGCTCCTGAGGGATCGTCTCCCTTAACCCTTTCATTTTACAGACTGCCCAATAAGGCTTAAGAGGCTATGTGGTATGATTGAAATCATACACAAGCGAGATGGTAACACTGGGATACAATCGAAGTCTCCAGGCTTGCAGGCCAGTGATACTTCTACCCTGCCCTGCTGTTTCTTCCTGGTACTCACCAAAATGCTTTCCCTTTAATAACAGAAGCAGAGAACACCATATTTTTAGGCCTTGCAAAGAGAAGATTTTAGAATAGGTTTACCTGTGGTCAGCTTTAGTCCCAATCCCAAACGCATGACTGCATATAATTTCAGAATCTATAAATACATACCATATACTTGAGCAAATGGCAGACTAACCACAAAGGTTAATAGCCTTTACTATCCATTCTGGAAGAGATTGTGAATTATTTTTAAATGAAAAGGCTAATCATGAGTTTAAAAATATCCTCAAGGGGCACGGGGTGCCTCAGTCAGTTAAGTGTCAGACTTCTGCTCAGGTCATGATCTCACGGTTCGTGAGTTCGAGCCCTGCATCGGGTGAGCCCTATTTCTCTCTCCCTCCCTCTCTCTCTTCCTCTCTGCCCCTTGCAGTATTCTCCCTCTCTCCTTCTCTCTGTCCCTTGCTCACTTGTGCCCACCCTCGCCCCAAGAAAAATGTCCTCAAATGTCTCATGGTATCATTTTCCTCTACAACTCATTTTCTAAAGCCTTTTACAAAATATGACATAATTTACTCAGTCACAAAAAAGACTAATTAAGCAGTCTCTGAGGCCACTCAACTAGAACACATGTCTTTTAGTGTGGACTCATTTATTAGTCAAAGGCAAGATATAAGTGGCAATGTAAAAATCCAGAGAATAAAAGGAAATGGATGGAGGGAAGGGAAAAGCAGGTAAGAGCTGACATTCATATATGGTTAGGTAAATCAAGGACAAATTTCCTACCAACAACAAAAAAATTCCTCTTGGACCGGCTAAGATGCAGGCCTGGGTCCCTGAGAAATAATAAAAAAAATATTAATAATAACTGAGATCAGCAAGGTGTAATAGGGAAAACCTGATTGGGAATCAAAAGCCTATGTTCTTTCCCAACTCCTACATTAACTAGCTGTGTGATCATGGACAGATGATACCATTACTCTGGGTATCAGTTTCATAAACCGAGAGTTAACCTCAATGCTTCTCAAACTTGCCTCAAACTCAATGCTCCTGTCCCTTGCCCTGCTGCCAGCCAGATGCAATAGTAAATTCTGTCTGGAAGAATATGCCATCACACAAACTCTCAAAGTGCTCAAATATATTGTCCAATACTCAGTAAAAATAACTAGTCTATAATGGGGAAAAAAGAAAAAATATTGACCAAAAACTAAAAAGGGAACAATTAGACAAATAGAAGTTTCAGATAGAGGAGTTAGCATACACAGACCTTAAAATAACCACAGTTAATATGTTCAAAGAATTAAAAGACAAGATATAAAATTTTGGCAAAGAGACAGAAGCTATTAAAGATATCAAATGACAATTTTTCACACTGAAAAATACAGTAATTAAAAACAGCCACCAACTGGGTGGGTATATAAGGCTCTGAAATACAGGGAGGAGAGAGAAACGGGGGACTGGGATATACATCAGAAAAAAAGATCTAGACTAGAGTACAGGGAGACAAAAGAATAGAAAATATAGGAAGGAGTTTAAAAGATACCTGGAACACGGAGAAAAGGTGTTATATACATGTAATGTCATTGGTGGTCAACTGAGAAAGAGAGAATGGGGCAGAAACAATATTTGAAGAGCAAATAGCTGAGATTTTCCAATACTGAAAAAATAAATCAAGCCACAAATTTAAGAAGTGAGATAAACCCCAGGAATAAAAAATACAAACAAAACAATATCTACTGATATTATTTTTAATTTTTTTTACATTTATTTATTTTTGAGAGAGCGAGACAGAGCATAAGCGGGGGACGGGCAAAGAATCCAATGCAGGCTCAGAGCCTGATGCGGGGCTCAAACCCACAGACCATGAGATCACGACCTGAGCTGAAGTCGGATGCTTTACCGACTGGGCCACCCAGGCACCTCTACTCATATTATTAAAGAATAATTAAGAGCAAAATACAAACTGAAAAATATTTTAAGATAGCCAAGGAAAAAGATACATTGCTTTAAAGGAGCAATAATTGTAACACTGACATCTAACTCCTTGATGGAAATAATGGGAGGCAGAATACAATGACCTGGTAACTTCAAAATGCTAAAATAAATTCCAGGCCAGCCTAGAGCTCTATATCCAGCAGCAATATACTTCAAAAATGATAATAAAATCAAACTTTTATAAATATACAAATAAAATATATATAGCATATGTATTTTATAATATATATAAAACATAAATACAACAAAAACAGAGTTTGTCATTAGGTGTGTAGCACTAATAAAAAGACTAAAGAGGGATCTTCAATCAAAAAGCATTGATCTAAGTTGAAAGCTCACAGACAGAAAATAATGAGTATCACTGGGAAACGTAAACATGTGAGTAAATCTAAGTGAATACTGAGGTCAGAAAACAACAGTAATGTCTTCTTCAGTTTAAAAAATATAAACAAATAAAACACCATACACGACAACAAGAACATAAAATTAGTAGGGAAATTTATTCTCAGTTCCTTCTATGGTCTGGAAGGGGTAGAGGTATTAACACTGGACTACTGAGAGTTAATTTTGTAATTTCTACTCATTACAAAAGAACATTAAACAGAGTGTGTAGCTAACAAGGTACTAGAGTGGAGAGACAGAATAAAGTACATAAACTAACAAACCAAGAGAAGAAAAATATGAAGTGTGGAACGGGAGGAAAATGAAGCAAACTAAAATAATAGCATTAAATACCAATATATCGCTAACTGCATTTAATATAAACAAACCTAAGGTTCCACTTCTAGTAAGAAAGCGTTAACTCCTAAATCACCAACCCTCTCAACTGATAACAGTGATAAACTCTAGACAAAAGTGACAACCTGAGGGCTCTGGACCGTGAACAAAGCAGGCAAGATTCAGGAAGGGGACTATCAACTTAGAGAAAGAGTCCAACACCTGTTGTTGAGGTTACCAGTTTTTCAGTTTTGCCTTGAAGGCAGGCCATAGTCATGGCAGGGCAAGGGAGGATCAACCTCTGACAGGCAGTTCACCATCAAGCTTGCCTAAGGAACCAGAAGATGGAGTGTGGGGCCACAGGGGCTGCTAGACAGTGAAGGGAGAGTTCCAGCAAAGAGGGAAACCAGAGAAGAATTCTAAACTCTGCCCAAATCTCTGGCTGAAACTTGAACAACATATGCCCAAACCAGATTCCAAGTAGCCCAGCTCAAGATCAAATAGCTTAACTGATATTTGAATTGCCTCCACCTCAGATGACAATAGTATTTACAGTGTGTGTCTAATAAACTTAATCACCTGCTAAAACAAACCAACTAAATCAACACTCTCCAGAAGAATCTGGAGTCTTCCCAACACATCAACCACAATGTCCCTGATACAATCCCAAATCACTGCATATCTGTGCTGACAGCTTAGAGCCTGGAGCCTCCTTTGGATTCTCCCTCTCTCTCTGCCCCTCCCCTACTCATGCTCTCTCTCTCTCTCTCTCAAAAATAAACATGAAAATTTTTTTTAACTTAAAAAAAAAAAAGAAAAAAATCACCCAGATATTGGAATGACCAGACAAGGATTTTGAAGCTATTATAATTATGCTCAATGAGGTAAAGGAATATATACTCATAACAAACGAAAAAGAAACCTCAGCCAAAAATAGATAATATAAAAAAGAAATAGAATTTTTACAATTGAAAAATACAGTACCAAAAATAAGTATTCCCTAGATGAGATAAATATCAGAATAGCCATTACAGAGGAAAGAATCCATGAACATGAAAATAGATGCATAGAAATTATCCAGTCTGAAGAAGAGAGGAACATACTGAAAAAAAAAAAATCGAGACCTAGGGATCTGTGGACAATATAAAAAGTCAATTGGAGTCTGGGGTGGAGAAAGGGAGAGAATGAGAGATAAAAGTACTAGAGAAAAAATAGGCTGAAACATTTCCAAATTTGCAGAAAGACCTATGTTTACAGATTTAAGAATTCAACAAAATCACGAACAAGAAAGAGATGAGGAAAGCTACGCCTAGGCACATTCTCATCAATCTGGGAAACGTTCAAGATAAAGGCAGCCACAGGAAACTACACACTGTGCACAGTGGGACAGTCCCAACAAATGTTGAACGTTCTTGAGAAACAGTGGAAAAGGGACAACTCTGAAGTTAAGATAGTTCTAGACAAAGGAAAATTAGACAATTCGTTGCCCACAGACCTGCAGTACAAGAAATGCTAAAACAGTCATTTCAGGTTTAAGGGCATAACAGAAGGAAACAATCCTGTTGAGGAATAAATAAAGACCATCAGAAATAATAAATATAAAAGGTTATTTTACGGGATGTCTGGGTGGCTCAGTCAGGTGACCATCCAACTCTTGGTTATGGGTCAGGTCATGATCCCAGACTCATAGGAGGGAGCCCCACATCAGGCTCTGTGCTGAGCATGGAGCCTGCTTGAGGTTTTCTCTCCCTCTGCCCTTCACCCCTGCTCTTGCGCTCTCTTAAAAATAATAATAAATAAGAACTCTTCTAAGAGATAATATAGGAGACTACCTTCATGGCCTTGGGGTAGGTAGAGATTTCGTCAACTACACTAAACTTCTATTCATCAAAAAACATTTATTTAATGTCAAACGGGGATGATTTTGAGAAAAAAAAACCAGCACAATCATTACTCTGGAAGACTGTGCATAAACTGGGACAGTTAGGCACAAACTTAAAATACAGTGACACTACCTACCTACTCCTAGATAAATAAGCAACGAGAGTGTGCCTATATGTGCATCAAAGAATGTTCACAGCAGCATTATTTATAATAGCCCTAACTGGAAACGTCCCCAATGTCCCTTAACATTAAAATAAACAGAGATACAATCATGTGATGAAATACTATAAAAGAATGAAAACAAATAATGCAACACACAGTAAGATAGATTCATCTCTGAAATGTAATACTAAGCAAAAGAAGCTAGACATAAAATAATACAGGCTATATGATTTCATTTACATAGGATTCAAAAATAGGCAACACTACTGTATAGCTTTACAGATCAAACTAATAAGACAGGGAGTAATGATTGAGAGGTGGTTTCTAGAGTACTGGTTCTATTTCCTAACCTGTGTGATAATTACGTTTATGATGATGCATCAGATAGTATATTTATGATTTTTAAACTTTTCTGTCTGCATAGAGTTCTTCAATTAAACAGTTTATTTAAACAAGTAACCTAGACCTAAATGTAAAATCAATGCTACTAAACTCCTAGAAGATAACACAGGGGGAAATCTACATGATCTTGGGTTTGACAGCAACTTTTACACACAACACCAAAGGCATGACCCATGAAAGAAATAATTGATAGGATGGACTTCATTAAAATTAAAAACATCTGCTTTGTGAAAGACAATGTCAAGAGAATGAGAAGACAAACCACAGACAGGGAGAAAATATTTGCAAAAGGACTGTCACCCAAAATATAGAAAGAACTCTTAAAACTAAACAATAAGAAAACACCCTGACTAAAAAATGGGCCAAAGACTTTGGCAGATAACTCACCAAAGGTATACAGATGGCTGATAAGCACATGAAAAAATGCCGCACATATCATTTTTGCAAATTAAAACAAATTATACACACATCTATAAGAATGTATAATTTTTGCAAATTATACACACATCTATAAGAATGCTGAAATCCAAAACCCTGACAACATCAAATGCTGGCGAGGATGTGGACAACAGGAACTCTCGCTAATTGCTGGTGAAAATGCAAAATGGAAGAGTCCCTTTGGAAGACAGTTTGGTGGTTTCTTGCCAAACAAAATATACTCTTACTATATGATCCAGCAATTGTGCTGCTTGGTATTTACCCAAAGGAGGTGAAAATTTATGTCCACATATATGCACCTGGATCTTTGTGGCAGTTTTATTCATTGCCAACACCTGGAAGCAAGATGTCTTTCGTTGGTGAATGGATCAGTAAATTGTGGTACATCCAGACAATGGAATACCACTCAGTGCAAAAAAAAAAAAAAAAAAAAAAAAAAGCTCTCAAGCCATGAAAAGACCTGGAAGAAACTTAGAAACTTAAGTGCATATTACTAAGTGAGAGAAACCAACCTTAAAAGACTGCGTACTATATGATTCCAACTATATGCTATTATAAAAACAGCCAAACTACTGAGACAATAAAAAGATGAGTGATGGCCAAGGGCTGGAAGGAAGACGGGATGACGAACAGACAGCACAGTTGAGTGTGAGGGCAGTGAAACTATTCTGTATGATGTTATAATGGAGGACACACGTCATTATATGTTTGTTTCACCCATTTAATGTACAAAACCAAGAGTGAACACTACTGTAAACTATGAACTCTGGGTGATTATGACATGTCAATGCAGGTTCATCAACTGTAACAAACACACTACTCTGGTGCAGGATACTGGTAATGGGGAAAGCTATGCATTTTATGGGAAATCTCTGTACTTTAGACTCGTTTTTTCTGTGAAACTAAAACTGCTCTAAAAATAAAGTCTACTAAAAAAATACAAAAAACTACTTCACTGCTTATGTACATAATGTAAAAGATTTGCAAAATTCTTGTACTCTCGTCGATAACACATCCTCACTTTTATTATTAAAACATATTTGGGGCGCCTGGGTGGCTCAGTCGGTTAAACGTCCGACTTCAGCTCAGGTCACGATCTCGCGGTCCATGAGTTCGAGCCCTGTGTCGGGCTCTGGGCTGATGGCTCAGAGCCTGGTGCCTGCTTCCGATTCTGTGTCTCCCTCTCTCTCTGCCCCTCCCCCGTTCATGTTCTGTCTCTCTCTGTCTCAAAAATAAATAAAACGTTAAAAAAAAATTAAAAAAAAACATATTTGAATTACATGGAATTTAATAAACTGCTAGTCTGGGAGAATGCAGTTTATCTGTGGCTTCCTGGTGGTGCAGGCCCAGCCTGGACAGCTCTGGAGATGCCTCCCCACAAAGGAAGCTCCAGGAAGCACTCCCCAAGGTCAGTCTAGAGTTTAGGTTCTAATTCTCATGACATATTCCTTTGCTTGGCATTTTATGGTTCCAGCAAAGGGAATTCAGAACAACCTTATCCAGGAAGCCTTGCAAAGCAGCTCAGATCATTTGCTCTGCCTGGCTCCTCCCTCAGGCCACCAGGCAGAGAATTCTTGACTTCCAGCTTTCCTGAGTTTGCTGGACACGGCTCCACCAGGACTCAGAATTTGCTGTCAGAGAAGAAGACTCACAGCCTAACAGCCTTTCCCCAAACTCCAGCTGCTACTTTGTATGTGCTGCCTGCACTGCTTCCTAAGTGGAAACAGAAGGCCCCGGAAGGTACCAAAGCCCTCAAAAAGAAGAAAAGGTCTCCTGCTAGCACAGGGTTGTGAGGAGGCCCTCCAGGGCACTCTAATGTCTGACTTCTAGCCAGGAATGTTCAATGACATATCAGCACAGGATCAGCAAGCAAATTCAAAGTCGGGCAGCGTTCACTCATTTCCAGCTTTCTTCCTATCCAAGGGACAGCGCATGGCCTGTGAGTCAGTTGGCTCCTTAGGTTCCTGAATTGTGTGTGTCCTACTAGGAAAGAGCTGAAGAGCTCTCCCTAGCTGTCCCTCCTTGGGAAGGTGCATCCCACAGGCCAGTGGGGAAAGGAAGACAGCTGGGACCATAGGGCCAGGCTGGGGCACTGGCTCTGTCACATAGCTGGCACTTGGGGGAAGGAGACATGCTTGCAGCCCAAATCTCAGGGTCTGCTTCAGTCCAAGGGGCAGTCTGGTGCAGGCAGGGATGAGAATTCCAGCCTCAGAAGGCCTGGGATTGCATGCACCTGCCCCACCCCCTTGGACAATTATTGAGCCTCCTTAACTAAGGTTCAGGCTCCTTGCCTCTAATGGAAGCCACAGTACCTGTCAGGTCGTGTGAGTATCAAATGGTCTAAACTCTCAAGTCTTTAGCAGAGCGTCTGAAACGCAAATTATTCAATAATTACTAGCTGCCATACTAGCTTCCCCAGACTCTGATGACTTGAGATCACCCTACCTGGCAAGTGGTTGAGTGTTGGAGAAGAGAGAGATGGGGGTAGTACACAAAAGAAGCAAGACTTAGAGTGGGTCAGAAAACAATGATATGCATCCCCAGATCTGGAGGGGGTAAACCGAATAACGTCCTCCAAAAAGATTCAGGTCCTAATCCCTGGAACCTGTGAATATCACCTCACATGGCAAAAGGGTCTTTACAGGCATGATTAAGGATGACGACATGGGATTATTCTGCATTATCAAGGTGGGCCCTAAATGCAGTCCTAAGTGTTTTCGTAGGAGGGAGACGGGATGACAGAAGAGGAAAAACAATGTGACAACCAAAGCAGTTTAATCTGACAAGCCCAAGAATCCTGGCAGCCACCAGCAGGTTGAAGAGGCAAAAATGAACTCTTCCCATGAGCCTCCAGGAGGAACCAGCCATTCTGACACCTTGATTTTACTCTGGAAGACTCATTTAGATTTCTGGCCTCCAGAACTGTAAGAAAAAGTGCTGTTGTCATAAGCCACTAGGTTTCTAGTCATTTGTCACAGCAGCAATAAAAACCTAATGTGAGAGTGGAATCCTGGCCAACAATTGGGCATTCAGGCGGCAAAACTGAGTCCTGTGGGGGAAAAATGTGGCAAGACCCTCTCAGGGCCACAGTCATGTCAGTTAGGGTTCGGGGCTGGGCTCGAGGACCAGCAAAAATCGCAATGAAACCAGGAGTTGAGGCAGGGGCCAAGTTCCGAGGGCAGAGCTGTCATGGAGGATAGCAAGGCATAGGCAGGTCAGGAGCCGCTGTGGCCAAGGGTTTGCCCAAACTTTCTGCACATCAGGCTGACCACAGCAGACACAACTCCAGACCTGTGCCCACATACGTACCACCAGCCTCAGTCCAGGCAGGCTCTGGGCCAGCTGCTCAATGTGTACTCTGCAGGCTGGTACTGGCCTGTGAACTGTTACCCAACAGTCATGACGGAAGGACAGAAATTTAGAATTAAGCGCCTAGAACTTCCAGCAATTCGGCGTTTTGGGAGAATGTAATCTTAAGGCTGCCGCATCTGCTAAAAAAACATCTCAGCTTTCTGCATTCTCTACGTCTTTTTTAAAGTCATTTTTCCAGTAACTCATTGTGATTGTATTTTCTGAGTACTGGTCTGCAGTAAATTTGTAATTAAATACGCACCCACACACTCAGAACACTCGTCCTTTGCTACCACCAGGGCTCCCAACCACCACACAGCAGGTGCCTGCTGGTGGGCAGGGAGGGGAGCTCTGTGGCATGCGTGTATCTGACAGTTGTTCCCGCAGAGGGCTTGCAAAGAACCACCTGAGATATGAAGGCCCAGTGCCTCGAGAGCAACACGGTGCCCAGGCTCGAAGGCAGTGTGGTGCTCTGCTTAACATCCAATCACCTGCCCTCTCGCAGCCTTGGGAAAGGTCCCAAGGGCAAGCCCTTTCCTCCCGCTTTCCTGCTTATTTAGGTGTTTGCAGTTTCTCCACACTTCCGCAGCGCATGCTTACCCAGCGCCGGGTGCCCGCCGGGTGACAGGATGAAGCAGGCCCCTTGGGAAACACTGCCACCCATAATGCATAAGGAGGAAAATGCACACGGTGAAAATAAAATGACTACTCTGCTGTACGAGTAGTACCCATGCTGCCCAAGCACAATAGGATGTTCTGCCTCCTTTTCCTGTCTTGTGCCTCCACATCAAGGAGGCATGGATGAGACAAGGACTGTCACTCTCACTACTGAAAATGCAAGGTTTGTTGTGAGAGGCATGTACAGGGTAATGAGTCAAGGGCAGGCTTTGGATGTAAAAGCTGTCTTCATCTCCCACCTTGGTCACCACCCACGAGGGTAACCCTAAAGTTACCAAACATTTCTGAGTGTATTTGTAAAATGTGAATACTAGCATGTACATCACAGGATTCTTGTGATAATTAAACAAAGCAAGGTCTGGGAAACACATGAGACACAGCCCCTTGCCCAGAGTCCCCAATAAACGATGACTTTATAAAAGGGGGTGGGTGAGGGGAGGACACACAAGGTGTCAAGGAGCTCCAAGGACAGCTGTTCCTCTGGCGCTCATGGCACAACACATAGACGACTCCTGGGAAGCTGAGAGCTACAGCCACGTCACGGGCTCCAGAGGGATTGAAAGGACCTAACATCAGGAACACTGAGAGGGAACAACACCGCATAATATAAAAGAAACAGACATGGGAATAGGAGCTCTTGCTCAAGTCACACTTCACGTTTTGTTTTTGGTTTTTAATTTTTTTTAACGTTTATTTTTGAGAGACAGAGAGAGAGAGACAGAGTGAGAGTGGGGGAGAGGCAGAGAGAGAAGGAGACACAGAATCCGAAGCAGGCTCCAGGCTCTGAGCTGTCAGCCCAGAGCCCGACGCGGGGCTCGAACTCACGGACCGCGAGATCATGACCTGAGCCGAAGTTGGACGTTCAACCGACTGACCTACCCAGGCGCCTCTCACACCTCACAATTTGTAAACGATACAAAAAATTATCCTGTTGATAATCACATGACCAAAGAATTGGAGATTTTGCAATTAAACAAGTGTTTCTTTGCTGGTGTCCCCCTGAACCTAAATTCCCCAAATGTAATTTTTATTACATAGACACACTCATCAGAACTCCACATAGTCACCTGCAGTTTGTGAAATGTGACATAAAAATATACTAATGAATGGGACAAAAACAATTTAAGAAAGCATTTAAAATCATTTCACAAGCTGGTTTATATTTATTTCATTTCAGAAGTTTCTAATAATTAAGGTACTACACCAAACACTGTCACAGTCATGAGTACTAGGAGCCACAAAGCTTCCCCCAACAGTGAACCAAGTGGGGACTTTTTTTGAAATGTTCACTTAAACTAGTACTTATTAGAGAGAAATTAAAGTGATGAAGATTGTGGGGCGCCCGGGTGGCTCAGTCAGTTGAGCGACTTCAGCTCAGGTCATGATCTCGCAGTCTGTGAGTTCGAGCCCCGCATGGGGCTCTGTGCTGACGGCTCAGAGCCTGGAGCCTGTTTCGGATTCTGTGTCTCCCTCTCTCTCTGACCCTCCCCCGCTCATGCTCTGTCTCTCTCTCTCTGTCAAAAAATAAACAAACATTAAAAAAAATTTAAAAAAGAAAAAAAAAGTGATGAAGATTGACTGTATACTGTTTTCAGTGTTAGTATTAATAATCAAAACTATCCCCTGAGATATATGAAAAATTTCTCTCTCTTTAAAATAACATGGAGTCTTACTATGATCTCAAGTAGAATTGCTCAAAGAGACTTGTCCCTGTGGTTTCTGTCTCAGAGGAACACAGGAGTTGAAAAACTGAAACCGAACAGCCTGGAGCGAGGCCATCATTAGGGCTAGGGACGTTTCATGACAACCCACGCTGACATCACACTCTCTTCTTACCCAGGAATCAGGCTCTTGCCTACCAGAACGTAACCAGAACATTAAGGGCAAGACAATGGCCCAAGTACCAAACAGGGGATCACTCAGGGGACTTTTTTCTCTAGAACAGGTGGAAGTACACTTGGGTTCTAACTCAGCTGATTATACTTGCAGTGAGGACAAAGTCAGAAGTTACAAAGCCCCAGTGACGGTCCTAGGAAATGGCAGAGAGTGGCAGGCTGAGAAAGAAACGTAAGACCATGTGGTGCCCAGGAAAACAACTCTGGTGACCTCAGCCTCCAAAGCATGGCTTTCTGGCCTCAGACAATAATGGAGGTTCACTAGGATGCCCTTGACTCCATGAGCATGTGTTCTGCAAAGTTTATTTAAGAAATGAGGAACTGTGGGGGCGCCTGGGTGGCTCAGTCGGTTAAGCGTCCGACTTCGGCTCAGGTCACGATCTCGCGGTCCGTGAGTTCGAGCCCCGTGTCGGGCTCTGGGCTGATGGCCCAGAGCCTGGAGCCTGCTTCTGATTCTGTGTCTCCCTCTCTCTCTGCCCCTCCCCCGTTCATGCTTTGTCTCTCTCTGGCTCAAAAATAAATACACGTTAAAAAAAAAAACAAAAAAAAGAAATGAGGAACTGTGAATTATATTTCCAGAGTGATCAAAATAATTATTTAAAAAAAAATTTAATGTTTATTTTCAAGAGAGAGAGAGAGACAGAGTTTTAACCGGGGAGGGGTACAGAGACACACACAGAATCCAAAGCAGGCTCCAGGCTCTGAGCTGTCAGCACAGAGCCCGACATGGGGCTCGAACTCACAAACCTCAAGATCATGACCTGAGCCGAAGATGGACGCTTAACTGACTGAGCCACCCTGGCGCCCAAGTGATAATTATTTTTAAAGTTATAGTGGCTAATGGATTAAGTCTCACCTATGTGGAAAATGTGCTCACTGGGAGTCTTTACTGTCTGACCATGATGAGTACAAGGGGCAGGAGAGAGCTGGGATGTAGGGAACGCTGCAATGAGCAGGAGAGAGCTGGGATGTAGGGAACACTGCACTGATAACTAAGTACCTCTGATCTCCATTTCCTGTAAAATGGATAAAAGAGAATAAGGAGAAAGAGCAGATAAAATGCCAGATGTAATAAAAACTAGACACAAATTTCAAAAACAGAGCTGCTTGAAAGTAAGCCTAAATTTCAGATAAGAAGCAGAAAGATGTGTTTTTCTGGTCAAGAGGAATAAATCCCCAAGTAAAATCCCTAGCAATTACACAGAGGAAATTTTGCCACATTTGATGCTACCACTGTTAGAAGATCCCCTCTGACTGGAGTTAGAGTGGAAACACAGACACAATAAACACAAACAGCACCCAGAGAAGAGCTTCCTGCACTGAAGAGGGTTTCAGTTTTTGCATTCTGACAATCCCAGGCACAGATAATAGGAGTTTCCTATAAATGCACTGATAAAGGCCATCTGAGCAATACCATGTTAATATACATCTCATTCACAAACATGACTTTATAAAAGCGATTTTAAAACAAGACTAAAAAGTTCATGATATTTAACTTTATAAATGCAGTTTTCTAAAAACCTCCTGGTTCTACCATACTGCCTCTGGGAGAATCAGAGTCTTATTTGGGTAACTTCAGTCCCTCATACACTATACGAACACTGGGATGGCAGGGTCATGGTGAGAACCACCACCCTATCTATCTTGCTTTGGACTCAGGAGATGAGCACCCCTGTATCTAGAGACCGGGAAGGGGCTGTCACTGGAACGACTGTTTGATTATGGCAGAGGAAGTGGCATCCCTGTGAACTCAGAGAAAAACTAAAATGTGCATAAAAAATACACTGTAAGGGCACTTCACAATGACAACTATGACATAACAAGACTAGGTCTTTCGAACGAAGAAAGAGATGTAAACATCACACATTTAAAGAAGATCATTATAGAGGTGCCTGGGCGGTTCAGTCAGTTAAGCATTCAACTTCGGTGCAGGTCATGGTCTCACAATTCGAGCCCCACATCAGGTTCTGTGCTGACAGCTCAGAGCCTGGAGTGTGCTTCAGATTCTGTGTGTGTCTCCCTCTGCCCCTCCCCCGCGCACACACTGTCTCTCTCTCTCTCAAAAATAAAGAAACGTTAAAACTTTTTTTTAATAAAATTAAGATTATCATCCCAAATCCTACAGGTTTAACATGCATTCATCATTCATTCACTCATTCATTTATTTCCAATATTTACTTTTAATTTTGGTATCTGAAGGGTTAAGCGTTGATTATCCAAAAATTTCACTGAGATCAGTACTGCTGAGCAGTACCTTCTTGCCATCCCCAGAGCCCAGTACGGTGACTTACACACTGTAGATACACCATGTGTTTCTGACACTGAATAAACGAAGGAGTGAATGAACGACAGAAGAATGACCAGAGAAACCCTTTATTCATTCAACAGGTATTTACTGAGGAGTCAACTATGTGCCAAGGCAGAGGAGTAAGCAGAGAAACATGATAATGACAGACTGTGACAAGTGTCATGAAGGAAATAAATCTGATAGTACCATAGACATTAACTGAAGGGAGAAGATGCTCTAGGTAAGGTAATTCTGGGACACTTCCTGAGGAGGAAGCTTTTGAGCTGAGACTTGAAATATGAGAAGACATTATTCTGTCTTGAGAGGAGGGTAGGGGAGTGTTAGTAGTCAAACAAAGGTAACAATAGGTGCAAAGGCCCTGGGATCAGGAAAGACTTGAGTTGTTTACAAAACGGAAAAGAGACCCCTGTAATACCACATTTTAAATGCTAAATAGAGTAATGCACACAGAAATGTTATAACCTAGAAATCACCTTCAGACTTCAGACTTAAGACAATCACTTGAGTAATTTGGGCAATTCATCATATCATTACTATACCCTATTTTAGACTTTATTCTTTTACATAATTAATTCAGCCTAAACACAATATAAACACACACGATACTTGCTTCAGTTTAAAGGATAATAATATAGACATTTTTACCCCATTTTATATCATTTTTAAGCTCTCTTTTGTGTGTTCATAGGATAATGAAGACTTTTAAGCTTGCCAGTCTCCTGTGGTTAGATTTTTTGTTTCCTTGTTCATACATAAGTGAAATTCATCACAGTCCACACGGCTTGGGGGTGGTATGCTCTCGGGCACTCAGGTATACCAACTGCTAAAATCCTAAAATACTAATGTTTTCATAAGATATTTAAGTTGTACTCTTTCCAACTATAGCATTTTAAGAACTATCTTGGAAGCAGTCTGCACTTGGGAGACAAAGAATTGTAATCCTCAGAACCATTTCTCACAATTCGTCAAATCTGACTTTTAGTGTGGGTGGATTCTTACAAGTTCACAGAGTAAAGAAGAATTGCATAGCAATTAGAAAGCAAATCCACAACTTCCTCAGAGGCTCTGGTAGTATTTTAGTCAGATATTTCTCTTACTCCCAGGCTTCATGCACTGAAGAATGCTGCCCCCAAACTGACTACTGATCACCTTCACAGCTGTTCCTACAACCTGCTGACCTTACTGGCATTTGTGCCCTCATCAGAGCAACTTTAAGACACTCTCTTAGGGGCGCCTGGGTGGCTCAGTCGGTTAAGCGTCTGACTTCAGCTCAGGTCACGATCTCACGGTCTGTGAGTTCAAGCCCCGCGTCGGGCTCTGGGCTGATGGCTCAGAGCTTGGAGCCTGCTTCCGATTCTGTGTCTCCCTCTCTCTCTGCCCCTCCTCTGTTCATGCTCTGTCTCTCTCTCTGTCTCAAAAATAAATAAAAAAACGTTAAAAAAAATTTTTTTTTTTAAATAAAAAAAAAAAAAGACACTCTCTTAAAAGCCAAAGATAAGTTGGGGCACTTGGGTGGCTCAGTCAGTTGAGTGTCCCTTGATTTTGGCTCAGGTCATGATCCCAGGGTCATGGGATCAAGCCCCACATCACGCTCCATGCTGAGCATACACCCTGCTTGAGATATTCTCTCCCTCCCTCCTTCTCTCTCTCTCTCTCTCTCCTTCCCTCCGCCCCTCTCCCTTCCTTGTGCACTCGTTATCTCTCTGATTAAAAAAAAAAAGTCAAAGATAGAATGGGAGAAGATATTTGCAAATGACATATCAGATAAAGGGTTAGTATCCAAAATCTATAAAGAACTTATCAAACTCAACAACCTGAAAAACAAATAATCCAGTGAAGAAATGGGCAGAAGACATGAATAGACACTTTTCCAAAGAAGACATCCAAATGGCCACATGAAGCATCCAGACACATGAAAAGATGCTCAATATGTCTCATTATCAGGAAAATACAAATCAAAACCATTGACATACCACCTCACACTGGTCAGAGTGGCTAAAACTAACAACTCAGGAAACAACAGATGTTGGTGAGGATGCGGAGAAACGGGAACCCTCTTGCACTGTTGGTGAGAAAGCAAACTGGTGAAACCGCTCTGGAAAATAGTGTGGAGGTTCCTCAAGAAATTAAAGATAGATCTACCCTATGACCCAGCAATAGCACTACTAGGAATTTATCCAAAGGATACAGGAGTGCTAATGCACAGGGGCACATGTATCCCAATGTTTTTAGCAGCACTTTCAACAATAGCCAAATTATGCAAAGAGCCCAAATGTCCATCAAGTGGTGAATGGATAAAGAAGATACGGTTTGTATATACAATGGAATACTACTTGACAATAAGAAAGAATGAAATCGTGCCATTTGCAGCAATGTGGAGGGTACTGGAGGGTATTACACTAAGTGAAATAAGTCAGAGAAAGACAGATACCATCTGTTTTCACCCATATGTGGAACTCAGAAGACCAGGGAGGAAGCGAACGGGGAAATACAGTTTCAAAAAGACAGGGAGGCAAAACTAAAAGAGTCTTAAATACAGAGAACAAACTGAGGGTTGATGGGGGGGAGCGGGGGAGAGGGGAAAATGGGCGATGGCATTGAGGAGGGCACTTGTTGGGATGAACACTGGTGTTGTACATAAGCAATGAATGGTGATAATCTACCCCCAAAATCAAGAGCACACTGTATACACTGTTATGTTAGCCAACCTGACAGATAGATAAATAAATAAATAAATTTTAGCATTTCAAAAAAAAGTCAAATTTAATAATAGGCCCAGAGCAGTATTAAATTTAAAAAGAGCACATGGCAGAAAAATTAATGGCCCTGTTTTTGTAAAAAAAAAAAAAAAAAAAAAACAAATGAAGACTGTATATAAAAATTTAAATAAATATACCTGTCACTATGAGTAAGGAATAAATATGAGTCACCATTCAGTAAAGGAGAAATTACATTGCTAACAGGGGTCACCTGTGGGTAGCACTGGAGGAGTAGGCTATCAGGGAGACAGACTTTCATATGTCTGTCTGTATATATGTATATATGTGGATATATATACACACACACACACAGGACAAATGGAGAAACAATTATGTCGATATAAATATAGATTATATTTCTGACCACGTAACTTTATCTACTTGCCAACAAAATCTCTCAAACATTTATGTAGACTTTTTTTTTTTTTTAATATTTATTTCTTTTTGGGAGAGTGCAAGAGGGGGAAAGGCAGAGAGAGGGGACAGAGAATCTGAAGCAGGCTCTGAGCTGAGAGGCTAACAGTAGCAAGCCTGATGCAGGGCTCGAACTGATGAACCGTGAGATCATGACCTGAGCTGAAGTCAGATGCTCAACCAACCGAGCCACCCAGGTGCCACTATTTATATGGACTTTTTTCTGTATCACAACCTGCACGACTCTGGTGAAGTATGCTCTTGAGCACTCAGGTCTATCAACTGCTAAAATCCTGTAATATTAATGTTTCCATAAAATATTTAAGTTGTAGACCTTCCAACCAAGACATCTAAATATTCTCCATTTTTCCATCTATTACTTCTCAGTGAGCATTGAGCCTTTTCTAATTATTTGATGAGGGTACTCCATTAAGATATTTGATGAGATCAAGAAAGCAAATTGGTCCTCTAAATTTAAGCTTAATTGGAAACCTTAATGTCCCAGAAATGTCAAGATATTATTCGTTTCTCCATGTGTCCCACACATTTAGCAGGAAACATGGCACAGCATAGCTGTGTTGCCAGGGCACCTACAACTTAGCTCATGACAGCAGCCCCAGACTCCTAGCACAGTCCCTGGGACACATTAGACATTCAATAAATATTTGTGGAACGAATGAATGAATGAATGATTGTCAGTGTATGAACAGGCCCAGAGAAAGAGGGAGTAGTAGAAAAAGAATGAACTTTGGAATCAGACCAATCTGTTTGAATCCTAGCCCCGCCACATACTAGCTATTTGACCTTAAGCAAAATGATTAACATCTCTGAACCTCACTTTCCTTACCTGTTAATGGGGAGAATACCTTCTCACCTCATCACGTTTTCATGACAATTGAGAAAGTATATATGTACATGTACCTAAACGTTAGTATTCACTAAATGGTAGTTCCTTTTTGTGGATAAACTTCTGTCTAAAAATGGAACCATGTCTCTCTTTTCACCACAGTGTGCCTGTAAAAAATAAAAAATTACTTTTATATACTATTTTGTCTACCTAGAAGGCCATTTACCCTATTAATTCCTGTCAAACCTTGTCTCAACCTCAAGGTCAAGTTGAACATCGATCTTTGCCTCAAAGCTTTTATCACCTACTCCCACCCCTAAGCCAAAAGCAAGTTATTCTCCCTCAAATATTCTCCCACCTCTTTTATAGCATGAGTTACATAGTTTAGAGTTATTTCTACCTGGGATATCTCCCCTCCTAGGGTGTCAGCTCCCTGAAGGACAAGGGTAATTTCTGTTTCATGACTGCATCCCTCAAAAGCATTGGTTCATAGTGCTTTCCAGGTAACAGATGTTTAGGGAATTTTTAAAGACTAAATTAAGAAACTTGATTATATTTTCCCATGGGAAGAATGATATAATAGGCTATTACACGCCTGTTCAAGAAATTGATTTGAAATAAATTACAGATAGAATTAACCAGGTAGAAGCCCAGATTTAGTAGCTATAAAAGTAACTATACAAATGTCATATTAGGCTTTGGGTCCTATGAAATGTATACAAATGGGAGCTATGTACATTACGTTGATCACAAAAGCTTCAAGACAGCACAAAAACTTATCAGTAGCCTAAAAAGAAAACTCTACCATGTCATAAATTTGTCCTGACTCCTATTATCAGCTACAACAAATACAAAGTTCTCTTAAAAGAACAATACATCAGAGGAGCTGCCTTCTTTAAACTGATGCCTATTCTCTTCTGCACCTTAAAACTGACCTTGTAGAAGCAGAGCCATTCAAAACCATTCCACTGCCTTCTCAACCTTCCTTTCTCAGCACAGAAAACTTAGTCACCACATCAACATGGCTCTTGCTAGAACCTTTGGTCATTTTTGCACCCTTTATATGGTGCCATTTTTTCTCAACCACATGTTCTTCTATTCTCAACTAACTTGATGCCTTCTCCTGGACCAACAGCAGATGCTTCCTGAGTGCTGTGTTCCAGGTGACAGGCTAAGTTCTCCAGAGATCACACACCAGCCACAGCCTTGCAGTGTGCCAAATGGGACCGAGGAGAGTGGATGCTCCAAATCACACTAGGGGTGGGGTGGTTAAGGAAGGCTTTTCAGAAGAGACAGCTCTCAAATGGAGGTTTTAAAGGATGGGTCAAAGAAGAAAGAGAAGGAAGTGCATGTACAAAGGGTATCAAGCTGTGAAAAAGTAGGGCATGCTCAAGGCCCTGCAAGTCCTTTCATAACAAATCAGCCAGCTGTGGTATGACACTCCCAAAAGACTGAGTAGCTGAGACTGTTAGAACAAGCAGAGTCAGCTGACGTCATTTGGGCATTCTCTCTGGAATGCACAATTGTATCAATGTATTTGAAACCGTTGTGCAGTAAAGCCTTAATCTGCGAATTAACAAGTATCATAACCTTCTAGAAAGAAGTTTTCTCTTAATACAGACCATCAAATTCCTGTGACTGCTATGCCAATCCATCCTCTCGCTTCGGCCCTCATCCTGCTCCCATGACTTTGCCAAAAGCAGAGAGCTAAACTAGCATCCTATACTCCAGCATCAGTAAGGGGCAGAGGTCCAGACTGGGGTTCGCCTGGCAATCTTGTTAAGATGCAGGTTGGTTTCAGTGGGTTTGAGAACGGGGCCTAAGAATCTGCATTTATTTATGTTTATTTTTGGGAACGAGCGAGTGAGTGAGCAGGCACACATGAGCAGGGGAGGGGCAAGCAGAGGGAGACAGAGGATCCGAGTGGGCTCCGTGCTGACAGCAGAGAGCTCAATGCAAGGTTCAAACTCATGCACTGTGAGATCATGACCTGAGCCGAAATCAGACGCTTAACTAACAGAGCCATCTGGGGCAACCCAAGACTCTGCATTTCTAACAGGCTTCCAGATGCTGCTGTTTCTAGGACCACACTGGGAGAGCGGATTCTCCGAGTCACAAGGACAGGATTGACACTGCTTCTTCCCAACAACACCCACCTGAATAACCTGCTGTAAACTCCAGTTTTCTGACCTTAAAGCAGCTGCTGTGAAAAATTAGACGACAATGTGTGAGAGGCAACTGGCACCTATTCGGCCTTCAAGAGACGGTGACTTTTATTGGTAGTAGCAAATACCTTTGGGAGCTGTCCATATGCCCACCTTCAGATGCTAAAAAATAAACTGTCCTGTGACTTTGTCACTACCTTCTTGTTTCATAGTTCAGCTTAAACCTGAAAGATTTATCTCCATGCCTTACCTGCCCCGTCTACAAGTACCCCACCCCACAATCTCAACTGTCCACCACTGATCCAGGAATACGGAAATCCTACAGTCTCTCATATGCTGTCATTCTCCTTTAGTTCCTGATATTGGTTGCCCATCACTCAAGGGACTCAAGAAGAGGCAAGACAAAAGCAGGGCTTGGCCATTTAAATGCAGTCATAGCGCATCTCCTTACATTTTATAGTGCCCTCTATTGGGAGTTTGGTCAATGTTCCCACAACGTCCTCACCTCAGGAATTCAATGCATAGTGATATTCCCCAGGGCTGATTTTATTCCTGAGCAAATGGGAGGGTTGAGCCTCTGCTCTACACTGGGAAGGGCACTGTTTTCAGGAGATTTTTCACTTCCTGTGTGACTTGGGAGCGCACCTAACTCCGGTCCGGCTGGTGAGGAAGCCAGGCTAAGAACCCCGACAGCTGCCCCCAGAGAAAGCCTGAAGACTGCCACCCCTGCTACACACCTCAGACAGGAGCTGGATGTCTGGTTGGCCCTTCCTTCTGCCAGAAGAGTTCTCCGCATGGTCCAGTGGAGAGAACTCTCCTGGTCCCACATTTGGATGTGCAGCCAAGGTTTAACATCAAGAGCCATCAACAATCTCTACCTTCTGTGCCCATGCCTCCTGGGGACCTCACCATGCAGGGTGACTAATTAGGATTGAGATTCAGAAGCTCCAGGACCCTTCATCCAAAGACCATCATCATGTCCACCCATCTCTTAGCAGGTGCTAGCACCAGTGCAAAGAACACAGAGTAGAGGCAGGGGTGAAGATTTAAGAGGGAACAGGGGAGGAAGTGAGACTCAGAAAGCACAAAGAGCAACGAAGGTGTTTAATAGTCAGTGGTAGTCACTCTCCTTTAGCCAAATCATCTCTCCTATCCCTATTGCCCAGCCGCCCTTGCAATGGTTTTGTTTTTTTCTTAACCTGGTAAACAAGGACAATCACTAAGCCAATTTAGCATGCAAACACACACTGTTCCATAAGGACATCTCTTCAAGGAATCTGCTCACTGTTATGTGTTTCAGGAAACATTCTAATCTCAAACTAAACAACTTCCCAATCCACCTGCAGACAATCCATTTACTCACTAAAGGCACTGCCCTCGCCTGAACTCTTCCTTCTGACTGCTCTTGTAAGCAATCTCTTTGTCTCACGTCATTTGTTTCAACGTCAAACAAGAAACCCTTTGGAAGTTGGGATGTGGCCCCACTTGTCTGGGGATTAGATCACTATGATGACTGATGAGGCCTGGTAAGAAACCTGATTATCATCTTGGTTAGGATCAAGAACGGGGAACCATGCAAGTTAGAGAGGGATGAGACTCAGGGCAGCCACTTCAAAGTTGGGCAGGCACAATGAGGGATGTTCCAACTGCATCCGCCTCCAGAAGAAACTCATTCCACCACCCCTGCTGACATATGCAGGGGCGGTGGGGGGGATTATGCTTATGGCAGCACCCCCCCCCACCAGCTAAGCTAAGGGAGGAACAGAGGGGAGGGAGCTGCAAACTCAAAAATGAGGCAATGCCCTCACTGCTATTCAATGTTTCCCTGCTATTTCTACAATGGTGCTGAACCTCCATGAAGTGAGAATGATGGACAAGCACATTGGAATGCGAGAAAATGCACCAGATGGGCTTACAGGATATAGAATAAATCAAATACTATAATTAATTTTCAACAACACATGAGTATTTATATAGTGATGTTTTATTTTCTCATCAATATTTTGTAGTTATTATTAATTCTTACCAAACTTTCTTGTTCAGGAAGACTCTTTGGAGAGAAAACTAACAAAATGAGTACTACTAAGAGTACAAATGGTCCTTTCAAAATTTGTGAGTGAATATTACACTCTCTTTACCAGCACATTAAAAGGCTTCTACATTGGAGACCGCGAAATGATTTGTTTACATGAAATTCATTCACTAAATACAATCTTCCAGCATTTGATATTTTATTAATAATCTTCTCGAGATGCCCAATAAATCATTCTTTTCTAAGTTCAACATATTATGAATGCCTCGGATATAAAGAGAAACACATCCATACGCTTACCACATCCTATGAAAACATTACAGAGAGAGAAGCCTGAGCAAAGGCTGAGCTCTTCATTAAAGAATGGCTCAATGTTTGGAACAAAGACCTTGCAGATGACTTTGACAAGGTTTTCAAAACTCAACTTAACACTATGTAGTATTTATAATTTGTCAAGTGGAATTCTCCAGACACAGAGATCAACAGAGCCAAGAAATAATAAGCCCTATGCTTTCCCGTAGAGGGCCGAAGGCAAGGTCTCACAAACTTGAACAACTATGAGGAGAGGAAGAGAGATAGTTCATTCTCATTTATGGTCTACAAAGTCACAGCCAACAACAAATTAATAAATACCAAACCATCATGCCAAGAGAAATACAGGGCTAGGTTCCTGCAAGCCTCTCTTTACAACATTTTTGTCAACTGATCAATATATAACCTTATTTAATGTGTGTTTCTATTTAAAGACATCTTGTTGAGGGGCACCTGGATGGCTCAGTCAGCCCAACTCCTGATTTCAGCTCAGGTCACGATCCCAGGGTCTTGGGATCAAGCCCCACATCTTGCTCCATACTGAGCGTGGAGCCTGCTTGGCATCCTCCCTCCCTCCCTCTCTCTCTCTCCCCCCGCCCCCACCTCTGCCCCTCTCCCCTGCATGTACTCTCTAAAAAATGTTAGAAATTAAAAATGAATAAATAAAACACACTTCATTTAATATACTGTTGATTTATTAAGAGTGAACTCATGGCCACAAGAACTGTAACTCAAGCCTGAATAAAGCTTATCTAACATATTTTCTTCACAAGGCACGTCATAGCCTTCTTGCACTTAGGAACACAACACATGTGCACTTCAGCACTATGCTTGAGGGCTATTTTACATAGCTAAATCACCCATCAAAAGCACAAAAACGTGAAAATCCTGACGCTAAACAGACTGTGAGAAAAGGATGTCTGTTCATAGTGTGAGAGCTGAAACAAGAAGGCAGAGCATCACCTTGTTAAGCCGATGAGGACATACACGCTGGGTGATCTGAAGTTTTCGCTGCTCGGCCCATGTCCACAAATGACCACAAAAGCACTGTATTGATTTTGGGGTTACAAATACATTTTAGGGAAGAGGCAAAATCTCAAGTACACAGATAATGAGGGCTGACCGTGCTCTCTTCCACCTCAGGGACGACACTGCTCTGCGGCAGGATGCCCCTCCAAGGCCCACCCCACCAGGCAAGGGTGAAGTCCCCTTATTTCCTGAGCAGCCTGGTCAAAGCAGAGTTTGAGCTGAGCTCTCCAAAAGGCCTCAGGAGCAGGGCAACCCTGACTCCACTTTCACAGGATGTACTCTGACCTGTTCCCTACAAAAGAAGGGAAAAGAAGCCTACTCCCTACCTATACATCTTCATCAAGGACAATTTGAATTATCTCAGAAGCGCTTGCAGTTTAAACTTCAGCCCATTTTCCCTGCAGGACATTCAATCTTGAGAGAAGTGCGTTTTTATCAAGCATTTTGCCTTTTCTAATTAAATTCTGGGAGAACACTCAATAGAGTTGTTCTCCTTACATATCCCTAGCACAAACAAATAAGAGGCGACCTGAGATGGTAGAGAGCCCAGAGAAGGAAGGCATCTCTTCCAAGAGCCACTTGACTAAATCAGATCATGAGATTTTCAAGAGAGCTATCATTCTGGATAGAAAAGACAGTGACACTTTATGGGTAAAATTTTTAAAAAATTCAAAAATAGCTTTATAGTGTTTTTTTTTAAAAAACCTGTAAGATTAGAACAATTAAAAATACAATTAAAAAACTGGAAGAAGAGCTGTAAATATATTAAAGACACTGGTGAATTAAGTTACTATGGTTCAACAAAACAAACCCCTCTGCCCTGAGCTATCTGTCAGCAAATGAGTAACGGCAACATTTTCATATATAGCTTTCATCAGTAGATAAAGGCTGACCTGACAGATCATCTCGTCTAGAAAGAATACCTTCTGTGGGTATTCAAGTCCAGCCTGTATTTATTGGGCTAATACAACCACTATTATGATGTCTCGGTTTCTGGGCCAGCTGATGCTCAATAGGCATCACCCCAGCCAGCCCACAGGAGGACCACAAGCTACTGCCAGCCTGAGGAGTCCACTGCCAGAGTGACAGGGAACAGGGCTAGGGGCCCCCACCCAAGGCATCTTGTAAGAACACTATCAGCTGGTCACTAAAAACGGAGTAAGTTGACAAAAATCTGTAAAACCTGAAGATCTAACGACCTGCATCAACAGCCAGGTGAGGCCCAGGAGAAGGATGCACTTCAATGTCAAAGAATGTCCCTGGTAACAAACTACAGTAAGAGTACTTAAAGGTCTGATTTGATTTCCTGTTACTGGAGCCCCTGGACAATTCTGGACAAAATGGCTTATAGTTGGTTCAGCTGGGTAGAGTTGTTTCACCTATTGAACAGAGTCGATCTACCACTGTATCTTACTATTAACAACAACACAATTGGGACGCCTAGGTGGTTCAGTCAGTTGAGGGTCCAACTTCAGGTCAGGTCATGATCTCGCAGTTCGTGAATTTGAGCCCCACACTGGGCTCTGTGTTGACAGCTCGGAGCCTGGAGTCTGTTCAGGATTCTGTGTGTCCTTCTCTCTCCACCCCTCACCAGATCATGCTCTCTCTCTCTCAAAAATAAATACACATTAAAAATTTTTTTCTTTTAAAGAATAACATAATTGTATCCTGTAAAAATAATTTTAAGGGCCTTGATTCCTTTCAAAATAAATGTAGATTTGATCATTACAAACAGTAATAAGTACCCTGAGGACATTATGATAAACCTGGACATGTCCTTCTAGTTGAATATTTCCAATTACTATTACTCCCTGGCACTCAACTCTGTTCCCCGTAAATATCCCCCTACCTGCCTTTATTCTACTACTCTGAACAGGCCTCCATTCCCCAGAATTCTAGAATAATCAAACTCTCTAGTTAGCTTGGGATATTGACACTGGTTCATACCTGATATAATTAATAAGCACTCACTTTCACTCTCAAAACTATCCCCAGTGTAAGAAAAAATATATAATAACAAATGCTGCCAAAATGTGGAGATTCTGTAACCCTCATACACTTATTTGTATAAAAACTTATACAGCTGCTTTGCAAAGACAGTCTGGAAGTTCCTCAGAAGGTTAAGCTTAGAAGTAAGCAATTCAAGGGCGCTTGGGTGGCTCAGTCGGTTAAGCATCTGACTTTGGCTCAGGTCATGATCTCACAGTCGGTGGGTTCGAGCCCTGCATCGGGCTCTGTGCTGACAGCTCAGAGCCTGGAGCTTGCTTCAAATTCTGTGTCTCCTCCTCTCTCTGCCCCTCCCATGCTCATGCCCTGTCTGTGTCTCTCAGTAACAAATAAATGTTAAAAAATTTTTTTAAAAAGAACTAAGAAATTCACTCAGCAAGTCACCCAGGAATTCCATTTCTAGGTATACACACAACAGAAATTAAAATACATGAATATCTAAGCTTGTGCATGAATGTTCATAACATTTTTCATAATAGCTAAAAAGTAGAAACAATCCAAACTCCAGCAACTGATGAAGGGATAAATTACATGGTATATCCATAAAATGGAATATAACAGTCCTATAAAGGAATAAAGTATGGAGATACACCGCAACATATATGCACCGTGAGAACATCATGGTAAGTCAAAGAAGCCAGTCACAAAAGGCCACATACTGTATGAGTCCATATATATGAAGTATCCAGAACAGGTAAATTTATACAGACAGCAAGATTTCTGTTTCTCTGGGGCTAGGAGGTGGTGGTGAGAGGGAACATGGTGGTGATGGCTAATCCATATAAAATTGATGATATTGACGGTTGCACAACTCTGGAAATTTACTAAATGCCACTGAATTGTACACATTAAAGGAGTGAATTGTACGGTAGGTAAATTAAATCTCAAACAAGCTGCTATAAAAAGTAATAATGAAAGAGTCAAATAATAACTCCCATCAGGAAATTAGTTATGTAGTCACTCTACACAGCACCAAATACCAGGTAATTACAGGGGACTTGGAAACCTTTAGCAATGACCTGGTAAAACCCACTCAACTTCAATAAGCCATGTGAATAAACTAATTATGGTATTTTCAAATCATCCTATTTTGATGGGTGGGGGAGTGGAGCGGGATGATGAGTTCCTATAATTTAGTCTTTCCATGCAAAAGAACCAAATTTGTTTTCTATGAAAAATTACTTACCAGAATATTCAACAGCATTGCAGAGACCATGTATCAAAGCCGTTATACTAAAGAGTAAAAACCTTTATTCACTTAAATATGATCCAAGAAACAAAGGTTTTTATTTATAAATATGTTCCACTGAGACATAAGACTATATTAGCTCACTGCAAAATCAGCATTTGAATAAAATTTCACATTGCTCTTAACTCACTATATACAAAACATTTCCTATTCCCTGGACCAAAATGTATTCTGCCCTCAACTCTGAGGGCTAGTCTCCCTATTCTACTTGCCACTGATCACTCCAAAATTTCCTTTGATGGCCTCTGTATGATCCAGTGATCATTTTGCTTTGTTTTCTCCATTTTGATTCTATTTTGGTGAAAATTTCTAACACTGTCCACAAAACCCATGTGTTATAGTCAGTTCAATTGATTTCTATGAAGTGACAACCATGCCCATTTCAATTAGTCTCCAGGACAGCCATTAAAAATTACTATTATATCAAAAATAAAATGAGTGAAGTCTTCTGTTGAGGATTTCCTATCAAATGACAAGTGAAATAAAAAATGGATGACTACTAATCCTTGTGAAATCAGGTGAGAGTGTCTGAGTGGATAGAGAGGGTACCTAACTTCTAAACAAATAAAGTCCTTAAATCCTGTGATTCAACAAACAAATTTTGGCAAAGAAATCAAGGGCCTCCTTCAAGTCCACCCGGCCTCCTCTCAAGGACCGGTCCTGACAGGGACAGGATAGAATAAGTGCAGTAAAGACCAAACTAGAAAACCAGAGGGCACAACTAATTTCTTATCTGGAGTAATAAAAAGTAATACAAGGTGCCAAATTAAACATAATAAAAGAAGTGTATTTTGTGCACAAATACTGGATACAAACACACATCATACGTACCTGCTAATAAGGTATAAAGTATAGAAATCAATTTTTGTGTAAGGGGTATGTAAGCAACCTTGTTACTTTCTACTCTTATACAATCATGTGTTTTAAAAATGAACACCAGACCCACTTCAAAAGTCCGTGAGGGGAAGATGGCGGCGTAGGAGGACGCTGGGCTCACCGTGCATCCTGTTGATCACTTAGATTCCACCTACACCTGCCTAACCCAGAAAAACACCAGAAACTAGCAGAACGGAGTCTCCGGAGCCAAGCGCAGACGAGAGGCCCACGGAAGAGGGTAGGAAGGGCGGAGAGGCGGTGCGCGCTCCATGGACTGGCGGGAGGGAGCCGGGGCGGAGGGGCGGCCCGCTGGCCAAGCAGAGCCCCCGAGTCTGGCTGGCAAAAGCGGAGGGGCCGGATGGAGTGTGTTCCGACAGCAAGCGACTTAGCATCTGGGAGGTCATAAGTTAACAGCTCTGCTCAGAAAGCGGGAAGGCTGGAGGACAAAGGGAGGGAGACCTGCTGAGCCCCCGGACGACAGAGCTCAGTTTGGTGGGGAACAAAGGCGCTCGCCAGCGCCATCTCCCCCGCCCATCCCCCAGCCAGAATCCCAAAGGGAACCAGTTCCTGCCAGGGAACTTGCTCGCTCCCCGCAAACACCCAACGCGGTGCTTCTGCGGAGCCACCCCTCCGGAAGCGGGTCTGACTCCCTCCCGCTGCCACAGGGCCCCTCCTGAAGTGGATCACCTAGGGAGAAGTGAGCTAAGCCTGCCCCTCCTCCCCCCCTGCACCTTGCCTACCCACCCCAGCTAATACACCAGATCCCCAGCACCACAAGCCTGGCAGTGTGCAAGTAGCCCAGACGGGCCACGCCACCCCACAGTGAATCCCGCCCCTAGGAGAGGGGAAGAGAAGGCACACACCAGTCTGACTGTGGCCCCAGCGGTGGGCTGGGGGCAGACATCGGGTCTGATTGCAGCTCTGCCCACCAACTCCAGTTATACGCCACAGCACAGGGGAAGTGCCCTGCAGGTCCGCACCACTCCAGGGACTATCCAAAATGACCAAACGGAAGAATTCCCCTCAGAAGAATCTCCAGGAAATAACAACAGCTAATGAACTGATCAAAAAGGATTTAAATAATATAACAGAAAGTGAATTTAGAATAATAGTCATAAAATTAATCGCTGGGCTTGTAAACAGTATAGAGGACAGCAGAGAATCTCTTGCTACAGAGATCAAGGGACTAAGGAACAGTCAGGAGGAGCTGAAAAACGCTTTAAACGAAATGCAAAACAAAATGGAAACAACGACGGCTCGGATTGAAGAGGCAGAGGAGAGAATAGGTGACCTAGAAGATAAAGTTATGGAAAAAGAGGAAGCTGAGAAAAAGAGAGATAAAAAAATCCAGGAGTATGAGGGGAAAATTAGAAAACTAAGTGACACACTAAAAAGAAATAATATACGCATAATTGGTATCCCAGAGGAGGAAGAGAGAGGGAAAGGTGCTGAAGGGGTACTTGAAGAAATAATAGCTGAGAACTTCCCTGAACTGGGGAAGGAAAAAGGCACTGCAATCCAAGAGGCACAGAGAACTCCCTTCAGACGTAACTTGAATCAATCTTCTGAACAACTTATCATAGTCAAACTGGCAAAATACAAGGATAAAGAGAAAATTCTGAAAGCAGCAAGGGATAAATGTGCCCTAACTTATAAAAGGAGACCTATAAGACTCGTGATGGATCTCTCTTTTGAAACTTGACAGGCCAGAAAGGATTGGCACGAGATCTTCAATGTATTGAACAGAAATAATATGCAGCCGAGAATCCTTTATCCAGAAAGTCTGTCATTTAGAATAGAAGGAGAGATAAAGGTCTTCCCAAACAAACAAAAACTGAAGGAATTTGTCACCACTAAACCAGCCCCACAAGAGATCCTAAGGGGGATCCCGTGAGACAAAGTACCAGAGACATCGCTACAAGCATAAAACATACAGACATCACAATGACTCTAAACCCGTATCTTTCTATAATAACACTGAATGTAAATGAAGCTTGAAATCAACCACAGGAAAAAGTCTGGAAAACCTCCAAAAGCATGGAGGTTAAAGAACACCCTACTAAAGAATGAGTGGGTCAACCAGGCAATTAGAGAAGAAATTAAAAAATATATGGAAACAAACCAAAATGAAAATACAACAATCCAAATGCTTTGGGACGCAGCGAAGGCAGTCCTGAGAGGAAAATACATTGCCATCCAGGCCTATCTCAAGAAACAAGAAAAATCCCAAATACAAAATCTAACAGCACACCTAAAGGAAATAGAAGCAGAACAGCAAAGGCAGCCTAAACCCAGCAGAAGAAGAGAAATAATAAAGATCAGAGCAGATATAAACAATATAGAATTTAAAAAAACTGTAGAGCAGATCAACGAAACCAAGAGTTGGGTTTTTGAAAAAATAAACAAAATTGACAAACCTCTAGCAAGGCTTCTCAAAAAGAAAAGGGAGATGACCCAAATAGATAAAATCATGAATGAAAATGGAATTATTACAACCAATCCCTCAGAGATACAAACAATTATCAGGGAATACTATGAAAAATTATATGCCAACAAACTGGACAACCTGGAAGAAATGGACAAATTCCTAAACACCCACACTCTTCCAAAACTCAATCAGGAGGAAATAGAAAGCTTGAACAGACCCATAACCAGCGAAGAAATTGAATCGGTTATCAAAAATCTCCTAACAAATAAGAGTCCAGGACCAGATGGCTTCCCAGGGGAGTTCTACCAGACGTTTAAAGCAGAGATAATACCTATCCTTCTCAAGCTATTCCAAGAAATAGAAAGGGAAGGAAAACTTCCAGACTCATTCTATGAAGCCAGTATTACTTTGATTCCTAAACCAGACAGAGACCCAAAAAAAGAGAACTACAGGCCAATATCCCTGATGAATATGGATGCAAAAATTCTTAATAAGATACTAGCAAATCGAATTCAACAGCATATAAAAAGAATTATTCACCATGATCAAGTGGGATTCATTCCTGGGATGCAGGGCTGGTTCAACATTCGCAAATCAATCAACGTGATACATCACATTAATAAAAGAAAAGAGAAGAACCACATGATCCTGTCAATCGATGCAGAAAAGGCCTTTGACAAAATCCAGCACCCTTTCTTAATAAAAACCCTCGAGAAAGTTGGGACAGAAGGAACACACTTAAAGATCATAAAAGCCATTTATGAAAAGCCCACAGCTAACATCATCCTCAATGGGGAGAAACTGAGAGCTTTTTCCCTGAGATCAGGAACACGACAGGGATGCCCACTCTCACCGCTGTTGTTTAACATAGTGCTGGAAGTTCTAGCTTCAGCAATCAGACAACAAAAGGAAATCAAAGGCATCCAAATTGGCAAAGATAAAGTCAAGCTTTCGCTTTTTGCAGATGACATATTATACATGGAAAATCCGATAGACTCCACCAAAAGTCTGCTAGAACTGATACATGAATTCAGCAAAGTTGCAGGACACAAAATCAATGTACAGAAATCAGTTGCATTCTTATACACTAACAATGAAGCCACAGAAAGACAAATAAAGAAACTGATCCCATCCATAATTGCACCAAGAAGCATAAAATACATAGGAATAAATCTAACCAAAGATGTAAAAGATCTGTGTGCTGAAAACTATAGAAAGCTTATGAAGGTAATTGAAGAAAATATAAAGAAATGGAAAGACATTCCCTGCTCATGGATTGGAAGAATAAATATTGTCAAAATGTCAATACTACCCAAAGCTATCTACACATTCAATGCAATCCCAATCAAAATTGCACCAGTATTCTTCTCGAAGCTAGAACAAGCAATCCTAAAATTCATATGGAAACACAAAAGGCCCCGAATAGCCAAAGTCATTTTGAAGAAGAAGACCAAAGCAGGAGGCATCACAATCCCAGACTTTAGCCTCTACTACAAAGCTGTCATCATCAAGACAGCATGGTATTGGCACAAAAACAGACACATAGACCAATGGAATAGAATAGAAACCCCAGAACTAGACCCACAAACATATGGCCAACTAATCTTTGACAAAGCAGGAAAGAACATCCAATGGAAAAAAGACAGTCTCTTTAACAAATGGTGCTGGGAGAACTGGACAGCAACATGCAGAAGGTTGAAACTAGACCACTTTCTCACACCATTCACAAAAGTAAACTCAAAATGGATAAAGGACCTGAATGTGAGACAGGAAACTATCAAAACCCTAGAGGACAAAGCAGGCAAAGACCTCTCTGACCTCAGCCGTAGCAATCTCTTACTCAACACATCCCCAAAGGCAAGGGAATTAAAAGCAAAAATGAATTACTGGGACCTTATGAACATAAAAAGCTTCTGCACAGCAAAGGAAACAACCAACAAAACTAAAAGGCAACCAACGGAATGGGAAAAGATATTTGCAAATGACATATCGGACAAAGGGCTAGTATCCAAAATCTATACAGAGCTCACCAAACTCCACACCCGTAAAACAAATAACCCGGTGAAGAAATGGGCAGAAAACATGAATAGACACTTCTCTAAAGAAGACATCCGGATGGCCAACAGGCACATGAAAAGATGCTCAACGTCGCTCCTCATCAGGGAAATACGAATCAAAGCCACACTCAGATATCACCTCACGCCAGTCAGAGTGGCCAAAATGAACAAATCAGGAGACTATAGATGCTGGCGAGGATGTGGAGAAACGGGAACCCTCTTGCACTGTTGGTGGGAATGCAAACTGGTGCAGCCACTCTGGAAAGCAGTGTGGAGGTTCCTCAGAAAATTAAAAATAGACCTACCCTATGACCCAGCAATAGCACTGCTAGGAATTTACCCAAGGGATACAGGAGTACTGATGCATAGGGGCACTTTTACCCCAATGTTTATAGCAGCACTCTCAACAATAGCCAAATTGTGGAAAGAACCTAAATGTCCATCAACGGATGAATGGATAAATTGTGGTTTATATACACAATGGAGTACTACATGGCAATGAGAAAGAACGAAATATGGCCCTTTGTAGCAACGTGGATGGAACTGGAGAGTGTGATGCTAAGTGAAATAAGCCATACAGAGAAAGACAGATACCATATGGTTTCACTCTTATGTGGATCCTGAGAAACTTAACAGAAACCCATGGGGGAGGGGAAGAAAAAAAAAAAAAAAGAGGTTAGAGTGGGAGAGAGCCAAAGCATAAGAGACTCTTAAAAACTGAGAACAAACTGAGGGTTGATGGGGGGTGGGAGGGAGGGGAGGGTGGGTGATGGGTATTGAGGAGGGCACCTTTTGGGATGAGCACTGGATGTTGTATGGAAACCAATTTGACAATAAATTTCATATATTGAAAAAATAAAAAAATAAAAATGAACACCGGCATGATGCCTCCAGCATAGATGAGTTCTTCAATATTTCAGTAGGGGTACAAAGTGACAGGTATACCTATTTTCCTCTCTCAGCTCAATTTTTGAAAAGTAATAGTGATTATGCTTAATAACCACATAGGGGAGATTATGGAGAAACAAATCAATGACCATTTTAATTCTAAAGATACATGTTAAGAAACAGGCTCCACTGTTTCCCTTCACCTCCATGAGCACTTTGTTGTGTCTGTCCTCCTATTTCTTTTCCTTTTCTGCCTTTTTTGCCTTTTTCTCACCAGATGTTTTCACTAGTCCCACTCCCATTTCCACATATAGGATTTCTTCATCTTAATCCATCATAATATAGACATGAAGTATACTGTTATGATTCATAAGGTGGGTAAAGGTGCATTTCCTGCTAGTATTTTTAATGCATACAGTATTCTGATAAAAAATGTTTTTCATGTATGAAAAATGCAGCCCAGCTTATTTTATCCTGAGCAAAGATGCAGAGAGGAAAAATGGAAAACACGAGAGTGTCAGTAAGCTGCAGAGGAATGCCCTCAAAAGTAACACAGGAATAAAAATTATTTCACTGTGAACACAAGATACTTCTCTGAATCCCTGCAGGGAAAATCCCCTTTGCTGCTGAAGGCAAAGTCAGGGAAAACTTCTAAAAGCTAGGTGCAAGGCACAGCCAAACATGTGGATTCAGAAGGACAGCAAGACGGTATTTGTTCCTCTTGCATATCCTTAGAAAGGGCATCCCTAGGATGTCTCGTGTATCTACGAGCATGTTACAGATCTAGCTGTGTAGAACACACCCACTGGCCAACAACCTGGGCAGCTCCCATGAAACAGACAGTGTGTCTGACAAGGAAGAAACAAAATGACATATAAATTATGCACAGAGCCTAATGTCTACCAACTGATGAATGGATAAAGAAGATGTGGTTTATATATACAATTGAATACTACTGGGCAATGAGAAAGAATGAAATCATGCCATTTGCAGCAATGTGGATGGAAATGGAGGGTACTATGTTAAATAAAATAAGTCAGAGAAAGACAGATATCATGTTTTCACTCATATGTGGATCTTGAGAAACTTAACAGAAGACCATGGGGGAAGGGAAAGAGAAAAAAATAGTTTTAAACAGCGAAGGAGGCAAACCATCAAGAGACTCTTAAATACAGAGAACAAAATGAAGGTTGATGGGTGGAGGGTAGAGGGGAAAATGGGTGATGGGCATTGAGGAGGGCACTTATTGGAATAAGCAGTGGGTGTTTTAAGTAAGCAATGAACCACGAGAATCTACCCCAAAAACTAAGAGCACACATTAAACAGTTTATGTTAGCCAATTTCACAACAAGTTATATTCTTAAAAATGGCATAACTGAGAACAAAACACAGAGAAATAAGTGTGGTTCCCAGAGTCTTGCCCAACTGTTATCAGTCACTTAATTTCATGTTGGTTCCCAATACATCTAGATCTACGTTAAAGAGACATGTTTTACAACCACATCATGTCCAGCTCTCAAAAGGCCTTGGGCTTATACCAATGTGCTAAGGGATTAGAGCTCCTTCATAGCGTCTGTCCTCCTCTTCATGGAGATGACACTCCTCATCACAACATCTGTATGTATTGTACGGTGAGGTCCCTTCATGGGGACTACAGGCTGTGTTTATTACCTCCAAGGGAGAATTCTAACAGAATAGCTTCTAATTTTTTTTAAGCCATTATACTTTTTCTAAACTTTTAAAGATGCCAGGCCGTTTTTATTTTCGTACTTTTAAAAGCAACAGAATACAACTATCTTGTATATAGTCTTAATCAGTGGTCTCTCCACAATCCCACAGAATTAGAGGGTGGTCTTGATCAGTATCTCCTAATGTATTCCTCCATCTACAGTCAGAATACAACAGTCATGGTCTTATTTTCTCATCACTTTTCTGATAAAGAAACAGGGTACTTTGGGAAAATGGGCCAACAATTTATTAAGAAGTAAGCCTTAGTGGAAATCATCAATAAAATGTCTGAAGATACACTTTTTATTATAAAATTAGTATTCAAATTGTATGAAACTGGTGTCTATGGATGTACTTAATATTTCCTAATTTATCAAGTCATTAAATTGTACATACAATTTTTCCAGAAGCATTTACATATATGGTGGCTAATTTTTAAATGTTACTTTTTAAAATGCCCCTTCCAGGAAGAAGCCTCTTCCTTTCCAAACCAGACTATAAACTGCTGAGCTGATGTCTAAGAAACACCTTTAATTCAGCAAGATCTTCTATTTCTACTGCCATATTAAAGTTTTCCAAAATAATCTTGAATGACCAAATTAGCTGGTCCTTTACATTTCATTAGTACAATTAGATGTAAATGACAGCTTTATACATATACTCACTTTTCCACACATAACAGGTGTTAAATGGCCACAAGCTGAAATAAGGGTCACTACACCATAGAGAATGACCTACAGAGGACTTGCCAGGATAGGGGTATGCACTGCCACCACTATTAGCTCATCTCCCACCTCCAGCCTATTTGAGAGAAGGCTGGAGATTTGCTGGCTGAATGAGGAATAATTTTTAAACAGTTGTTGGCTTGCTAGGAATTGCACTGGAGCCTCCCCACACTGCCTTCTTTTTAGAGCATGAAGGGGAGAGAACATTCTCCCTCAAAGGAGAGCAGCAGCAAAAGAACTCCCTTAAGACAGGGGAGGTGCAGAAAGGAATCTGGCACCTCCCTTCCACCAGAATTATTGCTGAGCTGCAAAAGGAAATGCACAGGCTCCATATGCTATCACCAGAAAAGCTGTGGAGCGGCAGGGTCCTATATGATAGAGACAAGGGCTGCCTAGAGCTGTACTCAATGGAAGAGGTCAAGAGGATAGTGGGAAAAGGCTACACTTCCAGAGTTTTGTGGGGCAACGATGTGTTAACTGTCCTGTGGGGCAAGTGGACAATGGGTACCTTGAAGGGAACCTATCCAAGAAGGCTACCTGCCCCTGGAGCGTGGTGGTGCCAGCAGAAAGATGCTGGAGCTGTATCCCTAGGAGTAGGATCCAAGAGGGAAGGGCATGATAAAAGGTCAGGTGGAGAGTACATTCCCCAAGGCAAAAAAAACAGGAAAAGGTGGGGGGGGGGGGTGAACAGAGGTTAAGACAAAAAAACCCACCAGTATTTATTGCAATATATTTTGAAGTCCTATTACTATATGCATATTATAGTATTATATAGTCTTGATTCATTGACTCATTTTTGGAATGGACTTACTTTGGAATGATAATATTTATCACTGCTCATATTCTCAGATCCAAAATTAATTTTGTTTGACATTACTATATTCACTTCAGCTTTCTTTTGATTACTATTAGCATGGTGTATCTTTTTCTATCATTTGACTTCTAACCTTTCTGTGTCTTTATATTTAAGGTGGGTGACTTGTTGACAGCATCCAGTTTTCTATATTCTCTTCTTCTATCCAATCTGATAATCTCTGCCTTTTGAGGTTTTTAGACCACTTACATTTAATATAATTATTGATATGGTTAGGTTTACATGTATCAACTTACTCTTTTTCACTTATCTCCTCTGCCCTTGGTTGTCATTTTCCCTCTTTTTCTGCCTTGTTTTGGATTTACCAGATATTTTAAAACTATTTAATCAATTTAATTTTCTGTGTTGTTTTATTAGATGTATCTTTCTTGGAGGAGGGGGTTGTTTTAACTTAGCATATTCTATGTTCACTATCATTCAGTTCACTTTTACTACTCTGGCAACTGGAAAAACGCCTCCAGTCTACTTGAGGTTCAATAATTTGTTGCAGAATAAATTAATAACACAGCTAAGCAAAGTCCAATTAAACAAAATGCTCAACACATGGAATATTCTTGGGGTGCCTGGGTGGCTCAGTCATTGAATGTCTGACTCTTGAATCTGTCTCGGGTCATGATCTCACAGTTCATGGGATCAAGCCCTGCATAGGGCTCTGCACTAACAAAACAGAGTCTGCTTGAGATTCTCTCTCTTTCTCCCACTCTCTCTCAAAACAAATAAATATACTTAAAAAAATGGAATATTCTTACTAACCAAATTTCTAATCAAATGAGGGTTGTTGAGAAAACTATATGCTGGTGTTTTTTGTTTGATTTTTTTTTTCTAAAATGTGATAGTTGGCACTCAGGCCTTACAAATTTGCTGTACTGGAAATAATTTTGCGGTACCTTATTCTCATCATTCTTAACATCAGTGATACTCACGTCTGAACACAGGGATGGAAGAGAAGATACAGAATGGAATATATCTGTACAGAGCTCAGGATATACCCTAGAAGTTAAATATTTCATTTCTATTTGTTTGAAAAAAAACTGTAACGTTATGTTTTCTCTGTAATCTGACCTTGTCCGTAATTCAAAGAAGGGGAAAAATTCTTCTAGTTGCTGAAGACTAAAGGAGGATATTTTCTGCATGGTTCAACAGAGTAAAAGCAAAAAGTCATTTCTATGCCAGACTCACAGAAACTACTATAGAATTTTAAAACTGAAATTAAATCAAATGAGATTACAATAAAAATAATAATGTACTAGTAAACATTGAATGCCTAATAAAATTGCCTACACATTTAAATGTAGTCAGAACATGATAAATAGACCAAATAGTGCATTAGAACAGCTCCCAGCTCCCACAAGGGTTACACTTCTTTTGTGGTACATAAAAATATGACCCCATCATTGCTTTCACATGTTATTTCCAGTTCACAATCCTCTAGGGCAAAAACTATCCTGAAGATGTGAAAATAAATTTGTTACTGTAAATAATAATTAAATAATAATAAATGTCAAATAATTGTAAATAAACATTCCTAAAGAGATAAAGGATACTCATGAATTTAAATTACACCTTGTCTGAAGCAAAGCTTTTAAATAATGATTAATAACAAATACAGATCACATTTTAAATCTGTAAATCCTTGTTATAAAAAGAAACCTCTATAAACTGAAAAAGTTCAAGTAATCAGCTGAACTACATTTCTCTGTAAACCACAGCAGTGATAAACATCCATTAGCCAGTGAGTATTCTCATGCAACTTCTAGAAGATGGCATAAAGGGTTACCAAACAGGGTCCTTGAACGTTGGTTTCTTTGAAGTTTATTTCACCTTCATGATTGACTCTGTTAATGGGACTATACGCAGTACTTGCACTATAATATTTACTTTATAATCAACATTGGGCCTGTGATGTGTATGTGAAGGGGTGTATATGTGCATATGTACATACATACATATATACACATAATATACAGGAGCATAGTCCTTCACTTGCGAATGGGAATATAGAAATCCACTAAACTCCTAATCAAACATATGTCAGGTAGCAAGCCAATCTATACTATAAACACCCATATCACCTATTCCTTCCCAGCATAGTAAGGCAAAAGAATAAAGTAAATGCCCAAATTAGAAATCAGTAAGGAGGTCTAGAAAACATGGGGCAGCTGAGGCTTAAAAGACTTTGTTATCTGTGATACACAGTATAATGGGGTTAATACTTGGCCTCCCAAGAAAGCCAAGAAGGCAGAAGATGTGCACGACCACATGCATGGATGTGCACACAGGTATGTGTTCTGCACAGAGGTGCTACATCTCTCAGCTTACTGTGAAAGGCCCTATGGATGGAAGTCCCACCATCCCACTGGATCTGAAGAACTGAAACATTCTTAATCCTTACAGGCTGGAAAACGCTGGTCCACTGCCACCTGCTGCATGTCAAGATTGGGGAATTAAGACCTTCCTCAATCACCAATGGAACAGGTATAGTTTCGCCCCTAGCAAGGACTGCCAGGTCCTCTATCCCCTCCCATCATGACATTGCCTGAGAGGTTCCAGAGCCTCAATGTGTTGGTGGTGAGGGCATACAACCTAGGAACAGGCAAAGAAAACCTACAACCTCTAAAAGGGACCTGGTCCCTGGAGGTAGGGGGATACAAACTAAAATGAGACTTCACCAACAAAAGAGACAAAAACAAACAAACAAACAAACAAAGATAAATTAATGGACACAGAAATGCAAATCCTGAAGGTGATCTAATTAGGACAGAAAAAATATCTTCTGAAATGACAAAGATTTGGGAAAAAATTTTTTAAACGCATAACCTACCTGAAGGAGAAAAAAATAAGTGGTCTGGAACAGGACTTAGTAAACTTTTTGTAAAGATCAAATTAGTAAATATTTTTGACTTTGTGGGCCATAACTTCTGTTGAAACTGCCCAACTTTGCCACTGTGGCATGAAAGAAGCCATAGATAATACATATATAAAATGTGTTTGGCTGTGTTCCAATAAAACTTTATTTATAGAAACAGGCAGCAGCATGGATTTGGCAAGCAATATCAAGCCTGTAGATCCCTGGTCTAGAAGGTCAAATAAAAAAATCTATCCCAACACAGAAGAAAAGAAATAGATCTAGAATATTTAAAATGCAAAATCAGTAACTCTAGAGGGAAAAAAGGTCCAGATGAAAAACACATTAACTGAAGAACAAACACAAGAAAACTTTCCTTGGAAATCCTCAAACCTTCTGGGGGCCTGGGGGACTCAGAGCCCCACCTCAGGCTTGTTGCTGTCAGCACAGAGCCCACTTTGGATTCTCTGTTCCTCTCTCTCTCTGTTCTCTCCCATTTGCATGGTCTCTCTCTCAAAAATAAACATTAAAAAAAAAAAGCATTGGACCTTCAGGCTTAACCAGGCATACCCTGCTGAAATATCTGAAATACCAGAATGAAGTTAAAATTTTATTAAAAAAGGAAAGGTTACCTAGAAAAGAGAGAAAATTAGTGTCAGATTTTTCATGAACATCAACACTGAAAGCTATCAAATGGAGGAACAATTTTTAACAAAGTGATGATACAAGAAACTGTACCTGTTCCATTGATGGTCTGTCTCTACACTAACATTAACCTGTAAGAAACAGAAAACCAATTTCATACATGATGGCAAAAACAGGTATAAAACCCAGAAGGGAAACAGATAAATATTTTTAATTACATATGTTTAAATTAATATTGAAACTTAGATTAATATATAAAATTCTGATCCAAAAATCAAAAAGGTTTTTAGAGTAATTGGAAGCAATTTTTTTTAAGTTCATATGAAAGAGTATATTAGAATTGATAAGAAAATTTTGTAAAATAAAGAAGAAATAAAATGACAAATGTTCTTCACCAAATACAGTATTATAAAACCATTACATTTTAAACATTATGTCATTGGCAAGGGAATACACAAATGCATTAGCAGAATAAAACGGAGAATCTAAAAATAGATCCAAATGTATGTTGAAACACAGTAAGTGATGAAAAATGGAAATGAAGGCATTTTTCAAAAATGGTAGTGGCTATAATAATTAACTATCTGAAAGGAAACAAAAATTATGTGAGATAAAATATACAGAGTTCAAGTGGATTCCAACTATTTTTTAATTGTAAGAAACTTAGCAGAATGTGTTATAACCTCAGCATTAGAGAGACTTTCTCAAGCAAGTCACAAAATACTAAACCAGAAAGAAAACAACATTTAACTTTAATAACTTTATGGCAAAGACATCAAGTCAAATGACAAACAGTAACTGAGGAAAAATCTTGCCAGACAGATGAAACAGTAGGCCCAAAACTCTTTCAAAACAGAGAGGAAAGGGGTGCCTGGGTGGCTCAGTTGGTTGAGCTTCTGACTTCGGCTCAGGTCATGATCTCACCGTCTTTGAGTTTGAGCCCCATGTCTGACTCTGTGCTGACAGCTCAGAGCCTGGAGCCTGCTTTGGATTCTGTCTCCCTCTCTCTCTGACCCTCCCCGGTTCATGCTCTGTCTCTCTCTGTCTCAGAAATAAATAAACATTAAAAAAAAAAAAAAACGGAGATGAGGAAGACAGGTATTTCAACAGAAAAAATATACAGGGGATGAATAAGAAATCCAGAGATAAGGAAACGCTAGTGGATAATACATGAGAAGATACTTATTTGCTGTCTTGTTTATAGCACTAAAAAACTGGCAACAACTTAAACATTCATGTGATGAAACTAGCAAATGAATTATGGCAAATCTATATGATGAATATAGAATATTATATATTATTAAAAAGAATGAGTTGGATCCATATGTATTGAAAATAGAGGGACTTTCAGGTATCAAGATTTTAGCATTTTTGCAATTCCTCAAAAAACTCCACAAGGTACCAAGTGAGAGAGTGTGCGTGTGCATGTGTGTGTGCATATTATACAATCATGACTAAAAGGTTGGGACAATCACACATATACATCCACTGTGAACACTGGTTACTCTGGAAGAAGGGGAAACAGAATGTTAACTTTTACTTTGCACACATTTATGTTGTTTGTTTTGCTGCAAAAAGTATTAACTGCTTTTATAACTTGAAAAAAAATTCAACAAAGCAAATTTTAAAAAATCAGGAGCTTCTGGTTTCCCAGGAGATAATGACAGTTGACTAAGTGACAGTTGAATCTCTCCCAAAACCATACAGATCAACCAAGAGAACAAGTGAAATCACCCATAACTCATGTCTAGAGCCAAGGCTCAAAAAACAATTGGCAGGGCCCAGCACAAAACGAAAATGAGGGGCCCCAGCCAGGGCAGAGATATCAATCTCCCCTCCCCAGGGGCCTATCACTGCCAACAAGCCCGGACTGGCAACCTGCCAGGAATTCCAACTTCTGTGCTAGGATACACTGTGCACCTGGATCAATGGGAGATAAAAGGCCCCCCTCTGAGTCACCTGCTGAATGCACTGTGACAGTGACAAACGGGGACAAGGACAGCCGCTGCTTTGCCCTGATCCCAACCCCTCCTGCACACACTTCTCTGGTGGGTCTGGAGGAATGGACAGAGCACAGGCCTCACTGGGCCACCCCAGCCAGAGAGAGGCAGTGATCACAGACTAGGGGCAAGAACAGGTGGCTGACCCGATCCAGGAGAGGTAGAGAGCGAAAGAGGAGGTAGAACCCAAGTGGGAGGCTTTAGGGCCCTGATACATGTCCACTGTGCCATCAAATTTCACTTACAAAACACAAACCTAAAGATTAAATTATTAAGAATTTCATGACAGTGATGACAGAGCGTTCAACTCCAAGTGTGAGGCCCTTCTGAGAACTGGGCCCTGTCGAAGTGCATGGTAGCTTGCCCAGGAAACCGGCCTGCCTAGAGCATAGACAGGGATGGAGCACACTAGAAATTTCAATAAATGCACAGGGAGGTAACAAACATCTGAGATGATCAGAAACCTGGCTAGAGAAGAGGGTCAGGTGGCAGGTTGGGATGGCAGAGCAGACCAAAATCACCTCCAGAAAGAGCTTCCCACCCTGAATGTGGAAACACTGAAAACAAGCCTGATGATTCTACTTCCAGGAATACAGGAAGCTGGAGGGTCGCAGCCCTCCGATGTCTGATGGTTAAGGGGAAAAAAGAAGGACACAATCGAAATTAAGGGCCCTTTGGAAAGAAAAGCGATTCACAAAATCGTAAGACACATCAACCCTCCTTTTCTCTCCCCAATAGGCCCTATTTATGAAAGAAGCTACACTTCCCTGTACACAAACTAAGAAACCTAGTGGGCTCTCACCTCTGCTGGCAGAGAATCACCAGTTACTTCTAGACTAGCTAGGAAAACAGAAGACATTTCAAGATGAACAGAAAATGGCAGACACGAAAGAAATCAGTCAACCTTGAAGGACTAATAGTGAGAAAAAGAAAATTAATTCCAATTAGGCTTCTTTTCATTTCAAGTCACAATGAATGTTCCAACCATTATTCAACTGTATTTCAGAAGTAGCATCTTGGTAGAAAAGAAAAACAAAGAACCCAAAAAACAAAGACTGGAATATCAGCCCCTTTCTGAGAAAGGCAGAAGGAAACGAAGTGGGTGCGTCATTCCACACCTGGCGTTGAGGGTTTGGGGTAACAATACAATGACTGCAAAAGAGAGGCGGTGAAAAAAACCATTAGAGATGGAAATCTTGAAAGACAGCACCAACCTATCATTCTCCAGGGCAATGATTTCAATTTTTTTTTAGCGACTCAATTTTCTACACCGAAAAGCATTTATTCACATAGTTCGCGGAGATCTTTCCTACCTACTTTTGAGACTGTTTTTCACTGTGGTTCTTTTCTGAGCACAATTCATATCTACTTTAAAATTAAGAGATTCACAATGTCCAAGGTATCTCTCAATTTCTGAAGAATTAACACTTAAAAAGTTCTTTGGAGGAGTCCCAGTGTATGTAATCCAGTTGCTAAGCAACAGCAATCTTTTGAAACGGTGACCCAAATGGATCTGAAAGGTATATGCAAAATTTTCCAAGGGAAGATACAATCATAAAGATCATGCTCTTTATTGATTCCACACAATTTCCAATGCCTTATTTCTATTTAGTAACCTTTTAGGCCCCAGTAATGAGGACAAAATGAAAGCACACTTCATATCGATAGTAACAGAAACACCTAAAATATAAAATATTCCAACGTCCTTTTAGTCTATTCTACACTCATACTAAATCCATCCACTTAGGAGTTATTTATGTATCAACTAAGAGAGAAAATACTTTACTATTGTATAGTGCATTTGTGACCAATGTTATCACCTAAGATTGCCTTTCTCTAAGATTCGATTTCAAGTTTCACCTCAGGGCTGTACAACTGAAACTTCAGGTACAGGTTCCCTTTGGTGTCTGGAAGTGGAGCATTTCTATAAAACCTTTACTAAGCAGCAATGGCATAAAGAAGCAATTACCACTCATTTCTATTGAAAAAAATTTTAGTATCTCCAGACCTCAAAAATACCCTCTCTTGGGCTTTTCTGATACCTTAGGACACATCTTGCTAGCAGATGCACAAAAGAAATCACAAAAAAACAGATGCTCACAGACGCAGTTCAAAGCCATGGTGGCTGGATGCTGAGATGCTGACTGTAGCTCCCAGGAAGGAGCTTGGTGACACCTCTCTCACAGCTCGAGGTGCGCCCTGCCTCTCTAAGGGCTGGCTGCAAAACAAACACTGAATGCTATTTTTGCTTTTCACCTTGTTTCGTACAAGTGAAAATCCTTTTCGGATTTCTTTTGTTTGTCAAAACCAGGTACTAACATAGGTCTTTCATTAAAGTGAAGTGGCACACGGCAAACTTCTGAAAAAGAGGAGTACCTGCCTGGATCCTAAGCTTTTACTCCAAAACTTGTGTTCCAGTTTTCCAGGCTGCCTTTGGAGAACAATGTCAAATAACGAATGGTGAAACGTAACAATATTCATTGTAAGTTGTTTTCATGCCAATGAAATTCCAAATGAATAAAATACCTACATGGGGCAATTTTCTATTTCTTTTTCTCTAAGGTTTCTCTAAGAAGCAGAATAAAAATGTTAATATTTTGAACAGCTTTTACCAATCATTTTGAAGGCCAATGCTTCAGAGATAGCAATTTGGGATCTAAGGGTGTAAAGAGGGAAAACTGCTAAAAATAAAAAAAAAAAAAAAAAAAAGAATACACATTAACACGAAAAGACACTTCTTATAGTCAACTATTTTTCTCTGCAACCTCACACGCAATAACGATTATGTGTCTCCAGGTAAAGAACACATTTTCAAACACTACCTGAGTATTGCAATGACGTATCCTTTAAAATACATACCCAGGCAAAAAAAATAATAAAATGAAAAAAAATACATACCCGTTCAAACTAACACTGCAACATACTTGGAACATTATTTTCTTCATAATTGTTGTGAGGCAAAATATTCATATATGAAAATACAAACTGCCTTCCGAAGAGTGCCTGATGTTGCCCAGAAACAAGTGGGATTGGCTTCTGCTCCTTGTACACTAACGTTCTTGCTACTTTTTTACTGAGGTACATTTATAGGCAAGAAATCAGTTCTTTCACATACATGGCATTTGCTCTCCAAAAATATAAGGCTTTACAATAGGATGAGATGTCATGGTGGAGAGACTAAACTGATAAAATACAAAGTGGAAAGGTTGAAATGGGAATTATCTACCCAAACTCAGTAACAGAAAAATTTATGGAAATATCGATCAGATATATTTTTTTCCAAAGCACCAGTTATCAACCATTCAAAAAACTTCTCGTACCTCGAAGGCTCTCTCTGCCAGTTGGAAAGTACAGGTAGCAATAACCTCCCTTCCAGAGTATCAACACCTTTCTACTCATTCCAAGAAGAGGAAATGGGCAGATACAAAATTATCTTCCTAAACAAACACAATTAACAGGGCCACCAATCTTGCTGCATCCAAGTCAGAACAGGAACTTAATTGCACCTCCAATCATGGGACACTGGGAAAATTAGGACCAATTCCCAATAAGGACACGGAAAAATACTGAATAAGGTATCTTAAAGCATTCTCTCAAAGGCTTCAAAGAAGTATCAATATAGCGAGGAATTACCAGGTCAAATTCTAGATCAGAACCCAGTTGGGTAAATGTACTATCCAGGATTATTTCCTAATTTGAAAGAAAGAGTTGTGAAACTGAGCTCCTTGTTTTAAAAGAGTCAAAGGGGAAAAGGAAACTAAAGCGAAAGCTGGAGGCCACCAAAGGTGGAGAATGTGGGGAACCACCCGAGGATTCATCTGTGGCCCTAAAGGGGAAAAGAGTGAGCTGAAGTGAACCAGTCATTGGGCACACTCAAAGCATGCTTGCACCAGCTAGGTCATCCAGGGAACCTGCAGCCTTGAACTCAGGTTAAGCCAGTTAGTGCAACCACCGAACCTTGGTGGAAGCAAAGAAAAAGATAACCAGGCACATGTGACAATATAAATGAAAGCCAAAAGAAACAACAGAAAGAGAGCCAGCCTTCACATTCTCAGATTATCAGATGCAGACTATAACACAACTATACTTACAACATTCAAAGATACTGAAACCAAAAAGCCTGAAATTTTCAGAAGAGAAGTGAAAATCGCATGTTAAAAAATGATTTGGTAGACTTGAAAAGAACCAAATAAAACTTCTAGAACTAAAAAGTAATAATCCAAAATAAATCAATGGAAAGATTTAACAGCAAATAAGCTACAGTTGAAATGAGAATTAGTAAACCTTATGATATCAGAAAAACTATCCAGAATGTATCACACAAAGACAAAATGGAAGAGAGAGCAAGAAACACGTGATAGAGACGTGAGAAGGTCTAAGATGTATTTACTTGGAGTTTAAGGACAAGAGTCAGAAAATGAGGGAGAAGCATTGTGTGAAGCAGTCATAGCTGAGGATATTTTAGGACCCATCAAAGACACCCATCCATGGACTTAGAAGGACTAACAACTCCCAAGCAGTCTAAATTAGAAGAAATCCCCACCTACACACATTGCAGTGACACCGTGGAAAATCAAAGACCAAAAAAAAAAATCTTAAGAGCAGCCAGAGGAAAAAATACAGATGACCTTCAAATGACTCACCCTCAGAATAGATACTTCTCAGCAGCAATGAGGGAAGCCAGAAGACCATGGAGTGGTATCTTCAATGTGCTGAAAGAAAACCACCAAACTAAAATTCCATATGCAGTGAAAATATGCTTCAAGAATGACAGGGCAATAAGGATATTTTTAAACAAAAATAGAGTTTGCCAGAGAGGTCCCACACCAAAAGGATTAGGGGTGCTCTTCCGGCAGAAGAAAAATGGTCCCAGGAGGAAGGAATACAAGAAATAACAAAAACGGACACACGGGGTCAACCCGAATAACGCTGACTGCAGAATGCCGTAACGTATCATGAGGTTCAACACGTACATGGAAACAACATACAACACAACAGTGGGTAAGTCAAAGGGAGATAAACCTGCTGTGTTCTTGGAGGCAGAGTGGTACTGAGTCACTTTGGACTTTGGTAAGTTAGAGGTGCATTCTCTATTTTCTCCAGTGACCAAGAAGAGACAAGAAACACACTAGTGGGAGGGGGAAATCAAATGATTTAAAAAAAAAAAAAAAAAAAAAAAACCACACAACAAAAACGCAATCCATCTAAAAGAAGGCAAGAAAGGAGGGAAACAAAACAGATGGGACAAACAAAATAAATAAAAAAAAAAGTGGTAGATTTAAACCCAAATATATCAGTGACTACATTAAAATATAAATAGAATAAAACATAGCTGGTATGGGATCAGAGCGCTTTAGAATTAATAGGAGCTTTAAAGCTATTCTGAATTCCAAATTTCACCTCTCTCTGCTGTTTAACCCTACTGCTGTTAGGGTAACATCTAAATTCTAAATTCTTTAGCATGCCTCTTGTGAAGGGCTGACCACCTTTTCCACCTTGTTTTCCAGCCCTCTTGGTGCTCCCATAGCCACACTGGGCCAATACAGGACAGGGCAGCTATGGAAGGGGCTGGGAAATGCTCAGTAAAATCTCAGAGATGGGGCACTTGTGTGGCTCAGTGGGTTGAGCATCTCTTGATTTCAACTCAAGTCATGATCCCAGGGTCATAGGATCGAACCCACATCAGGCTCCATGCTGAGCATGGAGCCTGCTTAAGATATTCATTCATTCATTCATTCATTCATTCTTCTCTCTCTCTCTCCCCCCCACCCCCCAGCTTGGGCTCTTTCTCTCTAAAATAAATTTAAAAAATTAAATCTAAAAGAACACAAACTTTAATGATATTGTATGTTTTGTGATTACGTTGGTAAATTAATTACCTGAAACACCCTGACACTGGATAATTGACCTTGACCAGCTATTGCACAATTGTAATCACATCTGTTTCATTGATTTCTGTGTACTTTATACCAAACACAGGGCCTGACACATAGTAGGTACCTGACAGCTAACGAATGAAGTACACTAATGTGGGATGCTGCCCAAACTACTAATCCTCATTAGCCTACATTAACTTGCAAGTTAAGTAAATCAGAGCTGATGGCCTGAAGATGCTAATACCAATATTCTCAACCTCCTCCACACATGATCACCGTGACCATCACCATCCTACCTAACCATCTACAGATCTCATTATAGGCAAGGCCCTGTAACTAGGAACTTTTCACAGATTGCTGAATAGTCCTAACAATGCTCTAAGGTACTATTACTATTCCCATTTTATACATGAAGAAACCAGAGGCACAGGTAAGTTAAGAAAACTTGCTCAAGGTTACAGGACAAATAAATGGCAGAGCTGGGATATGAACCTGGGCAGCCTGACTCCAAAGTCCAAGCTCTTAGCTATTACTGCCAAAAGCTTCCCCAGTTATCAAACTGTCTTCAAGAACCCATAATGTGGCTGAAAGATGCGACTACAGATGGCTATTTAATAAAGAGTACCCGTATTCTGTACTTTTATAACGTGACCTAGAAGAACACATCTCATGATGTTCAGCTAAAATTCACTTGCAGAATCATGATACATCTCCTGTAGCCTTTCCTACCCTCTCTCTGCACCTGTGAAGAGAGAACTCAGTGGTCCCAGAAATATGTCTTGCTCTCCAGAGTTGACAGCAAAGCCCTAGCACACCAGCGACCCAGGCTGAGAAGTCAGTACAAGATGACTATCAATCATCCAAAGCTACAAAGACACTGAGAGACCTCCCCATAACCCAACCCAATCCAAGATGTTTAACCCCTCTATTTGTTAATTTGTAAAAGGTTGCTTGTGTAAACAAAGATAGGCCATACCCACCTAAAGAGCCTAGCACAGAGCCTGATAAAGAGCAGCATGTACAATAAATATGAATTTCTTATTCCTCCTTCCAGTATGATGACATATCCACAGGTGCATGCTTATCCCCTTAGATATTCGTCTTTTTGTGTTGTTTGTGCTTCTGTTGTTCTTTTTGAAACAGAGGCAACTGAGAAAAGCAGCACTAATTGTGTAACAGGGACGTGTGCACACAAGCCTGACCACCAGAAGGAACCTCTGCACACACCGTCTTACAGAAGGCCTGCACCCGCCTGTAATTGTTTTTGTTTTCACAAACCTTCCTGCTTTGCAAAGAATCAAATCCAAGCCTCCTTAGCCAAATGATTTCTTCTGTGCTGGAAAACTTGCCCTAAAAACTTCATTCCCCTCATTCTTATCAGCGGCAGATCAAGAGCTGCTCAACAGCTCGCTTCAGGTGACCAAGAGCAAGCAGCCTTGACTGCTGAGAAGTCTGGATGCCACTAATGCCTTCCCCAATTCTCCTCACTCTGCATAGTAATTGCTACAAATGTGGCATGTTGCAGCCCACACGCTTCTGAGACATCCATTACTTCAGAAAATGCTGTCAGGTAAATTAAGGACAAAGACAAAACTTTAGTTCTAAATTTTCCTGCTATCTCCTGGACTGCCAGCACTTTATTTTAAGCTCCTTTTTGCCACTTGGTAGATATGACCATTACAGATCAGGAAAGGCACCCCACCTCCCTGAGCCTACACATCCCTGCCTAAGGTTCAGAGGCCAGGCCAGGGTTCGACTTTGCCACTTACAAGCCATGTGGCCTTGCAACCCCTCAAATTCTCGGACTGAGAATTTCCTTACATCTCACCATAATCCAGCACAACGGTGATGAGTGAAGTGTTTATGGTGTACCTTTTGTAAACAGAGGGTAATTAAGTGTAGTTTTCCCTGTTATGAAAATATGGACCATTATACTTATTCGGATACAATTTATTAACTGCTAGCAGCATCATTTGGAGAACTCTGCTTGTGCTGTTGAATGTAAAAGGCTTTGCGGCCAGATCCTGGATCTATCGACAAATGAATGTACTGGGAAGCCACATGCATTAGTCAGCCCAGGCTGCCTAACAAAAACCACAGATTGGGATCTCCAGAAACAGAAATCAGTCTTGCAGTTCTGGAGGCTGGAAAGTGCAAGGTCAAAGTGCCAGCATATTTGGTTTCTGATGAGAATCCTCCTGCTGGCTTGGGTGGGGCCTTCTCATTGTGTCCTCACATGGCCGACAGAAGAGTGAGCTCCCTGATGTCTCATTAGAAGACTAATCCTACTGGATCAGGACTCCACTTTTACGGCCTCATTTAACCTTAAGCACCTCCATAAAGGCCCCACCTTCAAGGCACGGTGGGGGGCGGGTAGGGTTTCAACACAGGAACTTTGGGAGGACGTAATTTAGTCCATGGTACCATCTTTGGTGTGTCAATGTCCAGACATTTTCTGGCCTAACTAGATCTCCCTTCCCCCCACAGATAAACGAGATTCCGCAAGTGCATCTCACATATTGTCTGTGTGGCCTCAACACAGTTGTTTCATTGTAGTAGGTGCACGTGGAATCCTTTCTTGCAGCGATGATGTACACTGGGGTGAGGAAGGTCTTGTCACTCAGGGCCAATGACTGTGTTGTGGATGAGCAATAAATTGAAGCTACAAAATAAGTGAATTTGATTTGGGGTTTCCACGTACTCCTTGAAGATACAGAGCATACCACTCGATGTACAGCCGTGCTCAGTCCCTCGTTCGCTGTCCAGATAGGGAGCTCCTGGTTCCTCTGCACCTTGGCCAACCAACACTCACTGGGAACTGACCACAAGCCTGGTACTGTTCTAGGCTGTCGGGATCCAGTCGGGAGTAAAACAGGCAATGATCTCTGCCCTCATGGAGCTGGAAGTCTGGCCAATGCTTATTACGCCTTCACTTTCCATTACTGCCTTTTGTTTCAGGGTCAGAGCTGGCTCTGGAAGCCCAGCAAGGGACTATCTGCCACTTTGGGAATACCAATGAACCTCTCTGCACCTCTGTTTTCTCAGATGTACCAGGGAGAAAAGCAGGTATGACCTACATGTGCTGTTCACGCAAACCGACACCATGCTTCGACTCTTTCTCCGTCTGCCTACTTGTAACCTCAGACTTCCTTGCGTGGGTTCTGGAGAGCATGTTATGGGAGCAGGGGAACCTTCTTGAGAGAAACCAAATCTTTCCAGAACACGGGCCCCCAGGGAGGGACAGGGACACATTTTACCCGGTACCAGGAGAGGGACCCCCCCCCCCCCAGATATACAGGACAACTCTGCAGGGATTTTCCAAGCATTAATGATACGAGCAGAACCCCCAGCCCAAATCCTGGCATGTGCTACATGCTCCACAAAAGAGGTATCGAATTCAGAGCATGGCTCTACCTCCCCACTGGCCTAAGAGCCATGCCTGTGGCCCCATATGCCACTGGGAATGCAGTCGCTGTGATAGGACATGGAAGGAGGCCCATGTGAGAATGATGCCACCCACGTTTGGGGCCCTGAGGGCCCCGGCACAACTGCAAGTGCCAGAACGGTGGCTCCTGAGTCGAGTCCTGGAGGAGAGGCAAGAGCCCTGTGAAGAGGCTGAGGTAGGGAACTGACGGCCCAGGAGAAAGAAGGGAAACGTATGTCTATGTGTCCCTGTGCTGGGGACAGAGAGTCTCAGGAAGCCAGAGGTCTTAGCATTGTGAGGGTGAGGTGCTACCCCCAGAAGCCAAGTTTTGAGTGCTACTAGCACCCTACTGTACCTGGCCTGGAGAAAATATCCATGCCCAAGGACGAACATTAACTACCTGATTTGTGCATTCTATTTATATGTGAAGCACTGTTTACTTGCTTTACATATAAACATAATCCTTGTAACAACCTATGAGGTGGGCTACTGTCATCCCCATTTTACAGATACAGAAATGAAGACACAGACAGGTTAAGTAATTTGCCTGAAGTCACACAGGTGGTAATCAGGAGAGCAGAAATAAACCCAGAGTCTGAGAAGCTCTTACCAGGAAGTACATCATATTATTGGCTGCCTCCCTCTCCTTAATGAAGTTCAGTAACCATCCTCAAGAAGCTCACAGTTCTCGAGCCTCCTCCAGTAGACCATGGGCTGGCTACATTTTTCTGTAAATGACCAGATAATACATATTTCTGGTTTTGTGGGTCACTTGGTCTCTGTCACAACAACTCCACTCAGCTACTGTAGTGTGAAATCAGACGCAGACAATACAGAAATGAATGAGCACGGCTCTGTTTCAATAAAACATTATTTATGTTCACTGAAATTTGAATTCAATATAATTTTCACCTGTCACAAAAATGTTCTTCTTCTACTTTTTTTCCCCACTATTTAAAAAACGTAGAAGCCTTTCTTAAAGCTATAAGCCGTACAAAGACAGGTGGCAAATCAGATTCGTTCCTTGGCCAAAGCCTGCAGATCCCTGCAGAGGACACAACTAAGTATGGCTCTGCCTTTGTTTCCCCACCCCTGACCTCCTGACCTCGGATGGCTGGGGGGCCCCCACTAACTGCCCTGGACCCTGCCCCTCACAGAGGCACTCAGTTATCTCCAGATCAACAAGGTAGATAAGCAGATCAAGCATGCAGTGCAATAAATCCATCAAAGGACCTAAAATACATTCCTGTTTTTACATTATAACCAGTTGAGGGGAAAAGAAAAGAAAGGTGACCGGGAGACAGAAGGAGTGATACAAAATACACAGTATCCACCTCCTGGGGCTGCTGGGAAGACCAAATGAGATTGTGTAAACAGGACGGTAAGCGCACACACAGCCTGCCTCATGGGATGAAGACCAAAGAGAAAGCAGAAATGCGGCAGGTATGGGAGGCCCCAGCATGACCACCTCACTCTATTGTCTGAGCTCCAGGTTGCAAAAGGACAGGCCTTGAGTTCTTTATCTGCAGAGAGACCGCGGATGCTCAAGAAGTAGCTGTTGGTGGTGATGATGAAGATGAAGAGGAGGAGAGAGGAGGAGGATGTTATCCACATGCCTCCTAAAAGAACCTAATGTTTTGCACCTAATGTCCTCGAAAAGTTACAAAGCACTGATGGAGATTCTTTGGTGTCAATTTGACTGATATTTCAGTAGAAAATGTGTAACAGAAGGGGTTGATATCTTTCCTTTAGCCTCACTAGTAAAATCTAACCATGATAAACTAGATCTCCAAATCATACGTACGTATTATCTTGCTAGATTAGGAATGGATCTAGCTTCTTTTAATATTTAAAAATGGCTGAATTCCAGACAGCTCTGGACCCCCCACTATTTTGTTTTTGTCTGATATCCTCCATAACTAGTCATCTTTGAAACACACTTTAAAACTTGCTGATGTAGATGAAATATGCTTAGCTAATATCTGTTATCTTCTCCTTAGACAACTTTGCTAATGATATCTGGTCACCTCTCTTTTCTCTAATTCTCTCTGTAATTAAAGGGTCTGTGCCAATGTTTTCTCTCCTTTACTAGATACCTTTAGTGTGGGAAATGACATCCCATCTTCCTGAAATTAAAATTCCCACTTTCAATGACAACAGACCCATCTCTTACCCCTGTGTGATTCAGAAACTTTCCACCTGTCTCTGCAACACACAGGCTCCTCCAGCTTCAGATCTTCTGCTAAGGTCTTGGGTGAGGTCAAACACGTTCCTGTTCAGAACTCTCTTTCTTATAATAGCCTAGGCTTGTCTCTCCAGAATGCTCTTCTACTTGGGTGGCATGTAAAGCATGTTTAGGTATTGCTGCTACGGGTCCATTATCCCATGGGAACACAGTGTCTCTTTGGGGGAGGGGGGACGGTCCTCAGGCAGGACAACACAATGCAGCACTCGGACATCAGTCTACCCGCGTGCAGCCAAGTTTCAGGGGTTTTGCTTCCTTCACCAGTACTTTTTCTGTGATTCTTCCATTTCAACAAACTCTCCAGTGACAGCACTGAAGTTAAAATGAAACCATTTTGTGCTTTTTGTTTTAGTCATTTACCAGAGCATTTTTCAGAAGGGCAATTTGAATTTTAATTAAAACTGGGGCTCACAAGATGACATGTAGACGGGATTCTACTCATGTATAAATAACCTAGTGTACTTCGGCCTTGTCATTGGCCAAATAATCCAATACCAACATCTCCATCACTGGGAGCTAGTTAAGATCATTTCTAGTAAAATATTCATTTAAAAATGTTACGCCCACATTTCAATTATTCAAAAGCATCTGAATTTCGGGGCACTTGGGTGGCTCAGTCAGTTAAGTGTCCAACTTCGGCTCGGGTCATGATCTCACGGTTTTTGAGTTCGAGCCCTGTGACCAGGCTCTGTGCTGACACCTCAGAGCCTGGAGCCTGCTTTGGATTCTGTCTCTCCCTCTCTCTCTGCCCTTCCCCCACTCACACTCTGTCTCTCAAAAATGAATAAACGTAAAAAAAAAAATGTTTAAAAAAGTATCTGAATTTCAATTAACTAAGCAATTATTTAGTACCCATTTCATGCAAAAGACCAATAAGCATGTAAAAAGGAATAAAGAAAAATATATAATTATTACCTCCAAGAGCTTCCTGATTTGCATTTTTACAAAATAAAAATATTTTGCCTTTCAAATTCAGACTTCCAAATATGGAAGAATAAAATATTTAAGAAGAACTTTTGAATAATATATAATTACAACCAAGCAGCATTTTGATAAATATGTTTGCAAAACTTCCTGGGAAGTGATCAAAGTGTTATTCATTTCAGTAAAAACATAGTGATTTTTTTAAATGTAAAAATGGAGGATGAACAAGACAAGAGTAAGACAGCTGCAAACAAAAACTACAATCAACACAGGAAATAGCAGCCCTTGAAAAGAAGTCTTTTTCCGGGGCACTCACTAATACACCACCATTGGAGGGGCAGCTCTTGGAGGAAACATCCAGAAGGTAGGGTGATATGGTTACCATAACTCTACCACATACACGCCATGGCTGTTCTTCAGTAAGTACTGAAAGTAACTCACAACAACATTCAAATGTTTATTCAAATACTTTCATGCGCAGAAATAGTTCAGAGCCTATTGCTCTCGAATCTCAAGACAGAACCTTAACTGATGTTCGATATGAACTGAAATACTGAGAGGAGGAAAGTAGTTAGATGCCATGTATTTCAACACATTTAAAATAACTTGAGGCAGTAGATAGGCATAATCATATAGGTCACAAAACAATCACAGTAAGAATAACTACTAATATTTATTAAGCAGCATATGAAGAACATTACCTACATTACCTCACTGAACCACACAGGTGTGCCATGGAAGCACAATGATTATTATCCATTTTGCCCAAGAAGAAATGGGGATTAGAGAGATTTGGTAGCTAGACCAAGATCACACAGTCACTAAGCGAGGACGCCAAGACTGGAAATCAAGTATGCCAAATAGCAAGGCCAGTTCCCAACCACCTTCCCTGACACTCTCATGGGATTAATGTGTTCTTACAGCAAAGTTCTCATTAGCCATTTGATTATTTCTCTGGAGAAATAAGAAAGCTACATTGATTTGCTGAAGAAACCACAAGTGTCTGGCCAACCTGCATTTCAGATTTTGCATTTAAAGGCTCCAAAGTTATCCTTTAAACAGAGCTACCGCAGCTCTAGAAAAAACGGCAGCAAGAATGCACCACCTTCTTCACCATCACCACAAACAGCACCAGAACTTTTTTATGGTTCAAATCCTTCCTTGACTTGATCCCACAACAAACTCATGCATGACACATGCATATAAAACAGCCAGAGGTTCTGGTTAAGATGGAGTGAACACACTTCATTTTGACTCTCCAACCTAGGGCAATTATAAAACCTGGAACAGGTTTGCAACAGAATGCATGGAACAGTTATTTGAGAACCCTGAAAAGTAAACAGTAGCAGGTAGATTGGAGAAGACAACCAGAACTCAAAGTATCATCAAACTACTGGTGAGCTGATCATTTTTTCCTCACTGGTATCCCTTGGCCTGTATTCAGTGCGCTGTGAAAACCATTAGTGCTCTCAAAATAAACTCCAGAAGAAGCTCTAGTTCTGGCTCAAGGAATGGGAAAGGGGTTTCCTAACACTTTCAGGAGAGTTGGGGAGAGAATTCCCATTTTTAAAAAAAATCTTTCTCCATTCTCTCACATCCCAGCCTTCAAGCTACCCTGTGAAAGCAGCAGCAGGAGTCCACAGGAGACTAAAACTCTAAAGAAAGGAAACTTTTTCTCTAATTAGGGATGCTGTGTTCTGGAGAGGGTGTTACCGTTACTCTTTTTTCTCACTCCATCTTCTCATCGCTTTGCTGCAAATGTGGCCACAGTCATGACGAGTGAGACAAAGAGTGCAGCAAAGTGAAATAAAGAGAGGTCCAGCTTTCTGGCCAGAGGACCAAGAATGGGAGCCCTAGAGAGCTAAAAAAAATAAAAATAAAATACCAAGAGATTGCAAAGAAGGAAGAGCTTGGAAAAGCAAAACCATAAAGCTGTTTATGTAGTTCTGAGGTCACCTCCAAGTTGCAGACACATGGATCTCATGCTAAATAGCATACCAAAGACTTTGAAAAGTAAATTATGAAATAGATCCCCTCCCAGGTCACAGACTGGCCACTGGGTGGCATCCACACCAGACTGCTCAAAGAGCACTGTAAAGTCTTTGAAAATGGACCTCATATGGAAACCATGGCCCAAAGAAGGCTAATAGGAATTTGTAGCTTGAACGGAACTGAGTTGATTCCCTGCTCAAGCAAAAATATCACGATTTATCACGTGATTTATCAAGATATGAAGTCTCATAGCACAATCCAAAATTCCTAGACATCAGAACCAGGAAAGTGACAACGTGCATGGGAAAAGATAATCAAGCGATGCCAACATTAAGATGACAAAGGTGCTAGAATTATCTAACAAAGACTTTAAGTCAACTATTATAAATATGGTCCCCAAAGGGTTAACACTTGAAACAAAGAGAAAGCTAGAAACTTTCAGCAAAGAACAGGAGATATAATGAAGAACCAAATACAAATTGTAAAAGTGAAAGCTAGAATAACCAAAGTGAAAAACTATATAGGTTCAATATTAGATGGACATAAAGGAAACAGGTGGTGAATGTAAAGATAGATAAATAAATACAAGTTATCCAATCTGAACAGCAGAGAGAAAAAAACTGATAAAAAATGAACAGTCCAATGACACACCAAACTGTAACAAAAGGTCCGACATTACGTCCCTTGTGTCTGAAAGGAGAGGAGAAAAAGTATTTGAAGAAATAATACCTGAAATCTTCCCAATTTTAGTGAATTCTGGTGAAACCTACATATTCAAGAAGCTTAGCAAACTACTACTACACAGAAAATCAACTAGGATGTGGAAGAACTGAACACCATCAAACAGCTGAACGTAACTGACATTTATAGAACATGTGCCCGACAGATATCATCCCATTTCTTTCCTTTCCTTTACAGCAAAACTGCTCAAGTAATTTTCCAATGTTGCTGTCTCCAAGTTCTCTGATTTATTCTCTCTTTCAACCACTCTAAGCAGATTTCTGCCTCCACCACTGTGCTGACACTGTTCTGGTCAAGTTCAGCAATGACTTCCATGTCACTAAACCCAGTGATCCAATATTGGTCCTCATCCTACTTGATCTAGTAGCAACATACAACATGACTGATCACTTATTCTTTGCAACATTACTTGTCACTTGGCTTTCGAGTCACCATACTCTCTTCCTCCTACCCAGTGGTCACTGATTCTCAGGCACTGGTTTTCTCCTCATCAACCCAATCTCTAAATGTCCTGGGTGCTCCAGGACATAGTCTTGTATCTCTTCTTTCTATCCACACTCACTCCTTTAGTGACTCCATCCCAGCTCACAGCTTTAAGTGTCATCTATATAGTGATTACTCCCAAGTTTATGTGCATAGGTAGGACTTTGCCCCTGAACTCCAAACCTATACATTCCAATGTCAGAGCAGTATCTCCACAGAGATAGGGTCCATAAAGGAACTCCAATTCAACATATTCAAAACTGGTCTAGCTATTATCACCTCTTTTTAAAAAAGTACTAATCCCCACCTCAGTGATTTTCAATTACTCAAGGCAAAAAACTTTGGTTCACTCTTTTTCTCAGTATAGAGGCAATAAAATGTAGTAATCAGAAGTAAACTCTGGATCCAGATCACCTAGATTAGAATCCTATTTTCATCACTAACTAATCTGTGACACTGCACAAATTGCCTAAACTTTCAGCGGCTCAGTATTCTCATCTATGGGATGAGGATAATAATGGTACGTCCTTCACCCTGGATTTGTTACAGGAATTAATGGACCTAGTATGTGTAAAGTATTTAGCGAGCATATGTAAACATTGCCTATTGTTTTTAAGATCATCATCACCATCTCATGCTCCCACATATAATCCATCAGAAAATATGTCACCCATGTCTTCAAAATATATTTGGAATTTGAGTACTTCTTACTACCTTTGCCACCAGCGTTGTCAACTAAGCCATTGACAGTTCTCTCCTGAATTATTCCAAGCAGCTCCTAACTCGTCTCTTTCAGACTATTCTCAATGCAGCAGGCGAAACAATCCCAGTAAAATAAATCACTCTTCTGGTCTGAACTCTCCAGTGGTTCCTATCTTGTTTGAAGCAAACATCAGAATCCTTATAGACAAACTAAGCTGACACATGATGTGCCCACCCTTCACCTTTCCAACCTCCCTTCCCCCTCTGTCACATATTTCACTCCACAGATACAGGTCCACTGGTGGTTCTCAACACGCAAACATATTCCAGACTCAGGGTCTCCCTCTGTCTAAGATACTCTTCTTCCAGGTATCCATGTGGCTCTCTCCGCCTCCTCTTTCAAGCTGTATCTCAAAAGTCACCTTTCTGGTAGACCCTCTCTGACAATACATTACAGCAGTTTAGAGCCTAGACTCCACAGTGTTCCAATCCTGACTTTGCCACTTTCTGGTGGTGTGACTTTAAGTAAATTACTTAATCTCTCTGGGTCTCAGCTTCTTCATCTTTAAGCAAGAATAATAATGGGGCACCTGGGTGGCTCAGTTGGTTAAGCATCTGACTTCAGCTCAAGTCATGATCTTGTGGTTCATGTGTTGGAGCCCTGCCCTGGGCTCAGTGCTGAAGGCTCAGAGCCTGAAGCCTGCTTCGGATTCTGTGTCTCCTGGTCTCTCTGTCCCTCCCCTGCTCGTGCTCTCTCTCTCTCAAAAATAAACAAACATTTAAAAAATTAAAAATAAAATTAAATAAAAAATAAAAGAAGAACGGTAGTAGCAACATAATAAGGTTGTGAGGATGCGATGAGTGAGCTAAGCAATTACACTGTTTAGAACAGTGCCTGGTATATGGTGTCATATTTATTTAGACACAATGCATTATGAGACACACCATTATTTCACCCGCCACTAATGAAATGGTGTCAATTAAAGTAGCAGATACTGTCAGTTCTAAGCTGCATCCCAAATTTAGAGCTGTAAAAATGGTTTTTGAAAAAAGTCCATTTTAACATTGATGAAATCTGATGTTAAGTGCCAGCTATTTTATAAGGTCATTTCTTCTCCCCTTCCCTAAACTGTTTCCCTCCCTTACACCCGTCACTGACGTATTTGTCTTAGTTCAGGATGCTATACTGAAGTCCCATAGACTGGGTGGCTTCTAAATAAGAGACATTTATTTCTCCCAGTTCTAGACGCTGGAAGTCCTGGGGCAGGGTGCCGGCATGGTCTGGCTCTGATGACAGCCCCCCTCCAGGTTGCAGACTGTGGACTTCTCATTGTGTCCTCATATGGCAAAAAAAAAAAAAAAAAAGGTGAAGAAACCCTCTGGGGTCTCTTTGATTAGGACACTAATTTCTTTCATAAGGGCTCTAGCACATGATCTCATCAACCAACCAAAAGCTCTATCTCCTAATACCATCACTGGGGGTTACGATCTAAACATATGAATGAGAAGGGCACAAATATTCAGTCCATAGCAATATTTATATTTTACTCATTTTTTTATTGGTAGTCTCCCCAACTAGAATGTCAGTTCTAAGAAGACAGGAACTTTTGTCCTTTTTGTACTGCTGTAATTATCTTGAACATTACCTGACATGTATTAGGTCCCCAATCAGTACGTGCTCAAGAAATAAATGAAAGTCTAAGTGAAAAAGAAGGATAAGAAGGAAACATTTCTTTTCAATAAGCAGATAAACACAATTTCAAGATGTGTTTAATGAATGAAACACATGAAAATGGTGAATGAATTACAGCCTAAGTTGCATAAGAGTAAGGACCTCGTTTGTATTCCCTGGGCCGAGGACACAATAGGCACTCAGTGATCACTTGCTGAAGAACTGACGGCATGAACGAAGGTACTGTATGCAGTCCCTTGGTCCTTGATCTCTAAGAGAGTGAGTCCCCAACAGGGAGAACATGAGCATGGCCCAGAGAATCTTATTCCCATACTGGCAGGCCAAGCACTAAGGTACACATGAGAAATGGGGGTAAAATGCTGGACAGTTTCTAGCAAAAGCTACTCTGAATACTTCTTCAGTTTAATAACACACCCAAAAATCAAGGAATATAGCCAAGTGTTAGTCTATGCCCCAACTTGGAGTTCACATGTGCACACACATACACACACATCACAACATATAGATAGATACTGTTAAGAAGGTAGGGCCACGGGTTTACTCTGTGATACAAGAGGGGCCCTGGAGTAGCTACGGTGTGAGGTAAATGATAGGTGCTAGCTTCTTTGGGGTTCATCTGTGGGATAAAGGCTGTTGTAGTTATGCTGAGGCCAGGCAGACTAAGGATGGTCCTCAGAGATGGGTGGTGAGGTGACTAGAAGGGAGGTCTTTCCAATGATGTAAGGATCACACACATTCACCAGGTGTCAGGCACTCTGCTGAGCATTGGGCACGTATGCTCCCGTCTGATTCTCACCCACAGGAAACAGGGATTACTCTCACCCCACGAAAGAGATGAGAAAACAGCCTAAGCAATGCCACTTATTCTCAGAGATGGCATATATCCTGGGACAGTCTTAGCCTCACGTGTCTGGACTTAGGTCTAGGAATCTTGAGCAGGACCTCTGGAGGAAAAAGGATAAAGCTCAAACTGCTGTGAAGAAGCACTGGGTAAGGAAGGTCACACTGAGGTCTCTGAGAGACTGGACGAGAGCTGCCAGCACCTGAGGGCAAATCAGAGCATCCAGCTTTTGAGTGGTCTCCCTGCTTCTTCTCTTCTGTCATCCCTGAGTCTTCAGTCAAGTCCTCCTGAACATGACAGTCTTGTCTCATCTCTGCTCCAGGGAAGCACAGACAGGACCTCTAGGTGGATGGGTTAGTCAGACGACTCAGGTAGGGAGGAGGCCCCCACTCCCACCCTGAGGTCAGCGTGGGGGTAGAAGCAGCTGGATCAAAGCAGAAAACAACACACTGGGGGATGGAGTCGAGAGCCACCAAGTCCCCTCACGGCTAGTTTCTGGGGGGCATTTTACCAACAAAGGTGGCACTCCAAACACAATGTCAATACTGGACGCTCATTCAGAAACGATAAGCATGTGTACCATGTTGTCACCAAGAATGCATTCCAACTCTACAACAGGGCAAACAGCCAAAGTTCTAAGAAGCACTTCACAGGAACACATGGACCTCGGCAAGGGATCCTAATAATATGGTTACAAGATGGCATTCTCCTGGTTGTGGCCCTTCTGGACGGCCTAGGGCTCTAGCCAGCCTTGGTCTTTAGCTCTTTAAAGGTGCCTCCTGGCTCCTAACAGTTCTTTTGTATATAAGAGGTTTACCAGAAGTACCCATCACAAAGTAGGTGTTCAGTAATACTGAATGAATGAATGAATGAATGAATGAATGACAACAGATTTGGGCCTTAAATGCCGCTTAATGAAATACTGATTTCATTTGGCTCACTTACCATTATCAATCTTAGGACTCATGCCTAGAGTCAAAGTTTTCCCCATTAAATCCAAAAAAACTCAAACATATATCAAACTTGCAAATATTAATAAAAGATATTTTTAAAAGGTCTAAAACAAATGAGCAGATTTAATTCAATGCAGTTAAGAGTCTACTGTGTGCACACACACACGCACACAGCTGGGGGGGTGAGGAAAGAAACCCCGGAAGCTGTATCTCCATGGAGGCAGATGAATTACTAAATACAGTATAAAATCTCCTTCCAGTTCAGTTCTCCTAAGTACTTTCATTTGACAGTTTATCCTAATAAGCTAGTGATCAAGATACAAGCAGCATCCATCATACCTACAATGCTAGAAAGTTTGCCTTCAATCCACAGCAGAGGGAAATATTTCTTCCTTAAGGGCCCTTGTAACTACCACAGGAAGTCCGGGCCGACGGACTCTGCTCCAGGGTCTGCTCCGGGCAAGCGGGGGTGTCGGGGTGGGTGCTTCACAGAGAGAGCAAGCCCACAGCACCGTTTCCTTATGACAGGCCCTTGTCACAGCACAAGACCCTGCCAAAGAACAAAACCCTGGCTACCTTGCTGAGAATCACAGGGTTGGGATACTGCATTCCACCTCACTTCTAAGCTCAGAAGCTGGGGTCAGTAATAACACTCCACAGCAATAAGCTCCAGGGTGAAATCATGGTTTTCTTACTCGAAAGACAAGCACGAGAACAAACTGATGAGCTCCCGTCACTACATACAGCCAGGCCCTGGCCAACGTGAATTACATTGCCAGTGAAATTTTCCCACACAAAAGACTTGCTACTCACAGCAATATTCCCTTTAAAGTTATTGGATTTTTCATTACACTTTTTTATTTTTTTATCCATTAACCCTGGATTACATTTTTTTTATCATTAAAAGATAAATTAGACAAGGCAATGATGCACTTGGTTTCCATGACAACGCTTCACAAAAAAGTTCAACCTGCTGCATCACCACAAAGCACTCTGAAAATCATTTCCTAGCAACTCCATAGGCACCCAGAGACACAGACCTTCATCTGCCCTTTCCTCAGACCTAGGAGAATTACTCACATGATGTCAGAGAAAAAGCAGGTCACCCGGTCACCACAAACCTTTCAAGTGGGCGTATTTCATCAATGTATGGAGCAACCTGATCCCCAGCTTTGCCTGCAGGAAGACGTGCGGCTATCTGGACCTCTTCAATGCTGCATCTTCCTCTCAGGAGTAGGCTACAAAAATGCTATACTGAATTCCACTTGGGCTAATCTGACATGAAGACAAGTGACCACCGTGGAATAATTCACACGTATCTATGCACTATTCAGAAAAAGAGGAATTTATTTAAACATCACCCTCTGCCATTCTTAGAGACAGCACAGCTGTGTTTCAATCTTCAAGCAGTGCAGTGGTAGGCACTAATGTATTGTAGAAAATACAAGAAAAATGCAAAGTTTAAAAGACTTCATAATGAAATTGACCACGTAAAAGATAAGAAGTTTTTGCGTAAGTAAATGTGAAAAATGGTGGCATTTTTTAAAAGTGAGAAACCAACAGGGTGCCTGGGTGACTCAGTCGGTTGAGCTTCCAACTTCGGCTCAGGTCATGGTCTAACAGCTCATGGGTTCAAGCCTCGCGTCGGGCTCTGTGCTGACACCTCAGAGCCTGGAGCCTGCTTCACATTGTGTCTCCCTCTCTTTCTGCCCCTCCCCCACTTGCACTCTGTCTCTCTCAAAAATAATAAACATTTTTAAAATTTTTTTAAAAATGACAAACGAACATTTTTCTCTACTTGCAACATTTCTTGAAGTCCTCCAAAATAACACCTTCTAAAATAACAAAAAAATAGAATATACTCATTGTAAGAGAGTTGGTTAATTGGTCTCCAATTGCAAACCACCACCCCCATGCACCCTGTGCCATGCTGTGGGCCCTGTGAGGCTCACCTCTGTGGTCTGGACCATTGGCCTCCCTTCTCAGCTGGCTTCAGGTTGGGCATATCCAATGGGAGGCACTGGCAGGGCACTGGAGGGTGGCCAGAGATGGAGGTTGGGTCATTTCTTCCCCACTCCCTGCGTCAGTACCCTGCCTGGGCAATAACTTGCGCCTTCATGAACAAGGCTCTTTCCTCTCCTGGTCCCTTCAGCCCTAGGGCTGTTAAGGGTTTCACAGAGTTGCCAGCAAGAGCACCTCCCTGTCTTCCCTAATCTCTGCTCACACCTCTGTAAGCAGAATCTCCATTTAAGTTTCTTCATTAGAACCATCTGGGACAGGGGCACCTGGCTGGCTCAGTTGGTGGAGTGTGTGATTCTTGATCTTAGGGTTTTGAGTTTGAGCCCCATGTTTGGTTTAGAGGTTACTCGAAAATAAAATCTTAAAAAAAAAAAAAAAAAGATCCATCTGGGATAAATTGTTTCCCCTGGGACCCTGACTGATGCAACTTTGACAACTGCAATCACTTCTGAATTAACATGTAGCAAAATCTTTTGTCACACAGCTCCCTTTTGACATTATTACCGTTATTATCATTCCTACCTTCTCTGATTATCATGCAAAAGAACCTAGTAAAGAAGGTTTGAAATTTTCTCCTTATTTTAAGCCTAAATCTGATTCACTTCACTATAACCTGAGAAGAACAGCCTGAAGAGAAACAGAAGGTTTCCTTAGGAACTTCAGCCCATCTACAAAGCAATGCTATTTAGTCAAAATAAGAAGCAGGAAGAGTTGACTAAGTAGGAAGGGGAGGTTTCCACAGACCTTGCCCTAAGTCATTGTGAGGGGGGTCTTCACAGCTTAGCTTGTTGTGTTCGCTGCAATTTTCCATGCCATCGGCTGCATCTGCATTCGTATGAGCATGTAGAAAATGCATTCCAAAAAAATTATTCCTGAATTTTGCATGAGCCACCATTTGGGAATTATCTTTACCACCATTCCCTCTAAATTAGTAAAACAAATATCAAGAACCAGCACATACTGTGTGACTCGTTGTGCCCAAACCAGAAAACTGGCCCCATATTCAATTCCAGTGCTTCCAATGATTTCATATTCACATTAAGCTTCTGAACCCAATCTAAACCTTAGTTTCTGAAATGTCAAAATGGTGAACTCTCAGTCGTTACTGTGAGATCTGAACCACATATGCTCAGGAGCACCTCCTATGGCAGCAAAAGAAAGTGCTGCGAAACTCCAAGTCTCTTGCCTTTCCTCCAGATCCTACCAACAGTTTCTCTTAGACTGCGTCAGGGCAACAACTCCAACAGGTAACATTGGGTTTTTTGGTTTTTTGGTTTTTAATAGTTATTTTATTTTTTTATTTACATCCGAGTTAGTTAGCATATAGTGCAACAATGATTTCAGGAGTAAATTCCTTAATGCCCCTGACCCATTTAGCCCATCCCCCCTCCCACAACCCTTCCAGTAACCCTCTGTTTGTTCTCCATATTTAAGAACCTCTTCTGTTTTGTCCCCCTCCCTGTTTTTATATTTTTTCTTCCCTTGTGTTCATCTGTTCTGTGTCTTAAAGTCCTCATATGAGTGAAGTCACATGGTATTTGTTTGTCTTTCTCTGATTAACTTCACTTAGTATAACACCCTCTAGTTCCATCCATGTAGTTGCAAACTCCAAGATTTTATTCTTTTTGATTTCCGAGTAATACTCCATTGTATATATATATACCACATCTTCTTTATCCATTCATCCCTCGATGGACATTTGGGCTCTTTCCATACTTTGGCTATTGTAGATAGTGCTGCTATAAACATGGGGGTGCATGTGTCCCTTCGAAATAGCACACTTGTATCCCCTGTATAAATGCCTAGTAGTGCAATTGCTGGATCGTAGGATAGTTCTATTTTTAATTTTTAATATTTTACTGTTTTCCAGAGTGGCTGCACCAGCTTGCATTCCCACCAGCAGTGCAAAAGAGATGCTCTTTCTCCACATCCTCGCCAACATCTGTTGTTGCCTGAGTTGTTAATGTTGGCCATTCTGACAGGTGTGAGATGGTAACGTTGGGTTTTTTGTTTTGTTTTGTTTTAATGTGCAGGCTGGGGCCCTTCAGATTGTGATTCTAGAGCTCTGGGATAAGACTCCACAGGGAATTCTGGCATGTATGGGTCTATGGCCGTATATAGGAGTGTAAAGCCAGTGTGAGGAATCATGCCTGTGTGCTGCCTTCCTGAAGCAAAAGGCTGCAATGTAAATAAAAATGACTAGGAACATTAGCACAGTTATTCTGGGGGAGAGGGGGGTCCCCTGAATCTAGCACAGAACAAAGAACAAAATTCATGTCAGATTTCACCTATGGTATCCATTTAATTCTTAAAAACTCTGAGCCACCAGGGAAATGTAAATCAAAACCACAGTAAGATCCAACTTCACACCCACTTGAATGGCTATAATAAAAAAGACAGATAATGACAAGTGTTGGCAAGGATGTGGAGAAACAGGGACCCTCCTACACGTAGCAAAAATGTAAAATGATGCAGCTATAATGGAAAATAGTTCGGTGGTTCCTCAAAAAGTTAAACTTAGAGTTACCATATGACCAAGAAATTCTACTCCTAGTATATACCCAAGAGAAGTGAAAGCATATGTCCACAAAAAAACGTGCACAAGAAGGTTCACAGCAGTATTTTTCATAATGGCCATAAAGGAAAGAACCCAAATGTCCATCGGTAGACAAATAGATAAACTGTGGTATACGCATACAATGAAATATTATTTGGCAATAAAGAGGGATAAAATGGTGATAAAACATGGATGAACCATAAAAACATTATGCTAAGTAAAAGAAGCCAGACACAAAAGACCACATATTGTATCAGTCCAGTCATACGAAATGTCCAGAATAAACAAGTCTATGGACTCAGAAAGTCTATTAGTGGTTGCCAAATGCTAAGAAAGAAGGGAATTGGGACTGACTGCTGATAGGTATGGAGTTCCTCTGGGCGTAATGGAAATCCTCTAGAATTACACCATGGTGATAGCAGCACAACATAATGAATATACTAAAAGTTAATGAATTCTACACTTTAAAATGGTGATTTTTGTATTATGTGAATTATGTTTCAAAGAAAAAGTGAGTCACATGACACTTCATAGCTAGAATTTTGTAGTAGGACTTGAACTCAGGGACCAGACTCCAAGATTCCAAGCACTAGACAGGACTGGGCAAGGGATCGCCACCTGTGGTCTTAGCTTACTGAAATTCTAACACCAACTTCTCTTTTATCAAACTGTTTGTAAGTAAAAATGAATTCTGTATTTGATTCTATCTCCTATCACTGAGGCATATGGTTTGCCTAGAAAGTAAATTTACATAGTGACACTGATTAAATTGAGAACATAAACATTGTAAAGAATACTTTGAGTCAAGCTCTCCTGTACGCAGTCAATAAATTTACAAACCTACATACACACTACAGACCTCCTCCTTCCACCCTTTTTCTCCCTCTCCCCCATTCTCTTCCCTCCGATCCCGAACAAGGATGTTCTGCCAAAACTAAGCCAAAACCTGGGCATCACTCCAGATTGTTCCATCTCCCACATCTGCCTCATCCCAGAATTCAAAGAACTTTGTGATTTAAAAACATAAAAATCGATCCCCTCTTCTCTATTGCCACTACTTTAACCCAGACCCTCTTCATCTCCCATCTGAATTATTGTAAAAACTACTGAAATCAATCTTCCACAATCTTCGGTCAAGAAACCACAACTCTGATGACATCACATCCTGTTCAAAATCCTCCCCGTGATCCCCTTGGTAAAGTCCTCATTTTTTAGCCTAGCAAAGGAAATACCTCCCAATCAGACCCTTGCCTTACATTTTTGACTCTTTCACATGTCTTCCCCATTCCAGTTTACACTGAACTACTGGATGGTGGTCCTCAGACATCTTTTTCTATTTAACCTCCTCAGTGTCCACTGACGTCGCTCCTCCTGCCTCCTTTCCCCTGCCATATACACACCAAGTTAATATTTATACATCCTTCAAGGAGGCTACACTTAGACAAAGCATTACTTGAGAAGCCACTTCCAAGGCAGGCTGAGTCAGATACTTTTCCTTCATGCCCCTAAAGAACACTGCCTCTTTCACACACTACAGAGCTATAGTAAACACCTGTATAACAAGCAGACTATAATATTGCCCCCAGCGATTCCTACCTCCTAGTATTCACACCTTTGTGTAATCCCTTCCTCTTAAGTATGGACTAGTAGCCTAGTGACTTGCATCTAATCAACAGAATACAGCAAAGATGATAGGTTATCATATCTGTAACTAGGCTACACAAGATTGTGACTACCGTCTTACTAGCAGACTGTCTCTCTTGTTGGCTTTGATGAAGCATGCTGCCATGTCTAGGAGGTCCGTGTGGCAAGGAACTGAGAGTGGCCTCTGGTCAACAGCCGTGAAAGAACTGAGGTCCTTGGTCTAAAAGCCATTAAGGAATTTAATCCTTCCAACAACCATGCCACTAGGCTTAGAAGAGGACTCTTCTCCAGTCAAGTCTGCAGGTGAGACAGAGCCCTAGCCAACACATCGCAACCTTGTAAGAGACCTTGACGTAGAAGTCCCAGATAGGCTATGTCTGGATTCCTGACTCATAGAAACTAAATACATGTGTGTATCTTAAACCACTACTTATTTGTGTGTCTCTCTAGACCTGACTAGAATATAAACTTCCATAGTGAAGGAGTTATCTTATTCATCTTTGTACTCCCAAGTCTAACACAGGTGTTTGATTTTCAGACGCTCAATAAGTATTTGTTGAACTGTCGAACTGAACCAGTCTATCCTAAAGTTTCTCTGTATTTGACGACCAACCTGCCCTAGTTTGACAGCATTACCGGAGGGCTAACACGATGAACTGTGACCCAACCTTGAGTCTGCTTAACTGGGCCAGATAAACTGTAAACTGGGCTTAACTGTCTTCAATGACACACAGTGAAGCTACTCTGCCTTCAAGAGCATCTCTTTTGGACATGCATAGGCGTATATCCACTCTTTATAGCATTTTCTCCATCTTCCAGTTTCCAGCATGCACCGCCCCCCCCCAACACAATGTCTCTCATTCTTTCATATTTGCAAGCTCTCTCTGCTGCTTCCTATCTTTCTCCCCCTGCCCTACCCCAGCTTCACTGCACTTCCTCATTCACTCATATACAACAAGTGGAAAGCCAAGAAACCACATTGAGCACTGCTAGGTGATGAAGTTGATCTATCTGTATAAGGTAAAAAAAAAAAAAAAAAAAAAAAAGACCCGTTTATAAACAATATTAAACATGAGAAAGCACTTTAGGAAAAGTATCCCACAGATCAGACATGTGATTTTACCACAAAAATAGAATCATATTTTTAGAAGTTTTTTTTTGTTTTTTTTTAAGTTTGAGAGAGACAGAGGGAGAGGAGGAGAGTGGCAGGGGATGGGTAGGGGAGAGAGAGAGAAAATATCCCAAGCAGACCCCACACTGCCAGCGCAGAGCCTGACATGGGGCTCAAACCCATAAAACTGTGAGATCATGACCTTAGCAGAAATCAAGAGTGGGACACTTAACCAACTGAGCCAACCAAGCCCCCCTAGAATTATATTTTTTAAATACATAGGGGCACCTGGGAGCTTCAGTCAGTTAAGCATCTGGCTTCAGCTCAGGCCATGATCTCACAGTTTGAGTCCAAGCCCTGCACTGGTCTCTGCAGTGGTAGTGTGGAGCCTGCTTGGGATTCACTCTCCCTCTGTCTCTCTGTGCCCCTTCCCCGTTTCCACTCTCGCAACATAAACAGACTTTGAAATTTTTTATTTTAAAAACTAACAAAATAAAACATAAACAATACACACCCAGGCATTAAATTTCTTAAAACAAAAAAAACCCTTGGTTTTAGGTCTTAATGATTAAAATTAAGATGAAGAGTTTACTATGTTTTGAGTCCTTACAAAAGCTCATGGAAATTCTTTAAAACAGTGACACCACGCCGCCTATGGCGTTCTGTTCATGCTAACAAGTTGATGATGGTGTCAGCGCACAGAACTTTGAGTATGTGAAGATGTAAAGACAAACTGTTTTCTGCCACGAAAAGGGAGAAGTGCAGTTACCCACAGATGTTTACCACTACAGGGACCAATCTCCTCTAGGAAGCTGGTCTCTGAGAACTCACATCTCCAAGAAAACACAACTGGTGCTGTGTTAAAAGCAGAAAAGAGGGGTGCCTGGGTGGCTCTGTTGGTTAAGTATCTGACTTTCGCCCAAGTCGTGATCTCACAGTTCATGGGTTCAAGCCCCACATGGGGCTCTGTGCTGACAGCTCAAAGCCTGGAGCCTGCTTTGGATTCTGTGTCTCCCCATCTCTCTCTCTGCTCCCTTCCCCGCTTGTGCGGGTGTGCGCGCTGTCAAAAATAAACAAACATTAAAAAAAATTTTTTTTAAAAGCGGAAAAGAAGTTTTACTCACAGAGAAGCCTCTGATAGAGATACTAAACTTGAGCCTGAGAAACCACAGTGCCTGATGGCAGCTCGCTACACGATGGGCAGAAGTTAATGATGTACCAGATTAGGTAAAATGGACTTTCTGGGGGGAAAAATTTCTCTCTTGTACTAAAAAAACTTAGACTTTGTAATATAAAAATGATGTCAGCACAAGGCCATTCTCTGCAGCGACACTTATAATAGCAAAAACTAATGGAAATAATCCAAAAACTATCAATAGGGGGCTGGTAGAATAAGCTAATGGAACATTATGCAGCTATAAAAAGGAATGAGGAGTATCCACTAATTATGACGGAGTGATGGATCTCCAAGATAGATTGTTAAGTGAAAAAAGAGAAATGTACAAAAATAAATTGGTATGTTACCATTTATCTAAGAAAAGGAGCACATAAACATATCTTTCTGTGGAAGTAAAACAATGGTATGAAAACTATAAAAATTTTATGGGGCTCCTGGGTGGCTCAGTCAATTAGGTGTCCAAGTCTTGATTTCGGCTCAGGTCATGATCTCACAGTTTGTGAGTTCAAGCCCCACACTGGGTTCCACGCTGACAGTGTGGAGCCTGCTTGGGATTTTCTGTCTCCTTCGTTCTGCCCCTCCTCTGCTCGCCCACTCACTCACTCACTCACTCTGTCTCTCTCTCACTCACTCAAAATAAATAAACTTTAAGAAAATTTTTAAGGAAACTATAAAAAATTTAAATATAGTTACCTACTTGATGGAGGGCATAAAATTTAAGAGATAGGGGTTTAGGGGCGCCTGGGTGGCTCATCGGTTAAGCGTCCGACTTCGGCTCAGGTCATGATCTCACGGTCCGTGAGTTCGAGCCCCACGTCAGGGTCTGTGCTGACAGCTCAGAGCCTGGAGCCTGTTTCAGATTCTGTGTCTCCCTCTCTCTCTGCTCCTCCCCTGTTCATGCTCTGTCTCTCTCTGTCTCAAAAATAAATAAACGTTAAAAAAAAAAAAAAAAAGAGATAGGGGTTTAAACATCTCTGAATATGCCATATTACAAAGATTTTACTTTGTAAAATGTAAGTAATATACTATTCTAACAACATTAAATTGAAAAACTTTTAAATTAAAAAAAAGACCAAATCAAAAGTAAAATGGAATAAATTAACGTAACTGTTCATAACCATGAGTTAATCACTAACCATTCCACTGTTAGGACTGCTACATAAACAGGAACTGACTCAAGCAACTTACAAACACAATAATTTTCCTGGTTCATTCCAAGTAGAATATATTCTAATGTCAAAAATAACTGGGAAAAAATACTCAGCTGTTTTCGGTGATGATTCTGAGACTGCTGTGGGTGTATTAAGGACAGGACAAATGAGGAATTGCCCCGGTGTTGTTAAGAATCAGTATTTATGTCACGAGAAGAGGAAATGGAAATCTAAGACTGATGAGGTTAAAGAAAAGTCTTGTGGTCCTAAATTTGAATTTGAAGTGTAAGTATAAACTTGTGGTGCATTTTATCTCTAAAAAATATTTTTTTCCTGGCCACGTCCACTTAAAAAGCCAAGAAACAATAACCAGTCCATTAGCAATGACCACTCCACTGCCCAGATCATGTCTCTAAATACCATCTTTCAATAAAAAGAATTAGGTTCTGAGAGAAAGTACTGATTCCAGATCAGGGAAAGAACACGATGAAACTGGAACATCTTGTCATACTATCAGCAAAATAACCTACCAAAGAGACCTAGGGGCCAACGTGGCTATTCCCAGAAGCCCAAGGTACAACAACTGAGCCTAAGTAAGGACAATAACCACAACAGACTGGAACACATGTAATATTTATAAACTGGTAAGTTTATAACAATACTAAAAACATTACGGCAGGATGGTAAAAATCAAGTCACTATTTTAAAAAGTCATCAATAATAAAATAATCAAGCATTTATCCTACCTTTCCCATATGAACTGTACTGTAGGATAATCAAACGGTTGATGAAAAGGAATTTCTCTTGATAGAAGCATTCCAGAAGTATTGTAGAAAAAAAAAAATGAACGGTAGACTTTGGCAATCCCTAATGAATTAATAGATCCAGGCAACAATCATCAAACATCACAAAAACAAGGAGAACCAGACATTATGTGCTTCCTGATGTAGGTACGGAGCATTACCTATAAAGGAGTCTTGCCAAAATAAGTATGTTAATAAGCCTGAATCCTACCAAAATACCTCTAGAGCTAAGTACCAATATATAGGGAATATGAGGCCAGAAGAACATGGTACATGATACCACAGGAAGGTGATCAGCAAAATCGAGACTGTGGGAAACTCTGCTGGACAACTGACCCAGTATTTTCAACACACAAATTGTAAGATTAAAAAGAGAGAAAGGAGAACTTATAAATTCAAAGGTATTAAGAAACACATCAACCAGTGAGTGGATCTTATTCCAAAGATGATTCAAACAACAATTTTTAAAAAGACATTTATGAGATAATTAGAGTTTGAATACTGTCTTGGTATTCGATGATTTTTAGGTATGCTGCTAGTACAATGGTTATTTTTTAAACAGTCCTAATCTCTTAAGGTTACATGCTGAAATAGTTACAGCTACAATAATATTTTAGATTCATTTAAAAATAATCCCAGAGTAGGGGGGAGAGTGGGTGGTGTAGATAAAAGAAAAGCCTTAATTTTCTAACTGTTAAAGCTGGGTAATATGTACATGAAGTTCCATTATACTATTCTATTTTTTTATACGTTTGAACTTTTCCATGATAAAAAATGTTAAATGGCAAGTCTTCAAACATTAGTTTGTATATTGTTATCAATACTCGACAACACTTACTGAGAGTGATGTTCAAAGCAAACAGTAATGTTTATATATGTGTGGGTATACACACACACACACATATGTAATTTATATCAACAATTCTAGGAGGCAGTTACTTTTATTATCGTCCGTAGACAAGGGAAGAAATTGAAAACAAAAGAAGTCACAGAACAAAGTGGTGCACACGAGATTATAACCTAGTTCCGTCTGCCCTCAGATGCCCAGTGTCCAGTGGGAAAAACAGAAACTACTGTACATATATTAAGCAGAGAAAAACCAATGTAGAGAACTGTTTACAAAATGTTGGAAGGTGTGAAAGAGCTAAAAGATGGAAGTGAGCTGGAGAGACAGACGATCAAAGGGTAACATCCAGAGGAAAGAGAAACCCTGAGCTGGCACCCACAATCCCACACTCCTAGTCATCAGAGACACTGGCACCATCATTGTTAAAGCTGGACCACTGCTACTTTGCAGGAGCCCCTGCTGACATATCTTCCTTTCTCTCACTCTCATTTTCCTACCAGTACCTCCTACTTGCAGAATCTAAGAGGAGACCAGCTGGCAAGAGCATTTCAAAGAAGCAGTTTGTAGATTTCTAGCCCCACATAATACAAAGGAGAATATGGAAAAGCAGGTATGCAGCAGAGAACCAAGAGACAAATAACCAACTACGGTGCAATACTCCTTGTCAAGTTACAATGTCAAATCGTAGTTGTTCAATTTAGACTCTCATGTGCAGTTTTACTTTCTTCCTCCCTTCTGCCATTATAATTCTATATTCCTCCACACAGTAGCTATTCTGTGCCTATTAAGCACTTGAAATGTGCTAGTCTATATTGAGATGCACTGTAAGTGTAAAATACATTACAGATTTCAGAGACAATTACACACACATGTACACACATTCACAAGAACTTAGAAGGTTTACAAGGATTGTACATCTGTTATACTTGCACCAAACATTTTTTAAAAAAAAATTTAATGTTCATTTTGAAAGAGAAAGAGACCGCGAGCAGGAGAGGGGCAGAAAGAGAATCCCAAGCAGACTCTGTGCTGTCAACGCAGACCCCAACTATGAGATCATGACCTGAGCAGACCAAAAGTCAGACGCTTAACGAACTGAGCCACCAAGGTGCCCCTGCACCAATCTTTGTGACGGTGCATTATTCCCACCTTGCGAAGAGGACTTACACAGCTTCTCCAAGGTTGCAAACCTTGTGTGTAGAGCAGAGCCAGAACTCAAGCCTGGGCCAGTGAGTATCTTTCCCTAGCACCAGGTTGTCTCTTCATAGCCACAAAACTTACACGAAAGGAGCTGCTACAATGGCTCCTCTCCCAAGTTCCATGACATTAGAGGCTTGTAGGACAAGGAACCGCAAGGCAGGCACTGAGACCTGTCTCCACCTCCAGATGCTTAGCAAGTCCTCATCTACACAGAATGTTTTCTTTTTTTTTTTTATTTTTTTTTTATTTTTTTATTTTAAAAAAAAATTTTTTTTCAACGTTTTTTATTTATTTTTGGGACAGAGAGAGACAGAGCATGAACGGGGGAGGGGCAGAGAGAGAGGGAGACACAGAATCGGAAACAGGCTCCAGGCTCCGAGCCATTAGCCCAGAGCCTGACGCGGGGCTCGAACTCACGGACCGCGAGATCGTGACCTGGCTGAAGTCGGACGCTTAACCGACTGCGCCACCCAGGCGCCCCCACAGAATGTTTTCAAAATAAGGACATAACTTAATCAATTTAGCCAAAACTATTTCTTCAGGAAAAGTGCTCTATCAATTTGAATTCGCTCCCTCCAGTCAAAAATGGGCAATTTGGACACCCCAAATATAATCACTGTAACGAGTTAACACACATCAAATAAATGTGTGACCCATAGTGATTCATAATGATTCCAAGAAAGCAAACAAAGAAACGAGCAAAAAAAAATCCTTGTCACCTTAGGAGAATGCTAGAGAATCAACTCATTTTGAAAACTGGAAATAAGAGGCAAGACTGACGCATTTAACCTGCCTTCCCTATAAAAACTGTATCCCAGGGAAACCAACTAGTTGGTGAGAAGTTTTTCTTCTTAGCGACACTGCAGCTAATAAGAAATGATAGAACAAGAATATCACCAGTTTACATCCCCTAATGAATGGATGTAAGCAATGATCATTACTACTGGTTAGCATGACAACAAAAAGATCATGTGTCTCCTGCTGTGAAAACACAGTAAATATCACTGAAGAAGTATTCATGCCCCACTCCTACCCCCCAAAATTGAGCATAATGTGATCAAACCTCTAAATCTAATAACTACAGGTTTCTAGCAAACACAGAAGGCACAAAAACACATTGGATGTGCTCCAAGCATGCAAAAAGTAAAATGTAAATGGGGGAAAATCCACAGGACATACAACCAAGGGTCCTCAACAAATTAATTACAAATATAAAGATAGAAGGATAGGAAACCTATAGATTAAGAGACTTGAGTGACATATCAACCATTTGTAATGGGTGAATTTTATTAGGATACCAACAAACTGTAAAAACAAGTAAAGCAAGTATAAAAACTTACTGATATTAAGTAGTTGCTATAGACTGAATGTTAATGTCCCTGTCAAATTTTATGATGAAATCCAAACCCAGTGTGATGGTATTAGGAAGCAAAATTTTGGGGAGGTGCCTAAGTGTTGAGGGTGAAGCCCTCATGAATGCGATTAGTGCCTTTACAAAAAAGATCCCAGAGAGTTCCTTCTCTACTCTGCCATGTGAGGTCACAGTAAGAAAATGTCTATTTATGAACCAGGAAGCCATTCCTCACCAGAGATGGAACCTGCTGGTGCCCTGATCTTGGACTTCACAACCTCCAGAACTCTGAGAGGTAAAGTTCTGTTGTCCATAACCACCCAGTCTATGGCATTTTTGTTACAGCAGCTCGAACTAAAACAGTAGTCATTCAATTTCTGGCGTATAATGGCTTTGTGGGTTGTTGGGTTTTTTCAAGAATTCTTTTAAGAATTTAAGAATTAAAAGATATATGCAGAAATATTTGTAGATAACAAAAAAAAATGAGCACCTAAAAGAAACAAGACACACCCCTTTAGTGCCTTTGGAGGTGAACTAGCAGAATGAAAATAGGACGGTGTCACAGCATCGCTCTGAGTCCCTCATGGGCCCTGCACCCCAGCTCTCTCCCTCACCTCCTCAGAACACCAACCATCAGGCAGGATAACCACTCCCTGAGGGAATGGCACAGGCTCTCCCTCGTCTGCTTCTTCACCCTCTAATTAAACCCGCTTCTCCCAAAAGACACATGTACAAAAGAAACACTAGTTCTAATTCAATTTTACGTTTCTATCACAACACTGTAAATATACTGCAGCTACATAATGGTCTACATACTTTTTTGGGTTAACCCAGAAACCTAAATGCCACATATAACATTGCTTCTATATGAAAATCCTTTCTCAATACCAACTAGATGGCTTACAAAGTATTTTTGTCATATAATCTGCATATAAATGTGAGGGTTGTCTTTTATGTTAATCCAAAGTATTTCCAGATTTGTTTTTAAGTTTATTTATTTTAAGAGAGAGAGAGAGAGAGAGAGAGCACAGGCACATGAGTGGGGGGTGGGCAGAGAGGGGGGCAGGGAGGCGGGGGAGAGAGAGAGAATCACAAGCAGGCTCCATGCCCAACACAGATCCTGATTCTGGGTTTGATCCCATGACTGTTGAGACCATGACCTGACCTGATTTTTTTTTTTTTTTGATTCAAAGTTCTCACCTTTGACACAAGGAAGTGGTTCTAGCCGTTTGTTCCACCTTCTTCCCCCTTCTCAAAAATTTCCACAAAGATGAGGGGTGAATGTGCCTGCAACACTCCACCCTGCCAATGTCCTTAGGGAGGGCAGGATAATGCACCACACTCCCTTCCTTTCACCAGCTCCTCCGAAAGGGACGAAGGCTCCCTGACCACTCAGCCAGCCCTGAAGTCTCACTGTAGTCTCATGGTCCTAAGGAGCCATATCACTGCAGAAAGGGGTGCTGGGCTTTGCAAAGCTCACCCAGGGCAACACTCGTGACTCAATAAATGGACAAAGAAGCCGACCACAGAGACAGAGGGGCCTGTGGGGATCCAATGTATATAGGGTCCCAGAACAGCTCGTACATTTGGGAGGAACAGGGCACGAAGCTTCATGCAAAGCCATCAGCCTCAGCCTCCTGCCCCAGCACCGCCTCCCAGAGCACTCACATGGTGGACTCCAATGCTTGCCCCACCACTGACAAAGCTGATTCTTTGCTCTGTTCTACCTTTATGTGGCTATCACTGTTTTGGGAATCACTCTCTCAAGGGAACTCTGGGAAGGAGATATTATATCCAGAGTTTGTATCAGATCGTGGGGGCAAAGAAAAACTTTCAGTTCCAGCTACGGCTCAGATCAAAACACTATTAAGGCTTCTGAAGCATCAACAGATGGGGCAGCTTTTGCTTTCATCACAGCCAGTTTCTAGGCCAAGATTGTCAATCGATTTTGTAAGCTAAAAATGAAGATGAGTCTCATATGGCCCCAAAACCACTCCTAAGTGTGGTTTGGGCTATTGGGTCATTACCAGCCTCCATAAACTGGTACTTTCCTTTCCATGTGGCCTTTGCTCTTACTTGAAGCTCCCTCAGCAGGAACTCGGACATGGACAAAAGCCCCACCGACTCTGAACTCATCACCTTCCAGGTCTACAACTTTAATGTTATTTGTGGATCTGATGTCAGAAAACAGCACTTTTCTTTTTATCCATGTTACCCTGCATGACAGGTTGCTAAAAAATCTCCCATGTGTCTTCCTGTAGAAATTCCCAACATTCGGGGTCTTCTTTCAGTTTTCTGACTCACACAGGCAAGCCGGTCCCAGTAGCTAATCATTACACCTTTCTCTCGGTCTTACATTTATAACATATTGGGTTTTTTTTAACAGTAGACCACAAATGACAGCACCTGAAATGCAGCAATATAAAAAGCAACAGAGCGTATGCAAAATGGCTTTAAGCCCAGTTTGTAGACTAAAGCTTTAGGTTATAGGTTTACGCCAAAGAATTCCACACAGAACCACCTCGAGATAACCCCAAGGCCTCGATCTTTGAAGGCAGAAGCTTTGTGCAGCTTCTGGATGCCATGGGAGCCAAACCCCAGCTTCCACCTTGGACTGGCAACATTCTACCACGCCGTCTCCTTTGAAAATTCAACAGATACAGGGGCGCCTGGGTGGCTCAGTCGGTTAAGCGGCCGACTTCAGTTCAGGTCATGATCTCACAGTCCATGAGGGCTGTGAGTTCGAGCCCCGCGTTGGGCTCTGTGCTGACAGCTCAGAGCCTGGAGCCTGTTTCAGATTCTGTGTCTCCCTCTCTCTGACCCTCCCCTGTTCACGCTCTGTCTCTCTCTGTCTCAAAAATAAATAAATGTTAAAAAAAAAAAATTAAAAAAAAAAAAAAAGAAAATTCAACAGATACAGATCAAACCCATGTCTGCAGCAGCAGTTTCCAAAGCTTCAGGATAACACATCTATATTTAAATCCAGTTAGTCACCTACATTGGCCAAATCAATCTACTTGTAAGTGGAATAAAACACAAATATGTGCCTCAAAAATGTCAAAATCTCAATAACCAAAATCTTGTTTTAATGACAAAACAGAAATCATAGCAACGGCAAGATTATTGGGAGCTAATATTTGTACGACACTTACAAAGTGCCAAGTACTATGTTCAGTTAAAAACAATGACAACATGGTCTGCCAAAGCTTCTCCAATTTTGTACACATTTTACACTCTCCACCCATCTCAAAACAACTACCAGTTCAAGCTAATAGAAGGGATGACAGTGGATGTGAAAAACCTCACCCACAAGGCCCCCCGACTACCACCCCCACCCAACCTGTTTGTCACCACTCAGCTCTAAGTAACTCCATACACAGTTCTAGCAGCAGCCATGCTTACTCGCGCCTTCCTGCTGGTATGGGAGACAGTAAAGTGCAGTAGGTGGTTCTGAGTGGGATTCAAACAATCTTGACTCAAATTTCAGTTCTCACCTTGAGCAATTTATCCCCCTGCACAGTAGCGCTTTCCTCTTTTGTAAAATGGTGGAGACAATTTTTAGCTCATAGTGTTTTTTAAGTAGATTGGGTGAAACAATGTTTACGAAGTGGTCTGTAAACAGCAAGGACTTTAACAACGCCTAATATTATTATGTGCATTCTACATACCTTGTTGCAAAATGTACAAACCATACATGAAAATCTGAATTCTCTTGGAAATAAGAGACAACCATGAAGTATTCTTTCATTGATGGATTATCCAAAAGTAAAACAGTCACTTGATTTTTATTACAGCAATCACAAGGTTCTCAACTACTTTTCTGTGAACTGTCCCTAAGGGGGCAGAAAGGAGATCAAAGAAAAGAATGGTAAATAGTAAAGCAACATAATCCTAAATAAAAGCTAGCTTTTATCCACGAGTGGGAGAAGAGAGAAAATGGAGAGGAAGCTATCAAGACCCAATTCTAAATACTCCAACTTGTTAAAAAGTGGTATTTTTCCATCAGATGTTTTTTATCAAAACATAACTACCCAGATTTCCACTGTATTACAGGTAATATTTACTTCTAAAAATGAACTCCTAAGCACATTTGAACATTTTCAAATTTGTTTTCAATACATGTATTCTTCATTGAAAATATCAGCTTGTAAACACATGGTAAAACTTGTTTAACAACTTTCTGAGGCAGGGAGCAGGAAAGTACAACCTGACCAAAAATGTAATAAACTGGCTAAACTGGGTTCCCATTTAGGGAACTTCAACCTTAGAGTACTTTCTCCCTCCACAGCCTCTTCCTGGGCTTTGAGATCAATGGGAGAGGGGACAGTGAGCCAAGGGGAGAGCAGAGACATTTCTATTAGACACCAAACATTTGTGTCCTCCAAAATCCCTATGTTGCAGCCCTAATCCTGATGGTATTTAGAAGTGGGACCTTTGGGGGGCGCCTGGGTGGCTCAGTCGGTTAAGCGTCCGACTTCAGCTCAGGTCACAATCTCGCGGTCCGCGAGTTTGAGCCCCGCGTCGGGCTCTGGGCTGATGGCTCAGAGCCTGGAGCCTGCTTCCGATTCTGTGTCTCCCTCTCTCTCTGCCCCTCCCCCGTTCATGCTCTGTCTCTCTCTGTCTCAAAAATAAATAAACGTTAAAAAAA
>NW_026057577.1:56445806-56483541 GCF_023721935.1 Panthera uncia | reverse complement strand
CCCCCGTTCATGCTTTGTCTCTCTCTGTCCCAAAAATAAATAAAAAACATTGAAAAAAAAAATTAAAAAAAAAAAAAAAAGGAGTGGGACCTTTGGGAGGTAACGAGATTTAAAGGAGGTCATGAGGGTGGGGTTCTCATAATGGGATTAGTGTCCTGTGAGAAGAAGAAGAAACACCACAGCTTGCTTACTCTCTGGCATGTGAGGACACAACAAGATGGTGGCCATCTGAAAGCCAGGAAGAAAACTCTCACAAGGCACAGAATCTGCCAGCACCTTGATCTTAACTTTCCAGCCTCCAGAACAGTGTGAAATGTCTGTTATTTAAGCTATCCTGTTGATGGTATTTTGTTATAGTAACCAAAGCTAAGAAAGTGTCCAAGGAGAGCCAGGGCAGAGAATGAACAAGGAGGAGGACATGTTTTCAGCAATAACTTAGAGGTCTCCCAACAAGGTAAATGGACATATTTTAGTATTAGTCATTACAAAGAAAACAAACAATAAATTAACTGACCATTTAAAAATGCCACTATTGGGGAGCCACTGGGTGGCTCAGTCAGTTGAGGGTCCAACTCTTGATTTCGGCTCAGGTCATGATCGAACGGTTCGTGGGTTCAAGCCCTGTATTGGGCTCTGTGCTGTAGGTACAGAGCCTGCTTGGGATTCTGTGTCTCCCCCTCTCTCTGCCTACCCCCACCCCTGCCCCCACCCCTCTCTCAAAAATAAATAAGTAAACTTAAAAAAATAAAAGAAGAAAATGAGAATAAGGAAAAGAAAGTATCTTCTGATCTTTAAAAAAATAAATAAAACTAAAATAAAAATGCTATTCTTTCAGAAAATTGTCAAGATTGCCCATCTTAATTTGAGCTTACTAGGGCACCTCTAATGATGTCGAATATCTTCTAACATTTGTTACAGATGGCCTTCTTGGTATGACCAGGATATTCTCTATCCTACTCTGGAAAAATCAGCAGGCTCCCTTGCCCTCTGTTTTCCAGGTGTGTTTGGACAAAAATGTCACTGGCTGGAGAACAACAGCATGAAGGTATGTACTCCTTTGACTCCCCATGCCAGGCCCAGGCCTCTGCTCACCGCATTCCTCCTTAAGACCACACCTTCTGGGGGCTTCCCTGTCCAGTAGGTTTGAGTTCTCAAGTTCCCATAATCATTCCCTCCTGTTACCTCTTCCAGGTGTTAACAGTACCCTCTTCTTCTAGCCTTAAAGGGCTTCCACATCATTTGTTGATTTCCTTTCATCCTGCAAACACATCTGATATAGTCTCTTCATTACATTAGTTGCAATTAAATCCTTGTGTATATGCAATCTGTTTCCTGCCCAAATGGCTTGGGTGGTCTTGCCTCACCTAGGTACAGGGTTTAATCATAGTCCTCTGACTGGTCACTGGCATCTCCTGTCGGTCCTAAGCTTTTTACACTTAGCAGGGGACCTCAAACAGAACAGAAAGTAAACACCTTTTGTTCCCCAATCGGAAGTCTCAACCTAACTTCACAGCAGTCACCTTTACTGAGCTCCTAAATTCCAGATTTGACTTGTCCATCTAGCCCTGAAAGGCTCACTTGCTCCTCCACACTCTGGACTCTGTCTTCCCACCTGATTCTATAGGGCTCACTCCCTTCTTCCAATTTTAATTCTTAACAACCCAGTTAAGAAATGGGCAAAAGACACGAACAGACACTTTTCCAAAGAAGACATCCAGATGGCTAACAGACACATGAAAGAATGCTCAACATCACCCCTCACCAACCTGGTACCATAGGGTCTGTTCTGCCCTCACCAGCATGTCCCATCCTGCTTTAGCCCAAGTCCTGACTGGTGGTCAACAGGGTGTGGTTTCTGTAGACAAGTATCACCTCTGAAAGTCAGCATCTTACACTACATTACACTTCCTGGTTAGAAGACTTACTTAACAAAGTCAAAAGGAGAATCACCTGATATTTCTTAAAATTTAGTATAACTACAGAGGAAGGCAGTGAAAATTAGGAAAGTTTGCTCACTGACTATAATTAACACATTGGAAGAAAGGAGGGGGGACTAAACTGTGATGAGATGAACTATGGCAGAAAAGAAATTTGAGTTTTACTAAATCAATTTGCAAGACTCATTTGGGCTTACTAAACTTTATGCTCCATTTAATAAGGAAAAACTGGTGAAAAGGACTAGCAAGGACTCCAAAAGCTGAGAACTGAATTTGGGCCTGGATCATGCCATGTCAACACATCTTAAACTCCCCCTTGCCTTGCAATTTCCCATCATGCAGGACATGGCCCAAGCAGGGCAGAGACACGCAAGTGGCTATGATGGCAAAGCAAGATATAAGGACTTGCAAACCCCAGTGGATCTTGAGGAGAAGTCAAACCTCAAGAAACCAGAGTGGGACTACATGATCTAACACTCTCCCCATTTAGAGACTTTACAGCCAACCCTGGAGGCTCTGAGTCCGACTTCATAAATGGGTATGAGAAGCTGCCCATACAGAAGCAAACTACAATGAAGGCGGGGTTTATGACTAATATCCCAAATACATGCAGTACTAGCCACTCTGCTAGAAGCAGCCCCACATAATGTCAAAAGTCAATTCATTTAAAAGCACTGGTTCTCAAAGTGTGGTTCCCAGATCAGCAACACCAACATATCCTCAAAGCTTGTTAAAACTCCCAGTTCTCCCCACAACTATATGGTCAACTCATCTTCTACAAAGCAGGCAAGAATATCCAACGGAAAAAAGACAGTCTCTTCAACAAAAAGGTGTTGGGGAAAAATAGATGGTGACATGCAGAAAAATGAAACTAGACCACTTTCTTACGCCATACACAAAAATAAATTCAAAATGGATGAAAGATCTAAATGTGAGGCAGGAAACCATCAAAATCCTACAGGAGAAAACAAGGGGCAACCTCTCTGACCTTGGCTTCAGCAATTTCTTACTAGACACATCGCCAAATGCAAGGGAAACAAAAGCAAACCTAAAATATTAGGACCTCATCAAGATGAAAAGCTTATGCACAGTGAAGAAAACAATGAATAAGGTAGCCTACAGAATGGGAGAATATATTTGCAATGACATATTTGATGAAGAGTTAGTATCCAAAATCTATAAAGAACATAACTCAACACCCCTCAAAACAAACAACCCAGTTAAGAAATGGCCAAAACACATGAATAGACATTTTTCCAAAGAAGACATCCAGGTAGCTAACAGACACATGAAAAGATGCTCAACATTCACTCATCATCAAAGAAATGCAAATCAAAACCACAATGAGATACCACCTCCCACCCATCAGCATGGCTAAAATTAATAACAGAAGAAACAACAGGTGTTGGTGAGGATGCAGAGAAAGGGGAACCTTCTTGCCCTGTTGGTGGGAAGACAAACTGGGGCAGCCACTCTGGAGAACAGTACGGAGGTTCCTCAAAAAGTTAAAAAGAACTACCCAACAATCCAGCATTTGCACTATTAGGAATTTATCACGATTTCATATATTGAAAAAAAATACAAAAATTAAAAAATTTTAAAAAAAGGAATTTACCACAGGATACAAAATTACAGATTCAAAGGGGTACATGCACCCCACTGTTTACAGCAGCATTATCAACAACAGCTAAACTATGTAAAGAGCCCAAAGGCCCACTGACTAATAAATGGATAAAGAAGATGTGGGGTACACACACAACCACACACACACACACACACACACACATAACATCAAAAAGAATGAAATCTTGCAATTTGCAATGATGTGGATGGAGCTAGAACGTATTATGCTAAGCAAAAGAAGTCAATCAGAGAAAGACAAATACCATGATTTCACTCATATGTGCAATTTAAGAAACAAATCAGATGAACACATGGGAAGGGAGGTCGGAGAGAAGAGAGGGAAATAAACCACAAGAGACTCTTAATGATAGAGAACAAACTAAGGGTTGCTGGAGGGAGGTGGGTGGGGGGATGGCCTAGATGGGTGATGGTATTAAGAAAGGCACCTGTTGGGATGAGCACTGGGTGTTATAAGTGATGAAGCACTGATTCTACTCATAAAACCAGTATTTCACTGTATGTTAACTACAATTTAAATTTAAAAAAAATCCAAATTGTCAGGGCTTACCCAAGGCCTAGTAAATCAGAAACTCTGGGAATGGGGCCAAGCAATCCACATTTTAACAAGCCTTCCAGGTGATTCTGATATACACTAAAGAATACTTAGAGAACAAAAATGACTTTTTCAAAATGGTTTATCCCTCCTCCAAATAACTACCAAAATTATTAGTTTTTATTAATTATCATAAGGTCAGAAAAATATTTTTCCTTTTATATACAATCAATTTGGGTTTGCCCTCACTGATTCAGAAAGCCATGGGATGGATAACATAGAAGTCGTTAGTGACTCAGGCGCACCCGCTTAAAAGAATCCGCGTTAGGCTCTGCTTACCAAAGTTCACGGATATTCACTGAATCCCCGGCATCTACAACGGAGTATGGCACCAACACTGGCTGAGTGAATAAATGAGCATGATGAATAGAGGAAAAAAAGGGAGTTGGTGATGCTGCCTATCAACACAGAATCACTTGGAAACTAACAAGGTCCTGCGCCTGATCCACAACAGTTAACCCACCCAGAGACAGCTGCAAGTTGACTATACTGTCAAGGCAGACAGTTGTAACTGGCTGCTTCGTCCTGCCTGCCTCCCAGCTGCAGCAGCTGGTATGAGAAAAGAAGACTTACAAGAACCACCTGATCTTCTCAGAGACAGGTTCGACCATCTCCTCAGGAATTCCGAACAAGAATTAGACAACTGGTACAGTATGAGGAGCGGGCATTCTGCAGCCGTCTCCTGCTGGAGTACTATTTTTAAAAAGGCAAACCAGAGGGAGACAAATTACACGGAAGTTGCATTTTTACAGCAATTGGGAGACAAATCTAACTTCTTACCAGAAATGGAAACCCATATGATATCATTGTACTGCATAATGAATTATTAATGCTTATAATTTTTTTTAATAAATTAGGTATTCAGGAAGGTTCCTGTTGACATCATGTTTGACATCATAATGCTTCATCATTCTAAAAGCTTAATGAGATGAATTATTGCTAGAAAAGGGAGAGAGAGAAATCAAGCACACATTTTTGCACTCTGGGGAATAGACCAGAGACCAAGTGGATAATGAGAATATGGTTTGGAATTGATGTACAAAGAGGAAATTAAAAAAAAAATAAAATAAACTATTACAACCCACTACCACTGTAAATAGGACCAAATGGCAAAGACTTTATTTTTCCACCTGAGCATTTAGGAAAAGGGGGAGGGGAGGCATGACGAGCAACTATCTCAAACTGTTAAGGCAGAAGAATTCTTATTCTAAAAAAAATGGAAGTAAAGTTTTTATAAAATTAACTCATCCACAAGAGTATGGAACATGTGAATATTGGAAAAGATAATACTACATTGAGTCACAAGTCCCAAAAGAATACTACTAAATATACTAAAGCAAGTCTGTGATAATAATTCTTTATGATTTGTGTAAAATAGTAACTCTGGTCTCAAATTTAATTTCAAATATATAGTTTCTGAGATCTACACATGCAACTTAGCATTGAATTACTGAACCAGCAGTTTCATTCCCAGCATTCTTAGTAAAGGGTTGGACTTAATTAAGCTCTTATTTGGAAATCCTGTTGATAAAGCAATGCGAGTTAAATTCCTATTCAGGTCAAGCCTTTAACACTTCAGTCAAGCAGCAATGATATTTCTACAAGTTTATACTAGCTGCTAATAATTGGGACTCATTTTCCCCTCCAGTTTTTACTCCATTTGCTAAGGAGCCTCTTGAGGGAAGTATTAAAACTTGGAGAGTGAATTCATTCATTATTCTTTCAATAAACAAACATGGAAGAGCTAAAGTTGCCAGGTAGTAAATTGGGATTCTTGCTACTCTAAAAGGCAAAAATATACATTTTCGCTTACACAACCAAAAAATGATCACGGAGTTCATAAGTTGTCACCAGTCTGAACTACTTCATATCTTCGAATTTCCTGTTCAACGAGAAATCAAAAGCTATTAAATAATTTTTTCTTTTAATGTTTATTTATTTTCGACAGAGACACACAGAACGCAAGCAGGGGAGGGGCAGAGACAGGAGGAAACACAGAATCCAAAATAGGCTCCAGGTTCTGAGTTGTCAGTACAGAGTACAACGCGGGGCTCGAACCCACAAACCGTGAGATCACGACCTGAGTCAGTCGAAAGCCCAACTGACTGAGCCACCCAGGCACCCCAAAAGGCTATTTTTTTAAATAATATCCCTATTTAATTATTTCACCAAATATAACATTTTAATCCCATTAAATTGCTAATGCCCTCCCCCCACCCCATGAACCAGGGGGCGGAGGGAGGGAAGCTTAACAAAAGAAAAATACAGTGTTCAGCACATGCCTCTATAACAAATATTCAACTGATAAGTTGTACTGTCATGAATCCAGGTCTCCAGTCTTTGGATATTCTGTCATCATACAGTTAATATTCAAGAGCTGGAAGAGAAAGCTTATACCTGGTACACCGTAGGTACTCAATAAATGGCATTTTCATTATAGTAATTATCGTATTATCATATGACATGACTATTACCAGAGAAATACCACAACTATAAATAAATCTGGTTAAGCTTCGTGTTCAAAATCAGATGCTGTTATGGTAAGTTCACTAAAAGAAGCTTTTGGTCTCCCAGACTGAAACCCTACATGGCACTCTTCTCTTCACCCTTCCACTGAAGGCTGGCTTTATCCAATCAAGACTAGGAGCCTACTCACACTAGGCCAACTGTTGAACAACTTCTCAAGTGTCAAACATACAATTGTGTCCTTCTCAAATAATCCTTGCAACGGTTCCTAGTAATCAATTGCCCATGTAAAAGCTGTGATTCTAAGTAACATGACCAGTCATAGAGATGTATTTTTTTTCCTTTGCACAACGGGATGTGTCATTGTCATTCTGTTTGCTACAATGATAAAAGGCCCAGTGGCCAGATTTACACAATTAAAACCCTCTTGAATTTAACAGTATTTTGAGAACAGGTGGGCCTATTAAAACAATCGCTTTTCTTCTGTCATTAAAGAAATTGCTAGTGACTGCTTTAATCATTTAAACAATTTTTTCCACTTCCTCAAAATTCCACTCTCCTGTTAGATGAAATGCATGTTCAGAATCTTCGTCTTCAGACAGCTGCACTGCGCTGGAAACCACTTCCCCTCACTGTAGCTCAGCTGACCCTCCAAACTCACAGCCAGGTTCACCCAATTATGTCCAGGATGCAGCCATCCCCAAGAAGTGACAAAGAACAGGTCTCACTCTAGTCTCCTTCCTCTATTCCCTTCCTATGTCTCTCCACAAAACACAAACACCCTTATTCATTCACAAATCCCCACACTCGATCCCTGTGGCTAAGACTCCGTGCAGCTTGGCTGGCCTTCCCAGGTGAAACGCTGAATTCGAGGCACTATCGAGGCACTATCGTATCCTTGCACCGGGGCTGCACCATTCACCTGCAGGGCAGACAAATCCAGCCCCGTGCTCAGATTTCATTCAGTCAGACTCGCCACCCAATGCTCTCAATGATATCCACCCCACCTCCTGAGTTAACGGAGCCACAGCCTTCCGGCCCTCAATGAGAAATCGGCCAACCCACCAGCTTCCCACCGCGCTCTCTTCTCCACCCGGTCCCCCAGAACCAGCTCCCAGGACCCCTCCAGGGGTCTCTTCTGCTCACATTTCCCAGGCCCCCATCGCTCCCACACATTTAAAGTAAACTCCTCCTTAGTGACAACCTCCCAAACCAACCGCGTCACGGCCACTCAACTCCGCCGGAGCCCCCTACTCGTGCTAGCCCCGCCCGGACGGGGCGGGCGGCCCCCCACCAGCCTGAGCCGTTTACCTTGACGCTGGTGTAGCTGGTCTGGGTCTCGGCCTCCGCGCTGCTGCAGCAGTGGCGCCTCCGGCCCCTGCAGGTGGTCGTGGCGGGGGCTGCGGAGCCCGCGCTGCTGCTGCCGCTGCTGCCGCCGCTGCCCAGCTCAGTGCGGGCTCTGCGGACGCGGGCGGCCCCGGGGGGTCCAGACGCGCGGCTCCGGGGAATAACGTCGGCGGCGTCGGTCTGGACGAAGAGGCCGTGCAGGGGGGCGGCGGGGCCCTGCGACACGCTGGTGGTCTGGCGGGGCGAGTTGGACTCGTCAGAGTCCCGGCAGTAGATCACGCCGCTCTGCGAGACGTGGATGCTGGGGGCACAGCCCATCCCTCGGCCGGGCTTCCCCGCGCGCCCGCCCGCGCCCCTGGCCGCCCGGACCCAGGGCACCCACGGCCACCTGCAGTGAGGGGGCGGGCGCCTCGGCGGCGGAGGAGGCACCCGAACTGCGCGCCCCTCGACCTGCCTGGCCGCCCCTCCGTCGGACTCGCCGCGGCGGCCCCCGCCGAGCCTCCGGGGGCTGCGCGCGTCACCCCAACTTTCCCTTCTGGGCCATCTTCCTCCCCGAGCAGGAGAGCGCGCACACACAGCGCCCCGCGCGTACCGGCGGCCGCCACCCTCCCTGCCGCGGCGCCCCAAACACGCTCCTCTCGCCTACGGCTTCCCCTCCTCCCTCTGCTCCTCCGGCGCCGCCGCCCAGCTGGACCTCGCCGGGCTCCTGCGCCCGCGGCCCCTGGGCCAGGGCGCCCGCCCGCCTGCACCTTCTTTACCCACTTTCGGTCAGCACCCGTCCCCCTCCCTCCCTCGCTTCCACCCTCCTTCCTCTCCGGGTGCCCCCGCTCCGCAGCCGCCGCCGCTCCGGCCCCACTGCGCCCCTCGGCCCCGCCCGACGCTCCCGGAGCTCTCCCCGGCTGGGCGAGCGTGCCCGCCGCCCCGCTCGGCCCACGGGGCTCCAACGCGCTGCAGCTGGCTCCACGCCTCCGCGCCCGCCCTCCTCCTGCGCGGTCCGAGGCCTCGTCCCTTCTGTACCCGCTGCCCCTCGCGGCACACACTCCGTGCCGGCCCTGAGGGCTGTGTACCCTGGGTAGCACTGCAATATGCTTCTCGCCTTTCACGAAGGAACACATTTTACCGCATGCCTGAGCAAAACACCAAGACGCCCCTCCCCAACAGCCCAAGCCCACCCAATTGACTAGCTTGCCTGTCGGCATACTCAGGGAGTTGAGAGACCTAACGCTTCTGTAGTCCACCCATCACTTCCCCCACATACTCTAAGAGCTGAGTTGAATGGAGTCTGAGTCTTCAGAAGAAGTCCATTCCATGTCTAACCTCAACATTTGGAGGTTCATGCCAAGGGATGGGAGGCCCTGCAGAGGAAAGAACCCATAAACACACACAAATTCCCCCTAAGATCCATGCAAGGAACATAAAGAAGCCACCCACGTGGTCCTGGGCTTTCTCCTCCAGAGTTTTCACCTCCTGCTTGGGTGTCACCTAATTTTCACCCTGGCTTCTACCCCATCCAGCCTCCTGCTGTTGCCCACACTCTGGGCTGGGCATTCAAAACTGCCTTCCCTTCTTTACCTGAATGAGGCACACATGAGCCAAGCTCACTCAAGGAGGATAAGAATACCTTTAAAAGCAAGGCTGCCATTCATCCTCCCCATGATTTGAAATGTGGATTAGAGATGCGAGACACCACGGCCATTTATTCATTGGTTCTTGCAGTGATTCCTGGCGGCTGCCAGAGGCACAGGGGAGAAATGAGACGGTCTAAGAAAGAAGTCAATCTAGAGTTGTTTACAAGAGCAAGGGCAAGAACACAGAGTCATGGTGCTAAGTACAAAGAAATAAGTATCGAATTTGAAACAATTTGTTTGGTTCTTCACTTCCTTTCTGTCTTAGTCAACTTTTAAAGTGGCTGAAGACTTCCAGTGACAGCTCCTAACCTTAATAGAGAAGCAAGGTGTCACCCCACATCTCAAATTCAAATATAGAAAGGAAAAACAACTAGTCTAATCTAATTCTATCTTTGTTTCTCTGCTTTTCAGGTTAGTACTCCAACTTTCCAACTTTTTAGTCTTCTTTTTTTTTATGACATGAAGAATTCTCCAGTTATCGCAGAAAAAATCTATGCTGTGTTTCTAATGGACAGGCAAATTGCTCATAAAATTTCTGTGCAGGTTGGGTTCCCCAAGACTCTGTGATGGTGTTTAGCAGGCAAAAAGATTTATTAGAAAGCCTTCCTAGAATCACCAACTAACTGGAAGGGAAGGAGGGAGTGAGGCAGGAGAGACTGAGCAGAAGGAGAAACTAAGCTAGAATAAGGTCTTAATGAAAGCCTCAAGCATCCCTGCAGGAGGGGAGGGATTCTGCAGTTGGGATGACCTTTCAGAGTCATCTGAGGCGAGGCTAGGAGGATGGGTCTTTACATCCCCACTAAGTGACTGGTAGGCTATCTCAGCAACGTTGGGCAAGGCCGCTCTCTTCAACTGAACCAATCCCCTTATGAGACTGACAGCTGAACTGAGGGCAGCTCTCCCCCAGCTGGAGTGTTATCTTTTTCCTGGCATCATGCCTTCTTCCTCCACAGTTCCCTTCCAGGCTTGCTGGGTCCATGCTTCCTTGGCCCTGTCCATGCCAATAAGAGCACCACATTAAATGGTAGAGACTGAGAAATACAGATAATCATTCATTTGAAAAAGGCCCGAGCCTCATGGCTGCCACCTGCTCTACTTCAAGGGACTATTAAGAATCTGAGGAAACATCATCAAAGTGAAATTATAAAAGCACTATTCTCCATACCAATACCTGATGTAATGTTAAGTCAGGAGCTAATCATTCCTAAAGCTCATCTATGATTCTCTTATATGTACCCATTTCAGTCATCCTTCAAGGAGTGGCGGCCTTTTTTGCAGTTTAGAGCCATGCTAATTCTCATGCTACAGTGTCCACTTCTTCAGGGTTTCCTCTAAGAATGTGGTTACTATATTGAAACCACCCAGAGAAGAGAAAAGGGCCAGTCACTGGCTGAGGCTTTTCAAGGCAAGAAGATAAAACAGAAATGACAAGCACTCTTCTGGTGGAGAGCATTCGAGGCTGAATCACGAAGGGACAAGGTTCCCCAGAAACAAATTTAGGTTGAACTTTCTACATTAAAGAAAGATTAAGCCTTGACAGAGTAGATAACATCAAGGTACCTATCAAATAGTACAGAACTGCTTTAGTATATGAATTGAATACTTTGTACTGGGACCAGTGCCCTTCACTGAATGCTACTCTTCTGAGCAGAAGACGGAATGAGGGAAATGCGCTAAGTATCCATTTTTCCACCTATTCCCAGAGCAGCAAGAGTTCCAGTATCCTCCTCAGACACAGCTCCCACTGCCAACTCTGGCTTTGTAAAAGGAAAAGAAAAAAAAGGTATCCCTATCATCTCCACCAAGTGTTCTCAGTGGGAATGTGTAACCTCCCCTAGGATTGGCACTGATCTGGTCACTGAAACACGTGGAAGTGTAGAAGTGTGCAAGTGAAGGAGAAATGGCTTCACTGAAATCATTCCCTAGCTTAGCTCTGAGGTCTGAGTTCTTGCTTGGATACGTGATTTCTGGACCGATTCCCATGCCACAATTTCAATGCCTTCCAGGACAAAAGCAAAGTCTACAAGCTCAGACACTGCAGATAAAATTTAGGCTCAAGTTACATAATAGGGCCAGAGAAACCAACATTATAAAACAATTAAATTAAGTGAAAAAAAAAATGTAGTTACAGTCAATGTCCAAGAAACAAATCAAAAGAAAGCAACCTAAATCAGAAATGTCTTCAAAAACTAAACCTCAGATATGTCCAGGGTCAGCTGAATGGCCTGTATGTTTTATACTGATGTCAAATAAGAGCTTATTTCAGATTTATGACCCAGAGGCACCGTAAGATCATGAACAATTAAGGTCATTTCCCATTCTAAAATGGCATGACTCTTCCAGAACTCCTCTAAAGAAGGAGAAAATGTGATTAATACATTGTGAATGATTCTTAACCAAAAAGGTTAAAACAACAGCAGCTTTCTGATCGATCTTTAGATAACCAAACATTTAATCAACCAATCAACCTTACAGAGCTTCTGGATTCAAACTACATTCCTAATGGCGGAGCTTTATTGGAAATCTAACCACCTGATAAGTGAAATGAGACAGTGTATTAAGAAGCCTGGTACAGGGGAAGGTTCATTGAACTCCGAGTGAGGAGGGCAAATCCAAAACCTACTGCTGCCTCTTATAGCTGTATAACCTGGGGCAAGTCACTTAACCTTGGGCCCCCAATTTCCTAGGTAATCTCCAAAATCTCCAAATCACCAACATTTGAGGATGCTATGAAATTTTCACTTCCTCTTATTAAATTATTTTAAATTTAGAAGAATGGAATCTTTGAACAGAATGAGTGATGTCAAACCTGACTGCACATCAGAATCATCCTAAGGAATTTGTCAGAAATATAGCAGTTCCCTTGTCCCATCCCTGGGACTTAGATCCAGGGGTCAAGGACAGGTCCAGCATCTGCCAGCAAAGAAAGCAAGTCTAGTGTACCCTTTCTACAGACTCCCCTGGGAACTAGAGTAAAAGTCACAGTCCTTATAGGAGCCTGCAAAACCCTACCTGATGTGGCCGTACTTGGCCTTTCTCAGCCCTCTTCCCTCTTGCCCTCACTCTCTCTGCCTCAGGCGGACTGGCCTCCTGGCCGCCTCTCCAGGAAACCTAACATTATTAGCCAGGAGCTCTTCCCTCTGACATGGCGAACTTCCTCACTCTCCTTAAGTCTCTGCTCAGATGTCATCTATGTAGCAATTCCTTTTTAAAATCACAACCCACAACCCTCCATGGTCTCTCCATCACTCCTGATTCCCCTCAGCCTGCTCTAGTTTTCTTCTTCCATGGTGCTTATCACCTTCCAGCTTATTATATAATTAGCTCCTTTATTATTATGCTGATTGTCTATCTTTACCCACTAGCATATAGGCTCTACCAGGGCAGGAACTTTTTGGTTTCTTAGTCACTGATGGCTCCCAAATTCCTAGAACAGTGCCTAGCACATAGTAGGTGCTAAAATATTTGCTGAATGAATTTTTTTCTCCTATTTCTTCCTCCTTTGCCTTTCTCTTAACTGTTATGACTCAAAAAAAATTTTTTTAATCTTGTAATGAGAGAGTTTTATGTTCTATGCTCTTAGTTTTTAAAGTCAATTTGATCTAGGGGCGCCTGGTTGGCTCAGTCGGTTAAGTGTCCAACTTCAGCTCAGGTCATGATCTCACGGTTTGTGGGGTCAAGCTGTGCTGACACAGCTTAGAGACTGGAGCCTACTTCGGATTCTGTGTCTCCCTCTCTGTCTGCCCCTCGCCCATTCATGCGCGCTCTCTCTCTCTCTCAAAAAAAACATTAAAAAAAGTTTTAAGTCAATTTGATCTAATAATCCTCCTTTTGGTAATATACATCAGAAAAAGCCAACAGAGAGGTGCCTCAGTGGCTCAGTCAGTTGAGTGGTTGAGCGACCACTCTTGGATTCAGCTTAGGTCATGATCTCACGGTTTCATGGGTGCGAGCCCCGACTCGGCTCACAGAGCAGAGCCTGCTTGGTATTGTCTCTCTCTCCCTCTCTCTCTGCCTCTCCTCCCACTTGCACTGCTCTGTCTCTCTCAAAACAAATAAATAAAATTTTTAAAAAGCCAACAGAATAAAATGATTTATACAAAGATGTTTGTAATACTATTTGCAATAATAAAACTGGAGAGAATACAAACATCAAACACTTATGGAATGGCTCGAAAAACTACACGAACATGTCAGAATACCACTATTTAACTGTGCACAGATGAAATAATGTTAGGTGAAAAATATGTAGTATATGTAGATTGATTATAGCTATGTAAAATGTGTATCTATCTGTCAAGGCTCATAAGTGAATGTAAAGTGACATAGATGAGAAATAGGAGCTTACTTGATTTCTTTTTCTGAAAAACTTAACACAAAAACATGTAAATGAATAAGCATTATGTTGACTAATATCTCCTCCAAAAACAAATTAGCTAAATGTATTTTCTTTTTTTTTTTTTTAATTTTTTTTTAACGTTTATTTATTTTTGAGACAGAGAGAGACAGAGCATGAACGGGGGAGGGGCAGAGAGAGAGGGAGACACAGAATCGGAAGCAGGCTCCAGGCTCTGAGCCATCAGCCCAGAGCCCGACGCGGGGCTCGAATTCACGGACTGTGAGATCATGACCTGAGCCAAAGTCGGACGCTTAACCGACTGAGCCACCCAGGCGCCCCTAAATGTATTTTCTTTCAGGAACTTCCACTGATTATTTTTCCTTCAGACAGAAGATGGAAGATGGAAAAAATTAAGGAAGGAATCAGAGATAGATGGAGACAAAGAGAAATTAAGTGCATACACATTTACAAAAAAAATACTGAGCCAGACACAGTATACAGGCAAAAAGAAAGTGAAAGATAAAGACATAGGGAGCCACTTACATGGTGAAATACTCCTGCCAAATGGGTATACAGATACAGGTCCTTTAAGAATTATACATTTAACTATAAGTGCATCACTTCTTGGACCTTTTGCCATGGACCAAATGAAATTTAGGAGAAGGTTTGGCTCGTAGGACAGTTTTCCTATGCCAGTTGTAAAATATGCAAACAGAGAATATGTAACAAGAGATTCAGCCAACATCTGACTTCCTAAGGTCAATATCATTAAAATGGAATCCACTGTGCACTGGGCCCTGAATCCATGTTATACGGAAGTGATCCAACCTTCCCAATTACAAGAATACCTCAGGAGGGACTGGCTCAGTGTTAGACACGGAGTCCAAAATATCTTTGCTACTCAACTTCAGAATTCTCCTGGACTCAAACAGGCTATGAGAGATATAACATTCATTTCCAAAAATCTTGTAAATACATTTCACAAGAGTATCAGGCATTAAAAAATATATACAAATAAAACACACAGTATAGCCCTACTTCAAAGGAGCTTATAAAGCAATCAGGTAGATGGGACTTACACACAAGAAATGACAGAGCATAATACAAGAGTGTTAAGGTATGAGAGCAAAATTGAGTTGTCTGGTCAATTCTTTATAGTAGTTTTGACAACTGGGGAAGGCCTGTTGGAGAAGGGCCATGTCAGCTTTTCAAGTGAGGGAAACAGTATGAGCAAAGGCCTAGAGGCAGAACTAACCTTGGTGGATTCAGAAGACAGTTAGCAGATGAGATCTCTAGACAGTGTCTCCTGAGGGATGGTAAAATTAGAAGGGGAAGAAAGAGACAGAAGTCCAAAGACCCTGAAACTTCTATACATAGTGGAAGTCACTGTTGGTTCCACCATCCGTAAAGAAACTCTGGATTTACAAAACAAATCTATTGTCATACAAAATAAATTGGTGTCTGCCAAATTATTAAGTGTTGGCATTTTAAACATAGTACACTGCCTGGGGGCGCCTAAGTGGCTCAGTTGGTTAAGCGTCCGACTTAGGCTCAGGTCATGATCTCATGGTTCTTGAGTTGCAGCCCCACATCGGGCTCTGTGCTGATGGCTCAGAGCCTGGAGCCTGTTTCAGATTCTGTGTCTCCCTCCCTCTCTGCCCCTCCCCTGCTCCTGCTCTGTCTCTCTCTGTCTCTCAAAAATAAATAAATGTTTAAAAAAATTTAAAAAAAATAGTACACTGCCTGGCTTCATAAACACTCAAAGAGCACTTTGAGTTTTGGCATATTCAAAGTCAGGGTACAAATTATTCATTCATTAATTCAACCTGCCTTGAGATATACATAAAGCAAAGCACATTTATTTCTACATTAGTGTGCAATTTCCTGAATGTCTCTTGAGTAACAAAAAATGGTCAGACCTCTAAGCAGGTCCTCCTCTGCCTGCATGCCCTTTGCTAGGCATACCATCTGCTCCAAAAGATTTCATTCCGTGATGTGAGGCCGAAGTCATCTATTCATTCATTAATTCACCAAATATTTACTGAGTGGCTACCATGTATCAGACACTAACTGGGTACTTGGAGAACAAGACAGAAACAGTCTCTTACATCTATGGAGTTTAGAATATTATGGAGGGTTGGAAGGACAAACAACATAAGTCTCTGATAGTGGTGAAGCTTGTACAGAGATTTAAAATGTGCTGATGTGACAGAGAGACACTGGGGTAGGGTTCTGGACCTTTCCTCAGAGGAGATGGCATTTAAGTTAATATTCTCAGAAAACCTTATCAAAGGAGTATCATCCTTTTTCAACCATCCATCTGCCCATCTGCAGGGAGAACATCGTTTGAGTACCCACCACTGTGCCAGGCACTATGAGGGACACACAGAAGTAAAATCCTAAGTACGCACTCTCAGACAGTTCCACGGGGAACACAGACATACACACAGAGAAGTGTGTTAACGCTTGCTTTGAAAAAATAATCCAAGCCCAGAGAGAAAGATCAGTGTGGGTGGAAGTGATGGTGAGGAGATGGGAGTGTGGCACTTGGAAGAAAGGGCAGCATTTGAATAACTGGGAAAGAGGACAGTGCAGACAGGATAACGTGAGCAAAGACCTAGAGGTGGGAGGGCACACACACTGAATTCCTGCAGAACTATCAGTAGACTATTCAAAAGGTGGATGGTGTAGGGGAAGGGAATAGCATTCTTTTGGCTGACAAGGTAGGCTATGACTGGGGAATCAAGTGCCAGATTAAGGAGTTTGGTAAAATCCTAGTCACTGGGAATCACTGAAGGTTTTCAGTAAGACTGTACCTTAAGAGTACTGTTTTACTTCAGTGAACCTGGTTGCATATTCAAGAAGAACTGGGGAAGGCCATCAGGAATAGGGATTAGTAAGGAGCTATAATAAGCCAGGAATGAGATAATAAGGACTGGTATGAACTGGATAGTGTCCCTCCCACCAATTTGTATGGTGGAGCCCTGACCTGCAATGTGACTATATTTGGAGATAGGGCCTTCAAGAAAGTAATTAAGGTTAAATGAGGTTATATGGGTGAGACCCAAATCCAGTAGAATTGGTGTCCTTAAGAAGAAGAAGAGACACCAGAGCTGGATCTCGCTCAAGTGCTCTCACCTTCTCTACACACACACACACACACACACACACACACACAGGGAGGGAGGGAGGGAGGGAGAGAGAGAGAGAGAGAGAGAGAGAGAAAGGGTTATGTGAGTACACAGTGGAAAGGCACCATCTGCTCCAGACCTGTGAGAAAATAATTTTATTTAAAACACCCAGTCTACAGTGTTTTGTTACGGTAGCCTAAGCAGACTAATACTAAGACATTGAGATGATGGAATTTCTAAGAATGGAAAAGAAGGGAAATTCCAGAGACCATACTGAGAACGAATCCCTGGGACGAGGAGCCGACTGGATGAGGGGCCAGGGAGCCAGTGATATCAAAACCAATTCCAAAATTTCCAGCTTGGATATCAAGGTGCATATGAGAATGGGCAACACAACCAGGAAAAATAAATCTTGTTCACAAAAGGGATTCTTTACCAGGATTTGCACTCTCTGAGGTCCAGAATCTTGAGTCTAGAAACCAGAAAGTACACGCCCAACACCAGCACTGACATTTCGCCATCTTCAGGACACAGCCAGAATGTGAGGGACGTGAGGCCTGGATCCTCTTCTGTGTTCACTGCTGGATCTCTAGCGGTTAAGATCCAGCGACAAGCAGATGTTCAATATTTGTTGGATGAATCATGGACTTTTATGAAGATGACAGATTTCTCTGCCTCCAGGTCCTCCACACAAACAAGCGCATGGCCCCACTTTCCCAGTGTGGCTAAGAAAACGGTCTCTTTGTCCAGACTTCCTTGGGCTTCCCTATGGCATGGTCTACACAGGGATAGGAGTTTCTTGCTTCATGTCTAGATTGCTAACTTCAGTCTTTTGATACTCCGTTTCAAGAACAGCTTTTGAGCCTAGGGATTTTACTTCTTAACTAGCTAAAGGTGCCTCAAGGCTGCAGCTCAGCCCGAGGGCCCTGCATTAGCACCTTCTGTGGTTCTGATGTCTTAATCCTCTCCCTTTGGCTGCTAGGACTGTGAAAGAAGGTGTTCTAGAAGGCTTTTGGCAAAAATCTCTTCCTTCTTGGAGTTTGACATTTGCTTAGCAGCATGGCACTTCCCGTGTTACACCATTAAACATCTCCAAGGCAACAGTAGCTGGGGACATGACTGATTACATCTTCATACCTCATATGATGTGGCGTATAATAAATTAAGTCAGATATAGGAGACTTTCTGGGGTTCTCCACACCAGCTGCTGTTCAACTTTAACATACATCATAATTATCTAAAATATAGATGGCAGAGCCTGAGAATTTACGATTCTAACTAGTTCCCCAATGATGCTAATGCTACTGGTCCCAGGTCACATTTTGAAAACCACTGCTATACATAAAGATATTGAAAACCAAAAATAACAACCCAAAACCCCTCACCTGTGGTGTTTTATCTTCTGAGCATAATATAAGTTGTGCTAAAACCTGAATGTTGTTACACAAAAGAATGTTGCAAAGCACTATCATCCACAAATGTTTAAGAATTGTAAGGCTGTAGATCTCAAGTAGGTCCCTCCAACCCAGTGACTTCTAAGGACATGTATTCAATAGTCTTCACCCTTCCTGAGACACGGGAGTGGGGGTTGTTTCTAGAAGTAAACTGAATGTTTAAGTACACACCAGCAGACTGGGGTGCCTGGGGGGCTCAGTCAGTGGAGCGTCTGACTCTTGGCTTCCGCTCAGGTCATGATCTCACAGTTTGTGGGATTAAACCTGGCACCCAGCTCTGCACTGACAGTGCACTCATTCTCTCTCTCAAAATAAACAAATACACTTTTAATACATATATACATACATGCATACATACCAGAACTACATAATTTTCAGTACAGTGACTTTCCTTTTCTTAATATATGGTGTTCAAGCCTAGGATGACAAAAATCCCCCTAACTTTTACAAACAGTAAATAAAGTTCCAGGAAGCAGAGGCCTGGGGAGTGAGAGAAGGAAGACAGTATGAATTCAAACCACTGTAAGTACACAAAGCAGATAAGATTATTTTCAGAACACTGGTTGAATGATAAAATAATAATAATAATAATAATAATAATGTCTACCAGTTGGGAGAAAGCTTACTATGTAACAGTCTTATATTTTACAGGTTTTATCTTTGTATAAAATCTCTGTATGTATGATATATCACCGGATGCTTCTCTTTTTTTACCCTTTGGATATAAAAGCTCTCAACATCTCCTTTCTGTTTATATTAACCTGAACTCCCGCCTAGCATGGCTAAGTAATCATTTGCTTTCTCCTGAGCATGGAGCCATCAAACTTTTATAGGTTATAAAAATCCTACATAACCCTTTTATAAAAATATATGGCTAAGGCAATATATACTGCATTTCTCACTGAGATCTAGAAGATTAGGTTTAGAACCTTTTTAATGGGAGATTTTAAAAAATCACCAATATAAACATCAGGTTTAAAAGGTAAAAACAAACAAACAAAAGAAAAAAACGTCCCCAGACTTTAGAAACTAAAGTGACATGTTATGAGAAATGTAGTATACGGATTGTCTCTTGTTGTTAAATTAAGAAATCAAGCCAGAATTTAAGATTTTCCTTCTCTTACACATTTGTGAAAGCTGGATCCCAGCCACAAAGTCCATACATTTATAAGGCTTGTTAAGCATTAAACTACAGAAAGTTCTGTAAGAAATTCAAAGCCTAATACAATTCAGATGGTATAAATATCCACATTAATTGTATGTTTAACATCTTCTATTTCTCCTGTATGTACAATGAGTATAAAACATATATAATAATGAGTTAGAGATGCCACATCTACAAGTAATCTCCATTCTTGGAAAATATAAGAAGCAAGCCTTGAATGGCCATTTTTAGAACTCCAGCTATGAGGGGCTTAAAAATTCCCCTGGGAAATGTCTGAGAGCCATTTCAGAGATTAAATACTATATCAAAAAGTTGTGTGAGTCCTAATTGGAGTGCGTGTAAGGGAATACAGATAGTTCTGCAATAATAAACGTAAACAATGCAGTGCAATTCTTCAAATTTACTTGAAAAATCCATAGTTTATTTTTTGAATTATGGAAGAAGAATGAAGAAAAAGGAACACAAAAAAAGCTCTGATTGTATCTTCAAAGTGAATATCATTTTGGGATGGCAACTTTTTGTATAGGATGATGAATAAGTATTTGTAGTATGGACTTATTTCTGGCCGTGATGAAGAAAATTGGACCAAAATTTACCTTCTTCCCATTAAGAACTAGAAAATCAGCTAAAATATATGAAACAACTATTTTCCGACTTTGGACAATAGATAACTTAGAACTGTCAATCCTGAAAGAAGAGAAACAGATGAGTTATAAAATATTACCTCAGCTTTCACCCTGGAGGCACATTCCACACCTTGGGAGTAGAGAAGAAATCCCAGGCAGAGTCCAGAGATTTTGCTGACTTGCAGTGACAGAAATCAGAGTCTGGAAAGGTTTATGTGGCTAGAGTTTATAGGGCAGAGCTTCAGAGAGAGGAAGCTCCATATACAAGGCACACTGAGGAGCACTTGAAAGTTTAGTAAATACTAAGACACGCATGAATAGGGTGAAATTCCACAGACCAGGAAGAAAGTGACTGGAAAGCTGTAAGCTGAATAATTCACAGTGCTCACGAAGACCTAAGAGCCATCAAGTGTTCACCAGCCAGAGTGGAAAGTTCTTATTGAGCCAGTGAGTCATGACTTAATAGTAAGGTTAAAGAATACTTAGCGAAAAGACTACTCTAGACCTACCTTTGGAAGTCAGTCGCTTCAACGCCCATCTTCCACTCAGGTCATGATCTTGTGGTTTGTCAGTTCAAGCCCCACATTGGGCTCTGCACTGACAGCTCAGAGCTTGGAGCCTGTTTCATAGTCTGTGTGTCTCTCTCTGCACCTCCTCCCCTGTTGTGTTCTCACTCTTTCTCAAAAATAAATAAATAAACATTAAAGAAAAAAGTTTGAAAATAAGCCTTGAAAGGATCACAGTGAACCAAAATTAACTTAATTGTCTCCCAGAACAAAATCCAATGTTCTTTAAAGAAAAGAAAGTCTAAACACAACAATGCACCATTCAAAATGTCTAGTACACAATCAAAATTAGTAGGTATGCCAACAAGCAGAAAAATATGGCCAAAAATCCAGTGAAATATTAATAAATGTAAGTAGAAATAAGAATTATCAGATAAGAACAATAACTATTAACCAAGTATTGAATGGAAAACATAGACACTGTGAGAGGAGAAATGGAAGATTTTTAAAAAATGAATCAGATGGAGTCTCTAGAAATGAAAAAGACAAGTTCTGAAATTAAATTGTCACTGGTTACAACTACGAGCATATTCAACATTGAAAAATAAAAGATCGGTAAAGTGGAAAACATGCTAATTAAAACTATTCAAATTAAAGCAAAGAGTGGAGGAGAAGACTAAAGAAAAATTAACAGAGCTTCAGTGATTCACAAATCTAAGAACTTCAGCAAATCTCAGGCAGGATAAGCCAAAGGCATACCGTACCAAGACACAATATAATATAATTTCTGAAAACACTGATAAAAAGAAAATCTTAAAAGAGAAAAAGGATACAGTAAGTACAGACAGGAGGTAAGAATGACAGACTTTTCTCATAAGAAACTATGAAAGCCAGATTAAATGGAGAAAAATCTTTAAGATGAACTGTCAACATATATGCAGGAAAAATATCTTTCAAAAAAGGAAGGTAAATGAAGACTTTTTCAGACAAACAAAAATTGAGTGGAGTCATCAACAGTAATCATTCATTACCAGAAAAGTTCTAAAAATTTTTTTTTCTTTCTCTCTTTTTTTAAAAAAGTCTCCATGCCCAACATGGGGCTCAAACTCACAACCCTGAGATCAAGAGCCTCAGATTCTACCAACTGTGCCAGCCAGGTATCCCTGAAAATTCTTCAAGTGGAAGGAAAATGATACAAGTTAGAAATGTGACTATGCGGAAATGAATGAAAAGCGTTAAAATGGTAAACAGGAAGGTATATATAAAGAGGCTTTATTCTTATTTTTATTTAAGCTTATTTATTTATTTTGAGAGGGAGAGAGAAAGAGTGAGACAGGGGCAGAGAGAGAGGGAGACAGAGAATCCCAAGCAGGTTCTGCACTGACAGTGCACTGACTGTTCGATGCGGGGCTTGAACTCACAAACTGCCAGATCGTGACCTGAGCTGATGTCGGTGCTTAACTGACCCAGCCACCCAAGTGCCCCTTTATTGCTTTTAAAAGATAATTAACTTCATAGCAAAAATAATAACAACATATTGTGGTATTTACAAAATATGTAGAGGTAAAATCAATGCCAAAAATAGCACAAAGGATGGGAAAGTATACACAGAAGTAAAACGTAAGATTCTTCCATCATACACAAAGGAATAGACAGATCAATGGAATAGTGTCTAGACAAAGACTCACAATTTTAGGGTCAATTAATTTTCAATCAAAGTGCCAAGACAATTCAATGGAGAAAGTACAGGCTTTTTTTTTTTTTTTTTGTTAACAAATTGTGGTGAAAAGACTGGACATCCCTATGCTAAAACACAACAAACAACCCACAGCGCTTACCTTTCACCAACACAAAGATAACTTGAAATGAATCACAGAATTTAAAGAGCTAAAACAAAAACACTTCTAGAAGTAAACTTAGGGGAAAATCTTTATAAACTTAGGTAGGCAAAGATTTCTTAGAAAGAATATAAAAGACATGAATCATGAAGGAAAACAAATTGATAAATTGGAATTTATCAAACTTTTAAGAGTCTGTTCCTTTAATGATAGCTTTAAGAAAATAAAAAGCCAAGCCACATGCTGGGAAAAATATAATATATTCAAAGCCTCGTATCCAGACTATATGAAGAAGTCTTACAGTCAATAATCAGAAAACAACTCAATTAAAAATTGTGCCAAAAATCTGTAATAGACTCTTCACAATATAAGACACTGGAATGACTTGAAAACACACACACACACACACAAACACCTCATCAACATTAGTAATCAGTGAAAAGCAAATAATACCACAATGAGATATCCCTATACAATGTAATAGCTAAAATGCAAAACACAGGCTATATCAAGTGTTGACAAGGATGTTGAACAATTGGAATTTTCATACATTGCTGATGGAAATGTAAATTAGCACAATCACTTTTGGAAAATAGTCTGACAATTTCTTATTAAACATATGCATACCATACAACCATGAAATTTCATTCTAGGCATTCACCCAAGAGAAATGAAAACACATGCCCCAAAATTTGTCCATAACAGCTTTTTAAGTAACACCCCAAAAAATGGAAACAAGCCAATGTTCACTAGCAGGTGAATAAATACATAGTGACACATACATAAAATGGAATAAATACTACTCAGTGATGAAATGTGACAAACTACTAATATAAACAGCAACAGGGAAATCTCAGGATCATTAAACTGGGTGGAAGAAGACAGACACAAAAGGGTAAATATATGATTTCACTGATACAAAACTAAAAAAGCTAAACCTTGGGGCACCTAGGCGGCTCAGTAGATTAAGCATCCAACTTCGGCTCAGGTGATGATCACACGGTTCTTAAGCTCAAGCCCCGTGTCGGGCTATGCGCTGACAGCTCAGAGCCTGAAGCCTGCTTTGGATTCTGTGTCTCCCTCTCTCTCTGCCCCTCCCCTGTTCGCACTCTGTCTCATTCCCTCTCAAAAGTAAACATTAAGAAAAATTGTAATTAAAGATTTAAAAAAAATTTTTTAAATAAAAAGCTAAATCTAGTTTATTGAAATAAAAAGATTAGTGGCTACTTAGGGACTGTGGTAGAGGCTGAGAATCAACTGGGAAGGAGCACAAGGGACAGGGTGATAAAATACATGGATATATCATATGATTATATACTTTGTTAAAACACACTAAAAGGCATACTTTAAAGGTGCATATTTTACACTAATAATGGAGCAGCAGAAAGAGAAATTAAGAAAACAATACCATTTATAATTGTACCAAAAATATTTAAATACCTAGGGATAAATTTAAACAAGAAGGTGAAAAAAAAATCTGCCCTCTGAAAACTCTAAAACACTAATAAAAGAAATTAAAGATGATACAAACAAATGGAAAAATATTTCATGCTCATGGACTGTAAAAATATTGTTAAAATGTCCATATTACCCAAAGCAATCTACCCATTTAATGCAATCCCTATCAAAATACCAACAGCATTTTTCACAGAACTAGAACAAGCAATCCTAAAAGTTGCACAAAAGAACTTGTATAGCCAAAGCAATCTTGAAAAAGAAAAATAAAGCTGGAAGTATCCCAATTCCAGATTTCAAATTATACTAAAAAGTTGTGGTGATCAAAACAGTATGGTACTGGCGCAAAAATAGACACATAGATCAATAGAACAGAATAGAGAGCCAAGAAATAAACCCACAATTATATGGCCAATTCAACTTTGACAAAGGAGGCAAGAATATGCAATGGGAAAGAGGCAATCTTTTCAACAAATGGTGTTGGGAAAACTGAACAGCAACATGTCATAAAATGAAACCGAACCACTTTCTTACACCATACACAAATATAAATTCAAAATGGATTAAAGACCTAAATGTGAGACCTGAAACCACAAAAATTGTAGAAGAGAGTACAGGCAGTAATTTCTCTGACATTGGCTGTAGCAACTTTTTTTCTAGATATGTCTTCTGAGGCAAGAGAAATAAAAGCAAAAATAAACTATTGGGACTACTTCAAAATAAAAAGCTTCTCTACAGTGAAGGAAACAATCAACAAAACTAAAAGGCAACCTACTGAATGGGTGAAGATATTTGTAAATGACATATTTGATAAAGGTTAGTACCTAAAATATATAAAGAAGTTCTAAAACTCAACACCCCAAAAAACAAATAATCCAATTAAAAATGGGCAGAAGAAATGAACAGACATTTCTCCAAAGAAGATATCCAGATAGCCAACAGACACATGAAAAGATGCTCATCATCACTCATCATCAGGGAAATGCAAATCAAAACTACAATGAGATATCATCTCACACCTGTCAGAATGGCTAAAATCAAAAACACAAGAAACAGTGAGTGATCGCAAAGATGTAAAGAAAAGGAACCCACTTGCACTGTCAGTGGGAATGCAAATTGGTGCAGCTATTGTGTAAAACTATATGGAGGTTCCTCAAAAAGTTAAAAATAGAACTACCCTACGATCCAGTAATTACATTACTAAGCATTTACTCAAAGAATACAAAAACATTAATTCAAAGAGATACATGTACCCCTGTGTTTATAGCAGCATTATTTATGATAGCCAAATTATGGAAGCAGCCCAAGGGTCCATCAATTCATGAATGGGTAAAGAAGATGTGATATATAGATATATAATGGAATATTATTCGGCCATAAAAAAGAATGAAATCTTGCCATTTGCAACGACAAAGATGCAGCAAGAGAGTATTATGCTAAGTGAAATAACTCAATCAGAGAAGTACAAATACCATATGATTTCACTCATATGTGGAATTTAAGAAACAAATGAGCAAAGGACAAAAAATGAGAGAGAAAAAGATACAAACCAAGAAACAGACTCTTAACTATAGAGAAGAAACTGATAGTTACCAGAGGGGAGGGGAGTGGGGGGATGAGTAAAATAGGTGATGGGGATTAAGGAGAGCACTTGTGATGAGCACAGGGTGATGTATGGAATTGTTGAATCACTATATTGTATACCCAAAACTAATATAATATTCTATGTTGACCATACTGAAATTAAAAAACTTCTAAGGTATAGATTTTATTGTATATAAATAATAACTCAACAGTTAAAAAAAAAAAAACTTGCAGCATCTGCCTGAGGTTATGAACTGAAGTGTGTCCCCCAAGATTCTTAGGTTGAAGCCTAAACCTCCAATGTGACTGTATTTGGAGATAGGGCCTTTAGAGAGGTAATTAAGGTTAAACGTGGCCATAACAGCCTGTAGGACTGGCGTCCTTATACAAAGAGGAAATCACCATCGAACTCTCTGTGAGCACACAGAGAAAACACCATGTGAGGACATAGTGAGAAGGCAGCCATCCACAAGCCATGAAAATGGGCCTCACAGAAACCAACCCTGAAGGCACCCTGATCTTGGGCTTCTAGCTTTCAGAACTGTGAGTAGATAGATATCTGGGTTTCAGTCGCCTAGCCTGTGATATTTTGTTATGGCAGCCTGGGCAGAATAACACACGTGAGCATCAAGCACCAGACAATGATACACTCATCGTTCCTTACTAATCATATTATTCTTGGGCCTATTATATCTTTAGCCCATTGAGGCTTTTCTAGAATGCGTACTGAGAGACTAGCAGTTGTTTTAAATCTATAAAAGGTCTTGACCAACCGGTGGCCAACAAGTCAGATAGCTGGCTTGTATGTTAAACCAAAAGTGATGATGAGAACACAACTTTTAGGCCCTCAAGAGCAACCATTGAACCCAGAGAGACATTTTGGGGGTCAACTAGGAGGAGGAAGATTGCAGCAGCATCTTGGTCACACCCCCACACCCCAATTGTGTGACAGATCCGATATTAGTGAAAGAATTGCTTTATCTTGGCTTTTGACCGTGCCTTATTTGGCACTGGCACCAAAACCATGGATTACGGGAGTCTCTCTCTTTTTTTCTCTACCATCTCATTTATTAGATAAATTTCTGCAAGCAATGATTCCATTGGTTCTCATCTTTCCACTGGTTATGGTTCAGTTAACCAGAGGAATAATTTTTAGCTCACAAACTATGATCCATCCTTCTCCTTTAAAGCTATTTTAGGGAAATTAACATCAGGTTATGAGGAAACACTTCTCGGGGGGAGGTGGGCCTTTATTTTGACCTTGGCTTATTGAGAAGAGCTCTTGCAGTCAACGTCCGGTCTTATATATCCCTTGAAGGTGTTCTCTTCCAGGAAAACCAAAGGGCAAGAACTAAGCCAGACCATCATCACTCCTGATATCAACCCAGGTCACCAGAGTCAATCATGAAGAATTCCTAAGAATAAAAACGGACAGGGGCCAGGTGGCAAGGATCAAAAACAGATGGTGAAAACTGATACCATGTTAGTGCTGCAAAGAGATATGAGAGATATTCTATAAAGTTATCTTAGGGTCTTTCTCACGCCATGCCCCATCTGTCTGCAAATCCTATTAATTCCACTTAAAAAGTAATCCAGAATCAGACCATCATTCATCTTCACTGATATCATATTGGTCTAAGCCATCACATCTCTCACCTGGATTATTGTGATGCCTCCTAGCAGATTCTCTTGCTTGATCCTGGCTCCCTTCAGGCTACTCTCAATGCTACAGCCAACAGGGGTGTTCCGCCCACAACTGAAGTCAGATTCCATCACTTGCATCTCGCTACGTCTTTATAGCAGACAACAAGGCCTCAGCTGTCTGGCCTCCATGACCTCCCTGACTTTAGTGTCTACTGTCCTCCCCTTGCTTGTGTCCTCCTTGCCACACTGGTCTCCTCGCTGCAAGTTTAACTTATGGACATGCTCTTTCCGGGCCTTTGTACCTGCTATTCTTCCTACTTGGAATGTGCTTCCCAACTATCCATATGGCTCACTCCCTACTTCCTTCAGGCCTTGGCTCAAATGTTCCCTTTCCCAGGGAGGCCTCCTCTGACCACCCTATCTAGTTAGGAAACATTCCCCCCCATCCTGGGGAGTCCTTATTGACCCGCCTGCTTTATCTTTCTCCCTATCTTTCTCTACTTTCTCCCTAGCACATACCACCAAATGACCTTCTTTCTCTCTGTTTTTCATTCTTTACCATCTCCTCACACCGGAGGTAAGCTCCAACAAGGGAAAACTGGGTCTGTTTGGCACATGCTGGATGCTCAGTAGTTACCTGCATGACCAGTGGAAACCTACTCCTTCCATAGATGAGAAGTCACAGGGAAGAAGTGACCACCCTCACTGTCTTCAAACTCCTCTGCCGCTCACAGCTCTTACTGACCTCCAGATCTTGCATAGACAGAGACAGAGAAAAGTCCTGCAGACCAAGCATGTGCCCCTAAACATAGGGCTTAAGGAAGGAACAGAAAGACCAGCTACACTTAGGCCAGCGTTAGAGGCCATCTAGGTATGTGAGGCAGGCATGGGCCCATTATGCAGTGAGTGGTCTCTGAGCCCCTCCCCTCCCTCCACCTGACAGCTACACTCTCCACCAGGGCTTCTCACCAGGGGACTGACCAAACTGTTACATCACGCCAAGATATTGATTCTCTCAACCCGCAGGTCACCCATGCAGGGCCTTGACCAGATCCCAAGTCTTGTCCACTGACTCCACTATCTCAGACAACAACGCCGTTGTCCTCTGTGCGCTGTGATGCAACTAGATTGGGAAACACCGTTTGACTCTTTATCCATGCAGCCTTCCCCCTCTACTCCTTCCCCTACCTTCTCCCGCCTTCCTGCTATTTTCCTCTTGTGCAATCCCTGCAGCCATAGAATCTTGTCTGCTGCTGCAGAGACCAGTGGGTGAGGTATAGCCTTTCTGGCAGAATTTTTTCCCACAACGAGTGACAGCACGTTGAGAACTCCAGTGCAAGCCACATTAAAAGATACGAAATGCCCTTCCTTAGACAGAAAAGCCTGATCGCAGATGGTGAAAACACTTCAGTGGCCACTCTCCCTCTAAAAATGCTATTCTAGGATAAAACTAAGTTCTTCTTTGAAACATGAAAACATGCATTGTAGAATGATGCTCTTCAGGCAGAAATGATGTCCAATGGGCTGTGTGACAAAGATGCTTACAGTACATACACCCTTTGTCAACATTATACATCTCAATCTTGTGACTATCATTCCATCACCAGCCAGGACAGAATTTAGAACTCCTAAACCTTCCAAAGCACTCTGAGGTTACTAAGAGGACCTCCTGTGCTGATTTCAAAACAGAGGGAATCTGATGAAAGCTACCTGAGGAATTTAATTTCCTCTTTATATTCCATTCCATTGCAAGGAAGATGGTTTTAAATTTTCTTTTAAAAATACTAAACGGAACTAGAAAACAGATCCTAAAAACATAGAGAAATCATTTGTTTTCGTATTATTTAATCAGCCATGGCTAATTGTACATATGTTCAACCGTAAAGAATTCACGCAAGGTGGTAATACATTTATTACGTTCCGTTCCTCACAATGTCCCGACCACTTTCTTCGTTTTCTGTAGTTTTCTTAGTTTTCCGTAGATCTCACCCAGGAGGAATAATACTTACAATGGAGGATACGAGCTGACCATGTGTGTTGGATGACTACATTTTCATCCACTTACATCTCCATTTAATTTTCTTAGTCATCTAGGGAAAATGAGAAACTCATTCAAAAATCAAAACCAGGGCAGAGACTATAGTGAGGCAAGCAAAGCAGGAGGCTGCAACATTTAAGGAGGTGCTCTGACCCCGCACTTGGGGGCCTCCTTAAGTTTCCCACTCTAGGCTCCCCGCTCTTGAGGCATGCATTCTCTGGGTCCTGCAAGTGACCTATCTCACCAATCTGGACAGTGGGGTCAGACAACACCTGGGTCAGGGATGTGCACTTTGTGCAGGCAAGGCACCTAGGTTCCAGTCTCCTCCTCGTTGCTTTTGTCACATTTCACCAAACTAAGACACTACTGATTATACAAAACACCATCACTTTATGTATCACCAAGAAAAAGATGCTGCCCATTAAACTATGACATAATGGTCTAATGACAGTCCCATAAGTTGCAAGAATTCATCCCACTAGCTTCTCACAGCTTCGAATTTTTTCATCTACACTGACAGATTAGGCAATTTCTCCTGCCATCAGCTTAGTTACTTGACATGTAATCCTCCTGCACATATCTCAAAAACAAAACATAAATCTAGCTTTATGTACTTGCGGGTATCTTTTCTTTGTTAAAGGCCTTTGGCTGCTACTTAAAAAAAAAAAAAAAAAAAAAGAACACCAAAACTAAAATTGCGTCATCCTCCAAAGACAAATATTTGCTTTATCAATATCAAATTTATACCCCGTTCTCTATTTCCTTGACTCTCTGTGTAACTGTGTAAACAATAATTTCTTGGTTTCAGTGCTGAATCACAGTATAACCTTTTTGAAGTCATCTCAATCAGCAATTAAGCTCAACACATGGATTATCAACAATGTACCCACCTCGACTGAGAAGGTGAAAATATCAGAAGTTAAAACTGAGTAAATACATCCACGAGATGACAAGTACATCACAACCACTGCCTGGCCGACAGCAATTTACAAGGGGCCACCCCTTCCCCTCCTACCTCCCAGCAGTGGTGGTCACAGATTCAGACTGGTAATCAAGAGACTTGGCTTTAATCCAACACTGCCTTTACTTGGCTTTATAGTAGCAAGCAGGATAGAAAATGCAGCGTGCACAGTGTCTGCTATCTCGTAGGAAGGCTGGCAACTACCCACGATGCAGAGTGTTGGCCTCCTCGCACCACAAGGGGGATGCACACGGTTGCTAGGGATGAGGTGCATGGCTCACCTTGACCCAGAAAAGCCACTGCCCTGGTTACCTACTGGCTTGTTTACTACTCCAGTACTGGAGACCCAAGGCTATATGACAGCTCCACGCTCTCCCACTCCTGATACAGGAATCTAGAGTTTCCCAAAATCAAGACAGAATCATCCATGCCAGGTATAGAGCAACCCACACTCTCTTATGTTTCCAAGGGAAAGATGCTGTCAGAAGGAAAGTTGGCGGCTGTCTTTCTAGGCCTAACGCTCAGCTGCTATTGACTGAAAAACACCCTGATTCTGGGGGCATTCGAACGGGAAAGGGAACGTCTCAGAAAAACTCAAGTGCTGCCTTTACATATTACTTTAACTGCCAACCCTACTTGCCTCAACTGAAATGGAGAGAATGATTTTAAGGGCTACTTAGGAGGATAGTCTCTTGCGTTCCTTTTCAGGTCACGGATCTAACTGTGAACCTAAGACTTAAATGTGTGGGAGCTCCTGGAGTTATAAAATGGTTATGCGATGACTCTCCACGAAGGTGTACACACCTCCGAGCAGGGCCTGGAAGCCCTGGCAGCTCAGCAGCGGAGCCTCTGGGTGGTCTGTGCCCCTAGGGTGCAGGCCGGGGCACAGTACACTGCGCCCCGATGGCTCCAGGAGCTTCTGAAGTTGCAAATAATAAAGGGCATCATCCTGACCCCCTAGTATATGCCAGGCACTCTATATTTATTATCTCATTTAACTGGCACACTAACCCTGTGAGTTAAGTACTGTTCTTCCCCTTTTACAGATGAGGAAATATTGCTGATGAGGGGTAGAGCTGGGATTAGAACTCAGCCAACTTCAGGAGTCACACTTTCTTTTTTTATGTTTATTTATTTATGTTGAAGGAGAGAGGGAGAGAGCAAGTAGCTGCCAGCAGGGGAGGGGCAGAAAGAGAGGACAGAGGGAATCTGAAGCAGGCTCCAGACTCAGAGTGGAGCCAGACTCGGGGCTCATTCCCAGAACCGTGAGATCCCAATCTGAACCGAAATCAAAGTCAGACACTTAACCGGCTGAGCCACACAGGCGTCCCAAGGATTCACGCTCATCCTGTCTCACCTACAGTCTCTGTCTCATGTTAGACCCAGTGCCATTTGTAAAAGGTGACTTGATGCGAGTAGTGACCACTTGAAAATAACACCCAGGGAAATGAGAACACAACACTTTTCTTGGTCAATAGGGGAGGATGAGATGTGGAGAGAAGGCCCTGGGATGTGGCTTCGGAAACACCCTGACCTCCTTGAATAAAAACAGGGTGACTATACCTCAGTAGGGGCCACATACTAAGACAATGAATTATAGGCTGAATCATGTCTCCCCAAATTCTTAGGTTGAATTCCTAGCCCCCTCCCCACTGTACAATGTAACTGTATTTGGATTGGGCCTTTAAAGAGGTCATTAACATTAAATGAGGTCATTAGGGTGGATCCCAGTCCAGAATGACTGAGGCCTTGATAAAAAGAGGTTAGGGACAAAGACACAGAGAGGAGATCACGTGAAGATGCAGGGAAAAGATGGTGAAGGGGAGCAGGATGTGCTACCCCAAAATATGCCTCTTTAGCATAAGGATTATTTTGAGCTGATTATCATTTAAGGAACTGCAGACACAAAAGAAGCTCTGAAAACAGAGTAGAAGTTAGCCTTTTGTAAGGGAAATTTACATTAGAAAGGGATCTTGTACCAGGAAGAGAGCTATTACCAGAGATAACTTTTCCCCTGAAAGACTTATCTCTAGGGCAGGGCAACCTTTGTTTACCAAACATTCGCTCTTCACACCTTCCCAAGAACTGCCTTTTCCCCTTAGAAATCCCAAACCCCTTTCCCCTTCCTTAGCTTAGGATGATATATAAACTGCAATCAAGTTGCTTGCCTTTTGAGTCTCATAGCTCTGTGGGGCTCCTGGATGTGCATAAGTATATGTACCCAATTAAAACTTGTTTTTCTGGGGCGCCTGAGTGGCTCAGTTGGTTGAGCATCTGACTTCAGCTCAGGTCATGATCTCACGGTTTGTGAGTTCGAGCCCCCCGCGTCAGTCTCTCTGCTGACAGCTTGAAGCCTGGAGCCTGCTTCAGAATCTGTGATTCTGTGTCTCCCTCTCTCTCTGCCCCTCCCCTGCTCATGCTCTCTCTCTTTCTCAAAAATAAACATTGAAAAAAGATTTTTTTTAATAAATAAATAAAAATTTGTTTTTCTGCTGTTGATCTGTTTTTTATTTTGGGGGGCAGGGCCTTAGCCAGGAACCTAGAAGGATAGAGGGAAAATTACATTTCCTTCTCTACACTAGCCATTTACAAACCAAAAAGAGAGGCCCTCAGAAGAAATGAATTCTGCTGACATCTTGATCTAGGACCTCTGGCCTCCAGAACTGTGAGAAAATAAACTTCTGTTGTATAAGCCACCAGGCTGTGATACTTTGTCGTGAAAGCCCCAGCAAACTAATGCACAATGCTATGCATTTACCACATCATTTCCTCTTTCTGGACATCAGAGAACAACTTTTTCTAGCCTCCCTGCGTTGGGGTGAGGTCCTTGTAACTACTTGTGACCAAAAGACCATAAATAAAAAGATATGCTTCATTCCTAGGCTGAGGCATTTAAGGGCAGGTGTTAACCACTCACAGTCCTTCCTCCTTCTCGACTGCCCTAGGACAGCAGGGCCTTCATGTTCTAGATACTGCAATTACAAGATGGCAGAGCTTCTGTCAGCCTGGCTCCCTCAGTGACTGTGTGGAGCAGGGTACTCTGCTAACCTGCTTTGGATATATAATATAAGAAATAAACTTTTTTTTTTTTAAGCCACGGAAGTTTCAGGGTTAACTTGTGACTGCAGCATAGCCTAGCCTCCCCTCGCATACACATCTGCCCCAGAAAAGATGGGACTACCAGAAACATATTTCAGGACTTCATGTGCCACTAGGTGAAACCATATTGAATTTCTGGTTTTGTAGGTAAAAATGCTCACATATGAACAATTGCATTTCTTCAACCTCTAATTGTACGTATTTGCAGAAGCAACCTTAAAACCAGTAAGTTTTACCACCTCTAGTTTACAAATGATATGTCTGAGACCCATTCAGATTCAGTGATTCGCCAAAAGCCCAGAAACATGTTAGTGGAAGAAATGGACTGCAAACCAGAAATTATATTTCTTTTTGTGAAGGCAAGTTGGCAATATCTATTAAAAAGTACATATCAAATGGTAACCATGTTCTTTTGCATAGCAATTCCCCACTTCCTAGGAATTGATCCACCAGAAATATCTGAACAGATGTGCAGAAATATATAAATAAGAAGATACACTATGCTAGCGACTGTATGTGATTGTGAAAATTTTGAAATAATCCAGGTGCCCAGTCAAAGGGAATTGGTAAAATAAATTATGGTTCATCCATCTGCACTCAGATCTACATAGTTAAAAAAGAGTTCAACCTTTTTGTCCACATGAAGTGCATCCAAGACACCCAAGTCATATTATAGAAGCATATTGATAAAAAGCAGAAAAAGAAAACTAAATTGGGACGCCTGCGTGGCTCAGTCAGTTAATCTTCTGACTTTGGCTCAGGTCATGATCTCCTGGCTGGTGGGTTTGAGCCCCACATCAGGCTCTGTGCTGATAGCTCAGAGCCTGGAGCCTGCTTCAGATTCTGTGTCTTCCCCTCTCTCCGCCCCTCCCCTGCTCACACTCTGTGTCTGTCTTTCAAAAATTAATAAATGTTAAAAAAAATTTTTTTAAATAAATTAGCACTCATAAAAGATTTATTAATTTCCATGCACTGAGGTGTATAAAGTGCCTGACATTTATTTAGTAGCCACTTTTTGCCTTCCCAACCTTCTCTCTGTTGCATTTTGATTGAATCATTGCAAATAAACCCAAGTAGGTGGTCCAACTCTACCTACCAGCTGTGTAATGTCAGGCAAGAAGTTTAGTTCTCACACCTATGAACTGAAAGAAATAATAGCACTTCCTCCAGAAGGTGTTGGTAGGATGACCTTATACTGTGTACATAAGGTGCTCAGAACAATACTTGGCACACAAGTGCTTAATAGATATTCACCATTATGGTAATGGTGATGATGATGATACTCATCTCTGGAAACTGAAGAAACAAGGTTTCTTGCAGCCTGTGTTGTATTTACTTCTGCTTTTTTCTCTCTTAAAAAATTATCTAGTAAGAAAACATAATAAATCATTCTGCTTATTTCCCTTGCTGAAATTAAATAAAAAGGCAATGCTTTTGAAAGCAGGGCTTATCCCAATAAACTCTAGTAACGTTAGGTATTCCAATACTTAATGTGGCTTCTAAAGACAATTTCATTACTTCATTACCCAACCGATAAACTGCTTTTCTGGAGTTCATAATAATGGAGTCATTCATAAATAAAGTGTTTATCAGAGAAAACCTGAAGTACCTCCACTAGCTATACAGCACACTCACCCTCTTCTACCGCAGGATCAACTTGGGGCTTCTCCTCTACTCATTTCTGTAACACCCTGCTTGTGGCAAGGATCTTTCAAATGCACAGAAAGAACCTTTTATGTAACCACACACTAACTTCAACAGGACTCTCTATTTGAGGTCCTTCGCAGTGCACTCTAAGTATTAACTCGACCAACCAGGCTTATTTCCACAGACCTTAAGCCTGAAAGATTTGTGTGGCTCTATAAACAGACTGGAATTAAAATTCAATTCACCCACCGTTCTGATCCAGTATCCTTTCAATCCATGCAGTCTCTGTGGAACCAAGTATAATGAAGAAGGCAAAAATCTAGGCTATCTAAGCTTGACAAATTTTGACTACAGTGGACCCCAGGATTGAAGGTTCTTTTTCAGTGTTTTGCAGTAGCAGAGGCCCAGATTTTGTGTGGCCCGCCCAAAAGTGTCACAGCTGGTCAGTGGTACAGCTAGGGCTAGAACCCAAGGACTGGCTTCCCAATGAATGCTCTTTCTGCTGCTGCAGACTATCATTCTTCCGTTTTTGCTTCTTGGAAAACCAAGCAAAGTTAAAATAGCTCATTCGAGGTCAGAGGGGCAGTCAACCAGAACTGGCAATGCCAGCAGGCAGATTATAAAATCCTAGAGGGAAGGTCCTCTGCACTTCACCTACCCCCACCGGCCCTATGTAAATGTTTTTGTTGATTGTCTCCCAACACAGCTTGGAGAAGTTTCTCTTCTAGGTGAGTACTAGGTGTTTAACTTCAGGTTCTGACACACGTGTCTGTTACCGACAGAATAGGCAGCACGCCACCCCCCCCCCCCCCACACACACACCGCCCCAGGGCCGTAAAGTGGCAGCTGGCAAAAGTTTCGGAGGCAGATGCCCACCACTGAACTGCAGTGGTCGTGCAGTCCTAGCAACTCGCCGCCTGCCACTCGCCCATAGCAACTATTCAGCGACCTTTTATTTTTCCCCCTGGAGTTGGTAACTTGGAGACTGCAAACTGGTGTCAGATTGAGCCGGAAGCAGAATGGATGGGCACGGCTAGTCTTGAGGGTTCAGGAGAGCCCGTTGCAGATTTTAGACCACTAGCCAAGCCTCATCTTCCGCAACAGTCCGGGGACCCGTGTCTACTTGATTCTGGTAACTAAGTGCACTCGGGTGACGCTCGGGCGCCCAGCAGAACGCCCACAAGTTCAGAATGGCAGCTTGCGGATGCAGCTTCCCCCTTGGACGAAACGCTCCTCCCTGACCTGCAGGCTGTCCTCACCCGCGCTTTCCTATGCCCTACGGCGTGAGAGCCTCCTTTGCACCCACGTTCCATCTCCCCCACCAGAGGCGGGTGGTTTAAACCTCACACTCGGTCTGTGTGCCTGGCGAGCGCTGTCCGGGGAGCTGCGCACGCGGGTGGGAGCCGGTCTCCGGGATCAAGGAGTCCGGAACCCCGAGCGAAGGCGCGGAGGCTTCCCGCACCTGGACGCCTCCTCTTGCCCCACCCCCTCCCCCCGCCGCCCTCCGTCTGGGGCTGGCGGCGGTTCGCTGCCCGGGCAGGGGAGCAGCTACAGCAGGAAAGCAGGGACGCCGCGGCGGCGCAGAGAAGCGTGGGCAGCTCGGGGTGCAGCGGGAACCCGTGGCCCCCGCCCGGCGTCCGTAGCCCTGACTCGGGCTAACCCCAGGGAAAGAGGCGCGGCGGCTGTGCAGCGCCATCCCCGCAGGGCCGGCTGCTGCTGGTGGGCGACGGTTAGCCCTCGGAATTATGAGCCGGGCGGCTACACCGGACGCTCCAGGTGCTCCCCTCCTGGGAAGCAAGAAGACACTGGGGCACCGCGACACGCAGTGACCGAGGGGAAGAAGAAACACCCCTCCTCAGCCGCGAGGGTGTCCGAGAGGGGCTTCGGGAGGCAGCTCTGGCCTGGTGCCCGCGCACTGTGCGCGCACAACCCGCTCGCCGCCCGGCCCCCGCGCCCGCGGCGCGGGGGGTGGGGACGAGGCGGTCTCGGACGACGCAGGGCGCTGTGCCCGCGGGACGTGCGGACCCCGCGCAGGGGGGCTCACCTGGCCGGCGCTCGGCGGGCAGCGCGTCTGCTCCATGCGAGCGGCGGGCACGCGGCTGCCGCACGCCGCACGCCGCACCCCGCGCCTCGCGCCCACGGGAAGGGTCCGGGCGTTCCGAGGGACTCTGGCCCCGAGCCTGAGCCTCTTAGAGCTTTCACTCCCCAGGCACGTCCCGAGGCCGGCGGGTGCCTGGGTCCTAGCGCCCCTCCCGGGGTGTGGAGCCCCGACTTCGAGCCCGCTTAGCGCCCCCCTAACTACTCGGCTCCCCTTCAGCGCCTCCCCCGCCCCTCGAGAGAAGTCGGGTCTCGCTGGAGCTGCCCAACCTGCGGCTGCTGGAGACTCGGGGTTCGGGCACAGAGCTTTCTCCTCATCGTGCCCACCCGCCTCCACTCTTCTTAAGTCTCTTACCCCCAAGAAAACGCTGAAGGATCAGATTTGCCTCATTCCTCAATTCAAATTCGTATACGTTATTATTTTTAAAATACTGAAAAGTCAGAGACATTAGTCATTATTAATACCTAAAATATAGCATATATAATAAAGATCATTCGCCCTCAGAGTGAAGAACTTTTGTATTCGAATGATTGTGT
>NW_026057577.1:56377144-56445796 GCF_023721935.1 Panthera uncia | reverse complement strand
ATGTGAGTCAAGCCAAAGGTGCTACCACCCTTTCTGCTCCACCCCGCCTCCCAACTCCAAAACTGAAGAGCTGAAATCAAAGATCTGGGCAGATACTACTATGAAGCTTGCAGACAATTTTTTAAAGTAATAAATTGTACCTAATTAAATGCCTCAGCTGTAAATAAGCCTGGCTTATTGCTTGTAGTAATTATCGCGCCTGCCCCACACCTGGCTCCTTCAGGTTGGAGGGATTTCTAACAAAGACCTAGAGAGCATTTGCAAAGACCTTTCCTTTTTCCCTGCCCACAGGGCTGAGTCGGTCCAGTTAAAACCAAGATCAACAACAGCAGTCTTTTCCTGCTGACTTTCTCATCCAGAGAGGCTGATGAGATTTCTAAAGGCAGATAAGGAAAACAAATCCTATGAAACTAGTCCATAGGACATGGAGAGAGACAAAGAGAAACATTATTACTTTGTTGTTAGCCATAATCTCTACACACCAACAATCAGGCATGGCAGATGTATGAATATAGACTTTATAGTCTCTTCCTAAGGAGCTCAAAGTATTTTCCCTCAAAAGCACTCCTCTCTGTACAGGCAGACTCTAATATGGCCACTGTTTATCGCCGTCTCCTCGTGTCCATGCATTTATAGAATACCCTCCCCCTGAGTGTGGAGGAACCCTGTGACTTGCTTCCTACCCATAGCATATGGTGACAGGATATCACTTCAGTGATTATGTTACATAGCCTTGCTAGGAGAGGAGACTCTTCCTTGCTGGCTCTGATAAAGCAGAAAGTCATGTTGAAGAGGCCCATGTGGCAAGGAACTGAGGGGGCCTCTGGCCAAGAGCCAGTAAGAAACTCGGTCCCCTAGTCCAGAAGACTAAAAGTAACTAAGTCCTGCCAGTAACCAGGACAGCTTGAAAGAGCACCCTTTCCTAGTCAAACCTTGAGATGAGATTATAGCCCCAGCTAACACAGAGGTCCCAATAAAGCCATGCTCAGACTTCTGACCCACAGAAGCTGTGAGGTAATGCGGGTTGTTTCAAGCCACTAAATGTATGTGTTATGCACAATTGCAACTAATACACTTCCTCCTTCCAAAGATGAAAAAAGGAGGCAAAAGAGGAGGCAAAAGGTAGAAGGGCTAAGGTCATTTAAATTGGCAGCAAAATCCATCATTATGTCACACTCATAGCCTTTTCGGGCCCTGTAAAGACAAGGAAAAGCAAAGCAGCAAAGACATCAGGAGGTAAAAGGGCAAGTTCAGACTGAGATTTGGTGGGGGTAGAGCAACAGAAGAACGTAAGAAGTCTGAGACAAAAATAACCCAGCCAGCGAAAAGACAGTTTGGAAAACGCAGGGTAAACTGACCCGAGCAAAAAATACAGATGTTTTGAGAAAGTAAAGCAAGTAGATTAAAAGAAAAACAAAAAAGAGAAAAATAGCAACAAAGAGACAATGAGGAAAGGCAAAGACACTGAATGCTCTGAATCCCTTTTCTGATTATCTATAAAGGAAAAAATGAAAGCTATATTTTCTCCTGTAAATGTGGGGATTTCCCAAAAGAGCTGCTCAAGAAGTCCTAGCTGGCTATCTGCACACAGCACAGGCCTGTGGCAGCCAGCAGGTTGTCTATGGTTCCCAAGATATTGCATAAAATCAGTGTCTCAAAACTATTAGCCAGGGTTCTGAGGGCTTGCACCTATTTATTAGATTTTAAGTGTCTTTGAATGCCTCGTGTTTAAAACTTTTCTCTTCAATCCCTGTGATAATACAGCAAAATTGAGCCCAAACATAACCCACTGGACATTTCCTGTCATGCACCTTGAAGGCTATTGTGGAGTAGTGTATAATTTTCAAAGAGAGGAAGAGAAGGAGGGGGAAGAGAGGGAAGAAGGGAGGAAGAAAAAGAAAAGAAAGAAGGAAGGAGGGGGAAAGACAGGAGGCAGAAAGAACAGAAAAGGGAACTGAAATAAAGGAAAGAAAGAAGAAAGATAAGGGGAAAAAATAAAAGAAACCAAAGGCACAGAGTTCCCAGTCTACAGAGATGCATCATTTAGGGTCCTTTGAACATGTCATTGGTCATTCGTTGAACACTGAAGATGTTGATGTTGCTGACAAGCTAGTGCTTCTGTGATTGCCACAATACAAAAGACCAGAACAATCAAGTGCTACCAGTGTTGAGTCATTTCTGGAAGAATGAAGTCTATGGTTTACCTTCCGTGATCATCAATGTCACTGGCAATACATGTATTAAACTCCTTTTGTAACTCTTCTATCTAGCTGGCATAGCATTATCCTATTGCCACTATCCCTATCCTGAACCAAGGGAATACACAAACAGTACCTAACTGTGCTCCTGACAACAGAGGAACAGATTTTGAGAGGACACTTGAGGTCACCTGTGGCCTCCCTCATTCTAATCTATGAGTAGTTTCAGCATCCTAGCCCGTTTTTCCTCATCAGATTGAAATCTCACACAAATTCAACCAAAGCTACTCTGAGGAAACCAAACACATCTCCTACATAATTCTAGTCCAGACATTCTCCAGCCTGGATCCCTGCCCTCAGATGGCTCAAGACAGAAAGAGAGAGGAAAAGCAAATTATCACATGGATGGGCATTAGCCCTGTGGTCTGGAATTACAAATTTGCAAAGATTAGATGTAGACTCGGAAGTTCAGTGTTATCAGTAAAATATCACTTATTATTATTTATTAGCAGGGGGTCATAAACATTAACAATAAGAGCCTTGCACTTGTATCTGAGGAGACGCCACATTGTCAAGTAGCTGCCACACATTTAGGTGTGTTTGAGAGCCGAGCCTCTCCCACTCTTCATTGATACTTATACCACACCCAACATATCTATCATCTATCTATCTATCTATCTATCATCTATCTACCGAGGTGTTTCTTTTTTTTTAATTTTTTTTTTTTTTTGAGAGAGAGACAGACAGACAGAGCATGAGCAGAGGAGAGGCAGAGAGACAGGGAGACACAGAATCTGAAGCAGGCTGCAGGCTCTGAGCTGTCAGTGCAGAGCCCAACACGGGGCTTGAACCCACAAACTGTGAGATCATGACCTGAGCCAAAGTCAGACGTTTAACTGACTGAGCCACCCAGGCGCCCCCTGCTACCGAGATTTTTTTTTTTTAATTTACATGCAAATTAGTTAGCATATAGTGCAACAATGATTTCAGGAGTAGATTCCTTAGTGTCCCTTACCCACTTAGCCCATCCCCCCTCCCACAACCCCTCCAGTAACCCTCAGTTTGTTCTCCATATTTATGAGTCTCTTCTGTTTTGTCCCCCTCCCTGTTTTTATATTATTTTTGTGTCCCTTCCCTTATGTTCATCTGTCTTTTCTCTTAAAGTCCTCATATTATTGAAATCATATATTTGTCTTTCTCTAATTTCGCTTAGCATAATACCCTCCAGTTCCATCCATGTAGTTGCAAATGGCAAGATTTCATTCTTTTTGATTGCCGAGTAACACTCCATTATATATATATACATATATATATACGTACGTATATATATATGTATATATATATACATATATACACACACATACACACATATATATATATATATATGCCACCTCTTCTTTATCCGTTCATCTATCGATGGACATTCGGGCTCTTTCCATACTTTGGCTATTGTTGATAGTGCTGCTATAAACATGGGAGTTCATGTGTCCCTTCGAAAGAGCACACCTGTATCCCTTGCATAATTGCCTAGTAGTACAATTGCTGGGTCATAGGGTAGTTCTACTTTTAGTTTTTTGAGGAACTTCCATACTGTTTTCCAGAGTGGCTGCACCAGCTTGCATTCCCAGAGGTATTTCTAATAGAGGCAAAGTTGTTCAATTTTATAGTTGATCCTTGAATATGGGTTTGAACTGTAAGGGGTCTACTTACACATAGATTTTTTTTTCAGTAAATACAGTATGGTATACTATAAATATATTTTCTCTTCCTTACTGTTTTCATAACACTGTCTTTTCTCTAGGTTACTCCATTATAAGAACACAGTATATAATACATATAACATACAAAATACATGTTAATCAACAGTGTATGTTATCATTAAGGCTTCCAGTCAACAGTAGGCTATTAGTAGCTAAGTTTTGGGGGAGCAAAAGTTTCAAGTGGATTTTTGACTGTGTGGAGGGAGAGAGGAGTGTCAGTGCTCCTAATCCCTGTGTTGTTCAAGCATCAACTATACATTCATTCATCCACCCAACAGATACTTCTGAGCAAATATTACATGCCAGGAATGATTTTAGGTGCTAAGAATAGATTGTAAATAACATGAATCCATATTGTCATGATGCTTATGTTCTAGTGAAGGGAAGAAAGATAATTAACAAGAAAAAGAAGGAAAATAAAAGATCATTTTATTATGTTATGAAGATAAAAAAATAAATTACTACAATAGAAAGAGACTGAAGGGGCGCCTGGGTGGCGCAGTCGGTTAAGCGTCCGACTTCAGCCAGGTCACGATCTCGCGGTCTGTGAGTTCGAGCCCCGCGTCAGGCTCTGGGCTGATGGCTCGGAGCCTGGAGCCTGTTTCTGATTCTGTGTCTCCCTCTCTCTCTGCCCCTCCCCCGTTCATGCTCTGTCTCTCTCTGTCCCAAAAATAAAAAACGTTGAAAAAAAAAATTAAAAAAAAAAAAAAAAAAAAGAAAGAGACTGAAGGGTAAGCCACTTTAGTTTGGGAGGTCAGAAAAAGCTTCTCTGGGAAGGGATATTTGAACTGAGACGTGAATTACCCCCATGGAGCTGGGAATGCAAAGATGTAGGGGAGGAGGATGCCAGACAGGGGAATAGCACATGCAAAATCCTCATGGCAGGAAAGAGCTTGGCAAATTCGAGAGACAAGAAGCTAGTGTAGCCAAATGCAACGGGAAGCCTTGAGATGGTTTTAAGCAGAGAAGAAACACAATATGACTTTTGGGAAAATCACTCTGGCCACCTTGTAAAGAATCAATCCTAGGCAATCAAGGGTGGAAGCTGGTAGGTCAGTAGGAGGCTGCTGGAGTGAGCCAACAAGAGCTGGGGACAACCAGGGAGAAAGCAGTGCGGACTGCTAGAAGTGTTGGCTTCAGGATGCATTCATTTTCTTTTTTTTTTTTTTTTCAGTATATGAAGTTTATTGTCAAATTGGTTTCCATACAACACCCAGTGCTCATCCCAAAAGGTGCCCTCCTCAATACCCATCACCCACCCTCCCCTCCCTCCCACCCCCCATCAACCCTCAGTTTGTTCTCAGTTTTTAACAGTCTCTTATGCTTTGGCTCTCTCCCACTCTAACCTCTTTTTTTTTTTTTTCTTCCCCTCCCCGATGAGTTTCTGTTAAGTTTCTCAGGATCCACATAAGAGTGAAAACATATGGTATCTGTCTTTCTCTGTATGGCTTATTTCACTTAGCATCACACTCTCCAGTTCCATCCACGTTGCTACAAAGGGTCATATTTCATTCTTTCTTATTGCCACGTAGTACTCCATTGTGTATATAAACCACAGTTTCTTTATCCATTCATCAGTTGATGGACATTTAGGCTCTTTCCATAATTTGGCTATTGTTGAGAGTGCTGCTATAAACATTGGGGTACAAGTGCCCCTATGCATCAGTACTCCTGTAGGATGCATTCATTTTCAACGTAAGGCTGACAGGACTTGTGATGAAGTACATGTGGGGAGTGGAGTGAGGGGAGAAGAAGCAACAATAGTTCCAAAGTTTTTGGTCTGGGCAGTTGGGGGGATGGAGGTATCATTTACTGAGATAGGGAAAGGTGGAGGAAGAGCAGGAAAAGAATGGGTGGGAAAGCAAGAGCCCTGCTTTGGCCTTGTTCAGTTCAAGTCTCTATTAGACATACAAATGAGCTTGTCAAGGGGGCAGATGGATCTATATGTCTTGAGCTCAGCAGAAAGGGCAGACTGGAATCATCACTTTGGGAGTCATCAGTGTGTAGCTCCCACCAGAAGCCATGGGACTAGATAAGGTCACCAAAGGAGGCCATATAATCAGAACGGGGAAGAGGGCAAGGGCATAGAACCCACACTCTGCACCTGCCAACTGTTATAGGTCAAGCAGAAGAGCAGATGCCAGCAAAGAACCTCAGGAGCCAAGGCCATACAGAAGGAAGAAAACCACCAAAGAGAATGAAACTATTTTAACAAGTTGTCCACTGATATGAAAAGCTAGAAAATGGAAAACTCCCAAATGATTTTACAGGAAAAGACATAGAAATTTGCACATTATCAAGATATATCTGTTGGTGGAGGAAAGCATGGGTTGGAGAAGACTAATGAGGATACTGAAATAATTAATAACAATTCAGAAGGAGCTGAAAAGAGCCTGAAGAGCAAGGGTGTTAGGAATGGAGGGGCAGGAGGAGAACAGGAAAGACACTAGGAGATAGAATAGAATAGGACTTGGTAATGAATGCGCTGTGAGCGAGCGACTCCTAGATGCAGTATCTCCCACTAAGACCGGTGCTACTCAAAGCAAGCACTCCAGTGACAGTTTGAGTCTGTTGGATCTGAGGTGTCTATGGAACACAGAGGAAAGATATCTAGTAGGTAAGAGGAAACAGGTCTGCAGGTGATGGGAAATGTTTGGGTTGAAGCTAAAGATTCAGCCATCGTCAATACATAGATACAAAAGGAAGCACTGAGCAGGAGAGCTAAGGATCCAGCCTCAAAGACTTTCAAGAGTAAACACAGAGAGGAGTGTACAAAGGAAACTCCAGCAGATGGAAAGTAAGACAACCTGCCCTCCAGCCAGAGGTTGATTCCAGCCTAATTTCTTCCAGGCAAGGACATCAAAACTCTCAACCCCTTAAAGATGACAAATAGAGAGTTACTCCCTAACAAAAGTAATGTTTTTAACGGAAGATGAAAGACAGCTCTACACACACACACACACACACACACACACTTAACCCAGGAAAACTAAACTTTCTGGGGCTGGAAGGTAATTCCTCCTTTAAAAAAATGAGATAGAGACAGGGAGTAGTAGTTAAAAAATACTTTTGTTTCTCAAATTTAAGAATTAAAATGCATTTCAATCAAATTCTTAGCAGGCTTTTAAAAATATGGATATAAAACTATAGATACAGATAAATTAAAAAGCCATTGCCCTTAGATTCTTACCAACACTCTATTTCTCCCCCTACCCTCCACTCCTCCTCCCCAACTTATGTTTTTCCTTTGATTGCTAGCATAATACTCAAGTTAAAGACAAGAAATGTCCCAATTAACAAAACCTCTGGGAATGAAGCAATTTTGTAAGAGAACTGTCCATGTTTTGAAGTCAGCCATGAGCCTTTGTAAATCAGGTGGACCAGTATTAATACTGTGTACCCTACATTCAGTTACTAGAAGCTAAAAAACAAACCTGCAACCACAAGTAAGCAAACAAGCCTCCTCATGTATTGTCCACCTGTTTGTAAACAGTTCAAGTTAAATAGCCTCCTCCAAATTCTGAAGTCATTGAGGCCCCCTGCCTCCCTTTTTCACCTGTCCTCTCCTCTTTTCAATCCAGATGCCCACTCTGTGCTCTCCTGACCTCTTGCTCCTCTTCTCTAAGTTGAGGAAGGACTGAACTCCCCACTTGTGCTCATGGATTGGCTTATAGCACTTTGATGCGAATGCATCCAAATCAAAGTGTTACCTCAGCTAGGAATTTTTATTAAGTGTCATTTATTTACTTACTACTTCCTTACTTACTGGGGGTTGGGGGATGGGGAGGGATGCCAGGGATAAAGTAAACAGATGGAAAAGTGCTTCAGGACTCAGCTCTCCTAGGCTGAGACCTCCAGCCTGTGTAGGATGTTCGCCTATTTCTCCCACAGTGGCCCGTGCTCCCCACAGCTAACACAAGTACTATACATTCCTAATGCCACGTCTGTATCTCCTACCAGACTAAGCTCCTTGAGGGCTGAGTTTGTATCTGTCTTAATTTTGGATTCCCAGGCACAAAATACGCACTTAGTAAATGTTCACTGAATGAATAGATGAATTAATTGAAGTTGGGTTGCAGGAGTTATAATGTTGTCCTTTCAAATGACTGAAAAAGATGGAAAGATTGTTTAAACAAAGCAAAAAGGCTATTCTGTATCTCCCAATACCTTTGTTCCCTGAGTGGTGCTAGAAGATTTGACCTAAAGAGGCAGAAAACCAGACACTGTCATCACCTTCTTCTCCTAGTTCCAAAATGTTAGTTCCTGACCCTAATTTTGGATTCTCCTGTCCTGAGACTCCCAGATGCACATTTTACATTGCTTGGTATTCTTGATGTTTCATCTATCACGTCAGTCATACAGACATTTATTGGGATATACTAAGATCCAGGCACATTGTAGGGCATCGAGGATTTGACAATGTACAAGACCAGCCTTGTCCCTGTGTTCACCAACCTTGCAATCTGGTTGAGTCACTACTCAGTCAACTATCTCAGCCAAAGACTCCTTCACCATCCACCCATTCATCTCTCTACCTAATCAATTCCCTGTACTTCTTATTCTTTATAAATTTTTGAGAACAACATTGGTTTTTGGAACAGATTTGTTAAATGAAGGTTTACTGAAGTTTGGATGGTTTTGGAATCATAGAAATATTAAAGCTAAGAAGGATTGTGCCAGATACTCTCTGTCTGCTTCTCCAGATGGGCTGTACATTCTTCCTTCCCTACCCTGTGCCCTGGGAGGTGGACTGTACAGAATGAAGCAATGTGCCCCTTGCGCTCTAGCCATTAGGAACAACATGGGCAGTAGCTATGTGACTCCATGGCAGCACAGAGCTCTTTCCAAGTTCCAATGTTTGCTATGTCCCCTGTCCTAAGGATGTTACCATCAGCCTACAGATGGTAACAGCTTCGCAACTCTCACTAGCTCATGGATACTGCACCATCCCTTGTTGGTGTAACTACACCTGTCAACACTTGTGGAGGAAAAGACTTCATCTGTTTCCTGAAGGGACTCTAATACGAAACCCTTCTCTTTCAAACTCCAGACATGGAATCATAAATTCCTGAAGAATAAGACCTACTTTCAATTCCTGGCCTTTATGGCAATTTGGAGCCACATTGTGATTATATTACTATCGGCAGACACAGGCTGATTTTTTAATTAATTTATTTAAATTCAACTTATTTAAAATACAGTGTGGTATTGGTTTCAGAAGTAGAAACCAGCGATTCATCAATTACATATAGCACCCAGGGCTCATGCCAACAGGGGCCCTCCTTAATGCCCATTACCCAATTAGCCCATTCCCCAACCACCTGCCCTCTAGCAACCCTCAGTTTGTTCTCTGTATTTTAAGACTCTCTTATGGTTTGCCTCTCTCTCTCTCTGTTTTTATCTTATTTTTCCTTACCTTCCCCTATGTTCATCTGTGGTTTTTCTTAAATTCCACATATGAGTGAAATCATGATATTTATCTTTCTCTGCCTGCCTTATTTCATTTAGCATAATATACTCTAGTTCCATCCACGTTGTTGCAAATGGCAAGATTTGATTCTTTATGATTGCTGAGTAGTATATATATATCTCCCACATCTTCTGTATCCATTCATCAGTTAATGGACATTTGGGCTCTTTCCCTAAATTTGGCTATTTTGGCTATTGTTGATAGCGCTATTGGCTATTGTTGATAGTGCTGCTATAAACATTGGGGTGCATGTGTCCCTTTGGATCAGCATTTTTGTATCCTTTGGATAAATACCTAGTAGTGCAATTGCTAGGTTAGAGGGTAGTTCTATTTTTAATTTTTTGAGGAACCTCCATACTGTTTTCCAGAGTGACTGCACCAGTTTGCATTCCCAACAGTGCAAAAATGTCCCCCTTTCTCCACATCCTCTCCAACATCTGCTGTTTCCAATGTTGTTAATTTCCCATCTGACAGGTGTGAGATGGTATCTCATTGTAGTTTTGATTTGTATTTCCCTGATGATGAATGATGTGGAGCATCTTTTCATGTGTCTGTTAGCCATCTGGATGTCTTCTCTGGAAAAGTGTCTATTCATGCCTTCTGCCCATTTCTTCAGTGGATTATTTGTTTTCGGGGTGTTAAGTTTGATAAGCTCTTTATAGATTTTGGATACTAACCCTTTATGTGATATGTCATTTGCAAATATTTTCTCCCATTTGTTGGTTGCCTTTTAGTTTTGTTGATCGTTTCCTTTGCTGTGCAGAAGCTTTTTACCATGATGAAGTCCCAATATTTGATTTTTACTTTTATTTCCCTTATGTCTAGTAAGAAACTGCTAAAGCCAAGGTCAAAGAGGTTGCTGTCTGTTTTCTCCTGTAGGCTTTTGATGGTTTCCTATCTTGCATTTAGGTCTTTCACCCATGTTGAGTTTATTTTTGTGTATGGTGTAAGAAAGTGGTTCAGTTGCATTCTTCTGCATATCGCTGTCCAATTCTCCCAGAATCATTTGCTGAAGTTACTGCCTTTTTTCCATTGGATACTCTTTTCTGCTTTGTCGAAGATTAGTTGGCCATACATTTGCGGGTCCATATGTGACAGACTGACTTTTGAAAACATATCCTATCGGCTGGATGAAATTATGCCAAGTTGAAGGTCAGGCCTGAGATACCAACTAAAACAAGTGTACAAGAAACCTAGTGACAGATGCTTGGCATTTCAAATTCTAAGAAGTCACAGCCAGTGGAATCAAGTTCATACTTGACTGTGAGGCTGACATCTACCTATTCCAGTTCTTTCCCCAAATCATACTTGTAAACATGGAAAAGTGCCATTTCTCAGTGATCTCCCAGCCTTTTTGTTCACAAATCTACCTCTGTCTGAAATATCTTCCCTGCCCTGGTTTCTATATGTCCAATGCCTTCTCATTATAAAAGCCCTAGCGCAAATTGCTTCTCCATAAATTCTCAAGCTTTCTATGATTATTCCAATCAAGAGATAGCTTGTTCTCCTCAAGATACTTGGATTATTTTATTTGTACTCACTCATATTATTTATCACCTACTTGTGTTAGAATTATTTGCATTCAGGTGTTTTTCTCACTTCTAAACCCCTGAGGAATCCTGAGGGCAGGACAGTATCTTATATATCTTTGTTGCCCCTCAATGGCCTCAATGGCAGTGCTTCAAAAACTGAAATTTCTAACTAAATGTTTGTTGACTGACTACATAAATGAATGAATTAACCACCAAAATGATTTTTACTTGGGAGGGCGATACAGTTTCTTCTGATTCTCAGAAGACCAAATCATATTTCACTTTTTCATCCAGAAATAGCAAATTCATAAAAGCAAATGGCACTATATTTGAGGAGAAATATTTTCAGATTGTTTCCATATGTGTTTCTATATATAACAGTTTATGCAATATTTTAAATCAAATTCAACACCATGTGGCCATGTATCTTCTAGAAGCTCATAATGATGATTTAGGTCAGAGCTTAAAACAATAACAAAAAAGTTCTTAAAGGAGGTTTGTTCATCTATCCTTCAGTTCTGCTCATTCTCTAGATGTTTCCTTTCTAGACTTGGCTCTGATGTCACTTTCTGTCTGTGACTTTCTCTGACTACCCCCCAGCAAAACTGCTGTCTCCTGAGTTTTTATTGCCCTTGTACAGATCTTTGTTGTGGCTTTTATCCCATTGCTCTGTGTTACTTATACGCCCATATCCCAGTGAGCGTAGAAGCTCTTCAAGAACAGGGACCTAGCTTTGATCACCTACTTCTGTCTTCCCAACACCTAGAATAGCACCTGGCACAGAGTGAGCACTGAGTAAATGTGGTCTAAATTGAATTGGCATAATGTCAACTGTGCACTTTGGCTCCAAAACCCAATCCATGCTTTCTTTGATTTAAAATCTGTGACATTTATGAATTGCATGAGATGTAAGAAAACACACGCACACCTGCTCATTGGAAGTGGTGTCCAGATTTCTTATCTATACCCAACTATTTAACCTTATCCCAGTTTACATACCATGGGTCACTTTGACATTCACTCTTTTTGCTTGAAGCTATAGGTTAGCACCTTAGCACAAATTCAGGAACGTGTCCTCTTATAGCTAAACTATAGACAGGGCCAAGTTTTGAGTCAGGGAAGGTGGGAGGACAGACATCTAGAATAGACTGAGTATTTGCTCTGTGCTCAGCCCTTTGCCTACCTCACCATTTTGAATCTTCACACTGTCTCAGGGTCAGCACTCTTCCATTAGCCCTATGTTGCAGTAGGACATCTCCAAGGGTCAATGGAACCATTAATCTTAGACAAAGTACCCCTGGAGTGTTTCTGTTGGAGTATCAGGATAGGAAATTTCTAACTAATTTCCTAACATTACCTCATCACTACAGGTTCACTAATTCACTGCCTTGTAGACACACTTTCCATTACCCGAAGCCCCCAAGATCTCTTCCACACTGGGGCATTTGTACATGCTGCCCCCTCTGCTGTACTGGTGTTCCCTCCACTCTCTTTACCCGGCTAGTTCCTACCAATCCTCCAGCCTCATGGTTCTCAAAGTGTGACCTCCAAACCAGCAATCTCAGTATCATCCAGTAATTTATTAGAAACACAGAGTTTTGGGACCCACATCAGACCTACTGAATCAGAAACTCTGGTGGGAAGGGTACCCAGAAAACCTTTTTTATTTTTTTAACAAACTCTCCAGGTGATTCTGATGCACATTGGAATTTGAGAAGCAGCGTTCTAGGCTTTATCTGTCACCTCGTCAGAGAGAACTTTCTTGACCCCAACTCCCCTATCTGTATCATATCCCCACTGTTAACTGTCTCATAGTAGTTACTCATTCATCACAATCTACAAATTATGCAAGTTGGTGTGTTTATTTGTTTAAAAATCTACCTTCCTCACCAGACTGAGTTCTGTGAAGGCAGGGACCATGTATACCCAAAGCCTTACACTGTGCCTGCCACAGAGTAGGTACTCAGTCAATGTTTATTTATTGGTCAGTTTTTCCTAGCCAATCTGGCTGGGAGACCCTGGAGTATTCCTTGAGATCACTGAGTACTTCTTTTGCCTCCATCCATAAAAGGCATATCATGAAAGACAGCCAAGTCTCAATTAGTCACCATCCAGAGTATAGACCACCCATGACTCCCTGTGTCTCAGACTCCCTTCCCTGTCCATTGCTGAGAAACCACATGTATAAATGAGAGGGTGGGGAAACTAGGGAATTCGGGAAATTAATTATCAGTAGCCCAGATAAATAATTTAGTAAAGGAGGAGAGCAGAGTTCTCAGCTATACTATATTTTCATATTCTTAATGGATTCTGACCACTCTTGTTTTTTACTCAGAACTACTCTAAAACCTGCAGAGAAGCCTCACTACTCCTATTAATGTAAGGACTTATTCTTCTCTTTCAGGACTAATGTGTTTAATATGGAATCAAGATTCACTTTCCATCTAGGCTTGGTTAGACAGATGTTTGGATTTCTTTTTTTTAAATTTTTTTTTCAACGTTTTTAATTTATTTTTGGGACAGAGAGAGACAGAGCATGAACGGGGGAGGGGCAGAGAGAGAGGGTGACACAGAATCGGAAACAGGCTCCAGGCTCCGAGCCATCAGCCCAGAGCCCGACGCGGGGCTCGAACTCACGGACCGCGAGATCGTGACCTGGCTGAAGTCGGACGCTTAACCGACTGCGCCACCCAGGCGCCCCCAGATGTTTGGATTTCAATTTCCTCAGAAAAAAATTTTAATACACCTTTTTCTCCCAGTGGCCAATGGAACACCCCTGTGAAATCCCCCTTGACAATAGTATCACTCAATTCTTTTCCTAGCTGAGTCTTCACCTTCTACAGGAAGACACCCAGAGGATTGTGGGTAGCTGGCAGCTGGGGGTTAGGAGTCAGGAGAAGGGGCTAGGGTCTTGTCCCGGGGATTCTGGCTCAGGGTAAAGTGTGCTATGTATCCTCTACCATATCTTGATGTTCCCTCCCTGAACCCCAAGACAAAATCAGGTTCACCTGAGCCTTCAAGGCAGGATTAAGGCAGAAACAGTCCTGGCAGAGGCACCCCATCTAAGCCAGCTCTATCTTGGACAGCATGGCGAGGATCAGGCCAGCCATGTTTCTGTGTTCCTCAGGTCTTCTCTTCCAACACTTGTTCATGAAGACAATTCCTCTGTCCACACTGTATCGCTGAGCCATGGGGTTCACTTGTCTCTTCACTGCACATCTTAATCAGCACAATCATATCTCCTCAGTCAGCATACAGATTTCCAACTTCTGCATCTGTCACAGAGAAAATTCAGAGAAGTGAACCACCCACCTGGGCTAAGACTTAAAAGCAGGACTTCTGTGGGGTTCTCTGATCCCCAGTCCAAGAAGGGAATCCCTACTATGTGCTCAGTGCTACAGACATGGTTTGTTTTCCTAATCTCATTCACTTCCCACATTAACCCTATGTGACAGGCTCAGTACCTCCCTTCTACAGACGTGGGAACTGAAGCCTAGAAGGTTTAAGTACCTTCCCAAGATCACAGAGCTAATAAGGAAGCATTGCACCCTGGACTATCTGACAACACCTTTCATGCACCTGTCCCAAACCACCTTCCAATGAACCTTGGGAAAGGGATTTCTAAGTGACACCAGCATCCCAGTATGAAACCTAGAGCTTGTCCAGTTATACCCTGAGCCTGTGGAGTCCACTTAGTGTTTCCTTACTACCAAACTTTTCTTTCCCATAGCCTTGTGTTACTTGTGTACTTTCTGGGTGATGGAAATGGCTCTAATTCACACCTCCTTTGCCCTTAGCCCTCACCTCCACCCCTGGCATCCAGTAGGAAGCACTTGATACAATCACCCATGGGAAGCATGTGAGACTAGCTGAAAACACATACACAGGCTGTCAACATTGGTCTAAGCTGGGCTGTTGCAAAAGGAATTGTAAAGGCCTGGCCCCCCAGCTGCTGCACATGAAGACAGCCCCTTCCTCCCCAAGCAGCTCTCACACCTGTAGGCCAGTTAGGGGTGAGATATCAGGGCAGCTTAGAAGATGTTCTCGTTTTCCCACACTGTATTTCTACACAACAGCTTATTCTGTGCCAGTTTTACCTAAATTGACTGAGAAAATTGACACAGAGCTAGAAAGCAAAACCAAGTCAAGCATAGGAACTCCAGTAGATTCAATAAAACACAGATCCGATTTTGTTGGTGCTATGGGAAACCCTTGTTTCAAAAACAAATCAAACAAGACATCCAAAGTAAATGTAGTAAAATCACGCAAACACCCATTTCTAAATATCCTGGAAGATTTCAGGTGACAGGAGCTGGTACTGTGCCACCTCTCAGGGCGTGGCTGTCCTTAGGCTTCTCAGTTTTCAAATCCTTGGACTCTGTTGGTTTACTAACTCAGAAGGCCTGAGGCCTCTCTTATCAAACCTCTGCATCAGAATCCCGAATAGCAAACATCTTCTGAACTGAGTACAAGGAAGTTGAGATTACTCTGGGGTCAGAGGCTGAAAAACATGGTTGAAAAGCTGGCGACAGGAGGCCCCACCAGAGGCCCAGCTTTGCTGGGACCCAGGGGGAGCTTTCATTTCATTTCAGGGTAGGAAGAGGACCCCACATTAGAGATACTGTGTCTGGATTTGAGGCCCTGGGAGGTCATGGAGGGAGACCTTTGATAGGGCCAAGGCCCCTAGTCCACTCCACAGCAGACCAAGCAACTGGGGTAAAGTTCACTCTGTCCACTTGGTGGACACACATCCATTCTTTCCTCCATCTTAGGCACACCCTCAAAGGCTGTTTCTGTGCATGGAGACATTACTGACATTTGCCACAGCACCCTCTAATTGCTCCTGCCATTCCTTCCAGATCAATCTCTGCTCCTAAACCTGTCCTGCCTGAGGGGCAGAAGGCACGGGACCCACCAGGGCTTGAGAGGCAGGGTAGTTGCTGCACAGGCAGTTCTGGGTCAGAAAGCTAGAACCATGCTCCTGGTGCCAGAGCCCAGTTTCATGCCCAGACAGCAGCCAGGGCTCTGAGCCAAGGCTGCCGTGCAGCCCCACTGCTCCCTGGCCTCCTGCCAGCGCCCATGCCATGAAGGAACAGCCTGTCACCAGACAGGAGTGGGCACCTGGATGCCTTGAGCTCTGACTTCTCAGGCAGTCCTGCCCTGTAGGAGTACGATGCCTTTTGCCCATCTCGATGGTCAGTACAGATGTTCAAGGGAGGGGCAGGCGGGTGGTAAGCTAGAAATAGACACCGAATCCTGCAGGGTCCCTAGCTTTGAATTTAAAATGTTGTTTTCCAGGCTCATGCACAAAATCATTTGTCATCACTCGGGCCCTAACGGAGGAAAAAATACAATGGAAAATTAGATCCTGTGTCACAATGTCATGGGTATAAATAAAATGAAAGGCAAGCTTGACGTCAGTAATGAGGATTCTCACATTCCACTTCGCTTCCTCATCATCAAATATGCAGCTCAATTTACCCCCTTGGGTGGTGGAAACCGGCTAGTGTAAACAGGTGGGGGCTCTGATGTTGTGAGGACTCTGTTTCTTTCTCCCTCAAAATCCCACAGGAGGCCCAAGCAAACAGTCCCAAGGGTAGGTCTCCTTCCTGGTGCTGGGCGTCCTCTGGGTATGCAGCCCCATTCTTAGCAGATGCCACAAATCCCTCCACAAGTCCCCTCTGTTTCCCCTATATTCTTGCACTCAAGCCTATATTCTTGCACTCAAACTTCCCCTCTTGGGGGCAGCCAGCTTGTCCCTTCACCAGGCTCCCCGAGATTAGTCGAAGGGACATTTCTCTACCTAAAGAGAAAGGAGGACAAAGGGAGAGAGAGCTGAGCACTCCTTTGCACAGGGACTGGGCTGGCCTAGATGGTGGCTCCAGCCTGGGGAATATTGAGTCATATTGATTCATATTTTTTTAAGTTTATTTATTTATTTTGAGACAGAGAGATGGGGGTGGGGGAGGGGTAGAAGAGAGGGAGAGAGAGAATCCCAAGCAGGCTCCACAGCGTCAGCGCAGAGCCCAGTGCGGAGCTTGATCCCACGAACCGTGAGATCATGACCTGAGCCAAAATCAAGGGTTGATCACTTTATCCGATTGAGTCACCAAGGCGCCCCATATTAATTCATATTTTAAACACCCTCTGGAATATGATGATCTAAAGGAACCCCCTGGTAAATAATTTTGTAGCACAAAATTACTCCCTCCACCCCCCACCACCAAGTTCTATCTTTGTAAATGCAGCTATTTACATATTCCTCTAGGTCTTTCTCAGAGTGAGAAGCATCCCTGTACCCCAAAGGCAAAATTAGATATGGTCTGGTACATAGTCTAACACACCCTTATCATCAAAAGTCACCTGACTTCACAGCATGCCAAAGAGTGCTGACAAGCAGTGCCACTTATGAGTAAACCAGTAGCTGTTAATACAATAGAAGGATTGGTGTCTCCCATTATCTGCTTCTGAGTCGATTCAAGGAGTATCACTGGACCTGGGGTAGTTGTGGAGTTTCTTCCCAACTGACACGCTGCAAGTCAAACACTCAGATGTTAACTCATTGTTCTGAAATTACTGTATTCAACAAGCATTTGTGGACTCTCTTCTGTGCTGGGAACCGTTCTTGTGTTGGGTGTCGCGAGGTAAGGATGACCCAATTCCAGACTTCTGTGTTCTGATCTGTGAAGGACAGGCATGGCATCAGCACAGCATAGGGTCTTTGGTTTCCAGCAGATCAATTTAAAACACAGCTCTAGCACTTCTTGGCTGTCAGACTGCCTACTTCAGAGGTTCTCAAGCCCTGTGTGAGGGAACCGGTGGAAGGCGCTGCACACAGTGCCTGGGTCCTGAGGAGTACTCAGTAGTGTTCCCTCCCTTCTCCCAACTGCCCCACTCTCCAGTGTTTTATCTGCTGCCTAGAAAGAACACCTGGAAAGAGAAAGAAAATTATTGTCGCATATATGCACTAGTATTCATTCCCTCGCTCTAGCCTGCATACACGAGCATGTGCGTGCAGACACACACACACACACACACACACACACACACACACACACATTTTAACCTGGCCTTTGATAGGTGTGATTATTCCAAGCCACAGATTACAATGATATTTTTAGAACTAGATTTGTACTCTGCTGCCTTTCAAGAAGTAGATCGGATTGATAATGTACTGAAATGGCATTTGGTCATTTTCCTCTCCATGTGTACTCAGCAGGGCACAATTTGGTAGCACCTAGGCCTCAGGCACTTCTCATTTTGTGTCTCATTATGGCTGCTGGGGACAGCACTGTGGCCTGAATTCTGGGAGACCTATTTTATAAGGTGTGTTTCTGAGACCACAGGTTTTTTCTCTTTACCATAAGAATCTCGTGAGGAAATGTTCAAAATTTGTGCCAGTTCTGGCAATTTCAGCATCCAGCATCCAAATACCATACCTGGCTTCTAGAACCTTCTATGACAGTCTCTGTCTATTTTGACATAACCCAAGCTCTCCTCTTCCTTCCATCTCAAAACTCACCCTTCCTATAAACCTTCCCTCCCAGACCTACTATCTAGATGGATATGGGTTAACCATGAGGTGAGATGAAAATTCTATGCCAGCAGGGTAAAGATTTTGGAGAGTTTTTTTGTCTTACTTTTTGTTATTGTGATGGTTAAAGAAGTCCACTTGTTTGTCTCAGACCCATTTAGGGCACTTCTTCTGCCAGAGTAGGGGATAGAGTAGGAACCAGGAGTCTTGTGTTCTCCTCAGAGTTCGAATATTCCTCTAATACACTGAGCATTTTGTTCTTCTCCTTTGGACCCAAAGTCCAAAACCAGCTTGTACTGGGCTCATGAGAGGTGAGTGTCAAAATTTCAGGAATCTTGCCAGATGGTTGTTAAAACACTGCCATTATTGAAAATTAAATTATATAGGCATACAGTTAGATGAATTATATTAAAAACAAAGGTAATAAATACTTAAACCTCATCACTTCCTAAATATTTCATTATGCCTACTCTTATCTATGCACTTGAAGCTATTTATGTCTACTGGATCTCTATGTGGGAATACTGCATATGGGGTGTTACTGCACATTTCCTCCCAACTCCATTTCAATGACGTCACACTGGTAGCTGGAACTCAGCCATGGTGGGCAGTATTTACACCAGAGAATCCAGCAAACACTACAAATCCGGGCTTTGTTTATTACTCCTTTCCCCGCCAAACCAATTGTTAAGCACTTATCAGCAGACCCCTATTTTGTTCCCCACTGGGGTCAGGAGCCAGGCCTGTAGTCAGCTAGGAGTGCTAACATCCAACTTCATGGATGTGGGGAGACATCTGCAGAACCTTCCAAAAGCTCTGCCTGTGCCTTCCCAAAGCCATTTTTCCTAGACATCTTCGGACACTCTCAAGTAACTCCTACCATGTTCCCACCACCACCCCAGAGACACACATGCCCCCCACCACAGGCATTCTTGCTTCTCTGTCTGTCTGCCTGTCTGTCTCTCATGGTCCACACAATCTGCTTGGGGTGAATTCTGTCAACTCCAACACAATTCTAGGGAATTTGAGAATCTGTAGCCTGGGGCTTGGGGGTATCTGAAGTTATCGGAAGGGAGAAGCAGCAACAAAAGGAATATTTTGTATATAAGGTAACTGTGAATACAATCTCCTAGCATTTGGTCACACATATGACCTTAAAAACTGGGAGATGAGTGGTTCTCCTTGATTCTCCACTGTAGATATTTTTTTTTTGGCAGACACACTGGAACTGGAATTTTTAAAAGTTGATGGGGGTAGGGGAGAGGGGAAAGTGGGTGATGGGCATTGAGGAGGGCACCAGTTGGGATGAGCACTGGGTGTTGTATGGAAACCAATTTGACAATAAATTATCTATTAAAAAAAAAAGTAAACCTATAGCTTTGACCTCTGATTTTCAAGACACTCAGCTTTCTTTGCCCATCGCCCCCCCCCCCCCCCACAGTGCATAGCGTCAAAATGTATCACCGTTAAAAGAATACAGAGGGTTTTGCACTTCATATGGCCATATCACATTGATTAGTATATTGGCTTTTAGAATGACACAGACATGGGACCAACACACACTGCTATTCCCATTATGAACAAAGGAGGCCAAAGATACCTATTTTAACATTGCCCACCTGGCTAGTTTGTGAAATGGTGGAGATTAGGCCTCACAGTACCAAGTGGTTTTGGAAATGCCATACCTTACAAAGACCAGAAAGAGGACATGCCAATTATTTTAACCTGAAGTCAACCAAGTCAACCCACGTGCTATCCTCTTCCTCCTCCAAGGACTCTCATGTCAGCATTCCACCTGATTCCACGGCATTGAGCTATTTAGAGATTCGTCTTGGCCTCACAGACCATTTTTTACTAGAAAGTGAGATTAGAGGTTGACCTTCAGTGTCCTTAACAGATGACACCAGAGTACAAAGAAGAAGACCACAAGGCCATGGCACTGCAAGGCCACAAGATCAGAGGGGGACGCAGAAAGTGCCGAAAACGTCCTACTTGTAAAACAGAGTATGGGGTTCTTGAAGTGTGAATCCACATACCATAAACATCTAAACAATTTTTTTTTATGAGACTGTAGTTTATTAATTCCTGGCAAAAAGACTGGATGACATTGAGACTTATTAACTTGCTGGCCAATTGGGCAGAGACTGGGAAGGGGGAAAGAAGAGAGGCCAGCTTTGGCAAAACAGCTGCTTACCCAGTCCTTGAGCCAGACCCAAAGAACTGGGGGAAAGAAACTCCTCATTATATCCTTGTAAGTGAGAGGTTTTGTTTTACAAACTGTGACTGGAAAAAATTTGTCCCAAACTGTTGATAGTAGTTATTTGAAGAGAAATGAACACTCTTTAAAAAATTCCCACTATTGGGGCACCTGGGTGGCTTAGTCGGTTAAGCGTCCGACTTCAGCTCAGGTCATCATCTCACAGTCCGTGAGTTCGAGCCCCGCGCTGGGCTCTGTGTTGACAGCTCAGAGCCTGGAGCCTGCTTCGGATTCTGTGTCTTGCTCTCTCTCTGCCCCTCCACTGCTCATGCTCTGTCTCTCTCTGTCTCAAAAATAAATAAAAACATTTTAAAAAATCCCACATTTGCAAATGACATATCAGACAAAGGACTAGTATCCAAAATCTATAAAGAGTTCACCAAACTCCACACCCGAAAAACAATCCAGTGAAGAAATGGCCAGAAAACATGAATAGACACTTCTCTAAAGAAGACATCCAGATGGGCAACAAGCACATGAAAAGATGCTCAACGTCGCTCTTCATCAGGGAAATACAAACCAAAACTACACTCAGATATCACCTCACGCCAGTCAGAGTGGCCAAAATGAACAAATCAGGAGACTATAGATGCTGGTGAGGATGTGGAGAAACCGGAACCCTCTTGCACTGTTGGTGGGAATGCAAATTGGTGCAGCCACTCTGGAAAGCAGTGTGGAGGTTCCTCAAAAAATTAAAAATAGATCTACCCTATGACCCAGCAATAGCACTGCTAGGAATTTACCCAAGGGATACAGGAATGCTGCTGCATAGAGGCACTTGTACCTCAATGTTTATAGCAGCACTCTCCACAATAGCCAAATTATGGAAAGAGCCTAAATGTCCATCGACTGATGAATGGATAAAGAAATTGTGGTTTATATACACAGTGGAGTACTACGTGGCAATGAGAAAGAATGAAATATGGCCTTTTGTAGCAATGTGGATGGAACTGGAGAGTGTTATGCTAAGTGAAATAAGTCATACAGAGAAAGACAGATAACATATGGTTTCACTCTTATGTGGATCCTGAGAAACTTAACAGAAGTCCATGGGGAAGGGGAAGAAAAAAAAAAGGTTAGAGAGGGAGGGAGCCAAAACATAAGAGACTCTTAAAAACTGAGAACAAACTGAGGGTTGATGGGGGGTGGGAGGGAGGGGAGGGTGGGTGATGGGTATTGAGGAGGGCACCTTTTGGGATGAGCACTGGGTGTTGTATGGAAACCAATCTGACAATAAATTTCATATTTAAAAAAAATCCCACTATCAACATACAATTTTAGCAGATAATCACCTTTTTTCATTCTTCCTTATACTTTCAGAAGCACAATAATAACACCTTAAGTGTGTAAAGCAATTGAGCCTTTGCAAAGTGTTCTTGTCCATTACTTCAACTGATCCATATACATCCTATATAAGAATTCTCCTTGCACAAATCGGACTGAAACCTCCCCAAAGATGAAAGAAATGTAGGAAGACTTCACACTGAGGGCAGAGATTGCTATGCAGACCATTGTTCTAACTCCCTCTTGTAAGCTGCTATTGCTGTGTTCACTTAGGGTCCACATAATTTTACTTCCAACCCTCAATCCTACCACAAAATTGAGTTCAGAAGGTATTCTGTTTGGGTTTTCTCTTGGTGTTTATTTACATGCCTGCCTCCTGGCTAAAATCAATGACACATGGCTACTTTGAGAAGGAAGACAGAAATCATTTTAACATAACTTTCCCAGGAGTAAGATTAATGCCCCCTTTTCACCTGTCTTCTTTATTTGAAGTCAAGTAGATTTAGTCTTTCAGTCTGGTTAAAGCAATTTTGGGAACCAATTCTTTGTGTAAATAAGTCAATTACTACTAAGAACTACAGTGAATGGTTAATAATTCTTTGGGGGCCACCTGTAGACTTATATGCTGGGAAAGGCAATTTACAAATTAGACCTCTGTGATTTGAAAAAGTGCCTCATTTTCTTTCATTGGTAAAATCAAGACCACTGAATTATTGGATAGTAATGGGCTAGCTTCCCAAAAGCTTTAATATTCCTGTTTTGCATTACTCTCACCAAGTAAAATGACTTCAATATTAAAATAAAAAATATTCTCATAGGTGATGTATGTATTAATTATCTTGATCTTGGTGATCGTTCCACAATATATATGTTTCTATCAAACCATCACATTGTACATTTAAAATATATACAATTATATTTATCCATCACTCCTCAATAAAATTGGGAGGAAAGAGGGGAAAAAAGAATATTCTCACCAAATCCAAATATCAAGATGATATGATGGAGAAAGGTGGCCACCTTGGAAAACATAATCAGATTTCAACACATCATTGAGGAAAAGAGAAAGAAAGAGAAAAAGAAAGAGGGTCAGAGAGAGAGGGAAGAAGGGAAGTCAGAATTCATAGGCTACAAAACAGAAAAAATATTACAGCTAACGAAAGTGTTCAGTTGTTCCCATGGCTGGAAAATAGGATAAAAGGACCAGAACTGACCCTTGTCTATAATATTTTAATATTTAATAAACATGGCATTTTAAATCAGGGGAGGAGGACAGAATATCACTAAATGGTATTGATATAATTTGCTACCATTTTTGAAAAGTAATTCAGAGAGAATAAAAATCCTAATTTTATTTTAAGTTTAGATTAAAATTTTAACATTATAAAATTGTCAGAAAATTATAAATCAACAGTTGTCTAATTTTGGGGATAAAAGTATCTTTAGGAATAACACCAAAGGCATCACCATAAAGTAAAGACAGACACATCCAACTTCTTAAAAATTTAAAGTTTTTGTATATCAAAAGCATCCACAAGGGGCGACTGGGTGGCTCAAGTCGGTTGAGCATCCTATTCTTGATTTCAGCTCAGGTCAAGATCCCAGGGTTGTGGGATTGTACCCCACATCCACCTCAGTGCTGAGCGTGAAGCCTGCTTAAGATTCTCTCTCTCTCCCTCTCTGCCCCTCTCCCTTGCTTGTGCACGCTCTCTCTTAATTAAAAAAAAAAAAAAAAAAAGCATCCACAAGGGGCACCTGCATGGCTTGGTTAAGCATCTGACTCTTGTTTTTGGCTCAGGTCATGATCTTGTGGCTTTGTGGGCTTGAGCCCCAAGTCAGGCTCTGCACCAATAGTGAGATATCTGAGCTGATAAATAAACTTTAAAATAAAATAGAATAAATAAAAAAGCATACAAGATACAAGTCGTTTGTCAGGAAACATATTTTAACATGTATTAAAAATATTTTCTTGGGGCGCCTGGGTGGCTCAGTTGATTGAGCATCTGACTTCGGTTCAGGTTACGATCTCATGGTTCGTGGGTTCAAACCCCATGTCAGGCTTTGCTCTGGTAGCGAGAAGCCTGCTTTGGATTATCTATCTCCCTCTCTCTCTGCCCTTCCCTGACTTGTGCACACACTCTCTTTCAAAAAAAAAAAAAAGAATAAACATTTAAAAAATATTTTCTCATCTTCTATAAGTTGTCTTTTCATTTTCTTAATCATTTATTTTGAGAACAAAACAGCATGGGTGAATTTCAGAAACATGCTTTGTGAAAAAAGTATACTTTGGATTATTCCATTTATATGAAGTTCTAGAAAAGGAAAAATTAATCTAAAGTGATGGAAATTAGATCCATGTAAAATGGACAAGGGAACTTTTTGGGGTGGCAGAAATATTCTATATCTTGATTGTGGTAATGGCTACATGGGTATATACATTTAACAAAACTCATTACATTGCACACTTAAAGTGGATACATTTTATTGTATGTAAGTTGTATTGCAATGACGGGGGAAAAAAAAATCCATGGTAAACATCAAAGAAAATGACAAACTGAGAATATATGCAACATCTAAGACAGATAAATTTGTGAGGTCCTCATACACAAATGACTCTTAAAAATCAATAAGAAAAAAATGAATATCCTAGTATAAAATTGCAAAAACACCTAAAGGAGTCACTCATAAAAGGGGAAATAGAAATTGAAAGTAAGTATGAAAAGAATCTAACTTTTTGGAAATCAAACACAAATTAGAAAAACAACAATACAATTTATTATCTATCAAGCTGATTATTTTTAAAAATATATATTAAGTATGTAGGTTTGCTGAGGGCAGGGAGAAAAAGACATTTGCAGATCCCTAGTGGAGTGTAAATTGGTACAATATTCCTGGAAGAAAAATTGTCCATATATGTATCCAACATCCTTTTGCTTGAACAGGATGTCTAGATGTAGGGACTATGGGAGGGCATGCCTATTTTCTCTTCAAATACCCCTGGTTCAAATATCCTTAAGTTTATGCCTCTGTTATGTGCTTCTGTCCCAGAAATTAAAATATAACCTTAATTGATATAGCCCAGAATAGCACTTGTAGACACCAGATCTCCAAAACAGTTATCAACTGACAGTCTCTGAATGTGTACCCATTAAAGGGACCAGAGGGGACTGACTCATCAAATCATAGGTAGGCCCCTGGTTTCACATCAGTGTTGGCTCACATGGGGCCCCACCATTGTGAATGGCAGTCTCCTGTAGCTCATGGCTAGCAGGCTGGATGGCAAGGAGCCCACCTGTCACCAGGCTTGGCCTAGTCACCATGGCCAGGGGGATGGAGTCCTCTGGTTGGCCAGATGGGTTGTATCCTCTCCCCCGGCGGTAAAGGTCAACATATTTGATTTAGTCTCATTTAGATCAAACAGGGTAGGGGAGGAGTTCCCAAGAGAAGGAATGATGACCAGGCTAAAAAGATAAGAGATTTTACTTTGGAGACAAGCAGGCATTCTTTTACCTCCATGCTCAGACTCCAACTTCCTCTTACTCTGGGGCCATTTCTCTGTGTTACCTAATGAATGAGCCATCGAGTGAATAAACTCAAATCTCGTGTGTGCTTGCCATCCCATCATCCCTCGCGCACCAGGAGAGATGGTGCCTCTTTCTTGGCTGTAGTGGGATTTGTCCTCCCTGCTGTGGTCACAGGTAATGTGTAAAAAAAAGAGTGGGCGAGGCGGCATCTGAAGAGAAAACCGAAAGGGCACCTGAGTGGCTCAGTCGGTTAAGCGTCTGACTTCGGCTCAGGTTGTGATCTCATGGTTTGTAAGTTCCAGCCCCACGTCAGGCTCTGTGCTGACAGCTGGGAACCTGGAGCCTGCTTCAGGTCCTGTGTCTCCCTCCTTCTCTGCCCCTCCTCCGCTGGTGTGCTCTCTCTCTCTCTCAAAAATAAATAAATAAACTGTAAAAAAAAGAAATAAAAGGAAAACTGGAGTCCCAGAAAAAGGCTGTCTCAACCTGAGAATGTGTATATATGAAATAGGCTCTGGGCTATGAGGCAGAGGAGTTTCACTATATTCTGTGCATCGGCCATCCATACTAGGTTCCATCCACAGGTGCCCAGAGCTGGAAGATTAACCAAGTGCCTTTTCCAGTCGATACTAACCTCTCCCTTCTTTAATTTCCCGCTGCAGTTTGCATCAGCCCACGACTGACCTTCAAGTTGTTCTTGCATTGTTTCAAAGGAATTCGGTATGCCTCCTTAAATACCAGGAAAACCACAAGGCAAATTCTACCTCCTGAAGCCTTTCTTGATTATCCCAGTCTGGGGTGATCTCTCTCTCATTATCCCTACCATCACATTGGTGATAATCACATTCTGGTTTGTGGCAGCTTTTCTTGTGTTGCCTTGAATTACGATATATTTTTTAGCATCAAGGTTTACTCTTTCCTCCCCACAGATTTGTCTGACTTGTCTTGAGATGCCCAACTGCATACAGCACACAGTGCCAAGCAATATAACTTCAGTGGCTCAGAACCTGGGCTCCAGAGTCAGATACGTAGATATGAATTCCAGCTCTGCCACTGACTGTGTGACTTGTTCCTCGGCCTCTACGTATCTTCCTTATCTATAAAATGAGGACAAGAGTGGCACCTACTTCACTGGGCTGTTATCAGGAATGAGACAAATGCATGGCAAGGGCTTAGCCCAGTTCCTGATGGTGTTATAAGTGCTCAGTAAATGTCAGCTATTAGGATGTAAGTGCTTAGTAAATACCCACTGATTGAATGGCTCTAGCGGAGAGAAACTTTAATAGAGGGCTACTCTAGAGTGGCGTGAATCCCTGAAAAGGGGAAGGACAAATTCACAGACCTTGTCCAACAGGCTGCACAGGACAGGTCAAATATTATCGTGGCACTGAGGGTTCAGGTTGAGGTGGGAGAACTGTAAGGAAGAAAGGGCACACCTGAGGTTTTATGACAAAAATAAATTGTTGGAATATTATTAATCCATTCAACAAGTATTTACTGTGGTATTGCAGGAAAACAAGAAATTTCCTTTCTTGGACCTAATGAAGAATGTGATATCCAGGGCATTTCACTTCTTTTCCATATTAATGCATCAAGCTGTTCTAGTTCAAGCCTCTATGGCTTTTGACCTGAATCATTGGTGATTGTCTCTTAACTAGGCTTCACACCCACCCTGCTCTTTTCCTTACCAATACACTGAGCAGAGTTAGTCAGATGAGTTTTCTAAAATACTTGAAAACTTTATTCCCTTTCTGAAAATCCTTACTTGCTCCCTGCTGCCAGGGTGTTCTGTCCCTCCTGGACACCCGAAGCTTCTCACACATCCAAGTGTATTGAGGACGGTCTTCCCTGGCTATCTATCTAGCAACTGCTTTCTCTCCCTTTATGAACCAGCTCCAGGATCAGCGCCCCTGAGAAGCCCTCCATGTCCATCAGAGCCCAGCTGGAAATACAGAAACCACCTTCTCTATTCAAATAGAGTGAATTTAGTATAGGGCATTGGTTTCCAGGTGAAGGAAAAACCAGGGGACAGTGAGGCAAAGCAGAGATTAGCACCAGCAAGAAGCTGCTACCACTCCCAGGCTGGAGGTGCAAACAGGTTACCAGATCCCAGGGGCTGGGATCGCCCTGCCGAAGCTAGATCCCAATGGGCCTGTTCAGTAGGAGGTGGGGTTATGGCAGAGACACAGATGCTTTGCAGATTTTGAAAACAGCACTCCAGGCAGGGAAGGAAAGAGAGATACCCTGACTCTCCCTCTCTCCCATCCTCCAGTCTGTCACCATTGCCTCTCATTGGTTGAACCAGCCAGAAGCCAGCTGACACTGGTCTGCAGGAGTTCCCTACTCCCACCCACAAAACAGAGCAAAGCCAAGGAAGAGTGAGGAATGGGGCTGCTCTCTGTCCTGAGTCCCTTAGGCAGATTGTCATAGTCTCTTCTCTGCTCCCTCAACTCTGCCCCATCTTTTTTATAGCCCTGATATACTAGGCTGTGATTTCTGTGTTTTTAAGTCTGTTTTCCTTAAAGGATTGTGTAATTGCAAGGGGTTAGACAATGGCCTATTCATCTTGGTATCCTCAGTTCCTGGCATAGTTCACAGTACATAACAGATATTTACTTTCTGTTGGATATCTACTAAAAGGAAACTCCTAGAGTCACCTCTAGCTAGCCCTCCTCTTCCATCTTCTTGCTTGATTCATGTACCTTGACTGAACTCTCAGCACTAAAGAATGAATAAGAAGGAGCTTGGGGTCCACTCAACTCTCTGGGTCTGCAATTCATAGCCTTACATTTAAATGCACCCAACAACAAATCACAATAATAATTTATACTCAGAGCACCATCAACATATTAACCTTCTACCTTCCCATAGCTACATGAAAATTATCCATGTAAATTCCCTCCAAATCTCAAGACACCATCCCTCCACCACCCAAGATGTTTCTAGGCCACCTCTCCCTGCTGTTAATCAGTGTGTGCTCAGGGTAAACAAACTAATTTTAAAATCAGCTTAAGCAAAACATAATTAGGAAGATAAATTAGCTGCCCCCCCCCTAAATTGCATAATGAATGCCCAAGGAGAAATTTTTATTATCTACCATTTCTATTATCTGTGTAACATTTTCTCTTCCATCATTGTAGATGATACTCAGCTGACAGTGTAGAGAAATACCACAGAACTTCACTTCTGACCTTGACTGTCTGTACAATGATTACCAAAGGAGAAAACTGGCTATTTGTGTTTTTGTTTTTCTTATCTTGAATTTATAACACCAGCCTAGTTGGAGAGGGAAAGAGGTCTATAATTACAGTCAGACAATCAGGGTTCAATTCTTGGCTCTGATTTATTGCTGTACAATCATGGACAAGTTAGGTCAACTCTGAAAAATCAGTTTCTTCATATGTTAAATAAGGAGGATGATAATGCCTATCTCATGGACAATCACAGCCACACATTCTTCCTCTCTGGCTCTAAGCCCTTCATAAGAATTGATTCCTCTAATCTTTGCCATGAATGACTTACCGTTATTTTTTATTTTACACATAAGGAAACAGGCAAAAAGATCAAGTAACCTCCTCAAAGGGCTGTTGTATAAAGTGAGTGTGATTTTGTACATTGAGTGTGATTTGTACATTTTGTACATTAAGTAATTGTTTAAAACATAGTAGGTGCTCGATCAATTTTTTCCTTTACAAGCCCCCTGCCCAACCCATCCCCCACCAAAATAACTAGTGTGTATAGAAATTGGTTTGTTATTGAAGTTCCTTTGATAAGAGGCCTGGATCCTTCATTCCTAGTTTTGCATTCCCTGTACTGTGTAAAATGAAATATCAGACCGTATCAGCAGCTACCAATCAGTGGCCTATGAGAGGAATCCGGCCTGCAGTTACTTTTGCTATCTTGCATAATATTTATATTCAAAGTTTTTTTAATGTTTATTTATTTTTGAGAGAGAGACAGAGAGAGGAGTGCAAGCAAGGGAGAGGCAGAGAGAGAGGGAGACACAGAATCTGAAACAGGCTCCAGGCCCTGAGCTGTCAGCGCAGAGCCTGACACGGGGCCTGAACTCACGAGCCGCGAGATCATGACCTGAGTTGAAGTCAGGTGCTCAACTGACTGAGTGAGTCACCCAGGTGCCCCAATATTTATATTTTTTAAAAGTAGTTGCTAACATTAAAAAATCAGTAGGTTTCTGTCTGTTTGTCTCTCTCTCCCACACACACACTCACTCACTCACTCACTCACTCGGCTTCTCTTGAAAAACCAACTCATATGGCCACGTGGACTCTTACTCCCACAGGTCAACATTCATTTCAAGTTGACTGTGGCCACCTCCTTTCACACGGGACACAGATTTCCCAGTTTGCCATAGTCCCCACTTCTCACAGCTTCTTGCAGACATACGGGTCTTTCTCCTTTCCATCACTAAGAGTCCATGATTCCCTGACACCTGACAGCACTTCCCAGAGGAAGCATCCACTGTAGGGCACCATAGTTTTTCACTGAATGCTATTGTCACCCAATTCATTCCAATTTAATTAGGACTTACCCCTCACTACCATTTTTTTAGGCTTAATTATTTGAGACATAGAGAGAGCACAAGTGGGGGAGGGGCAGAAAGAGAGAGGGAGACAGAATCCCAAACAGGTTCCACAACCCCTTTTTAAACTGAAAGTCCTGCATCCAGGAACTCCTTGGTCCCAGGCAAACCAGGCTGGTCATTCTGTGTCACACCACAAGATTAGCCCCACAGTGGGCCCTCCCATCTGGGACATGATGATGCCCTCCTCTGGGACATTGCTTCTGAGTCTCCTTGGGCAACTGTGCAGTGCTGAAAGAGCATGTATCTGTGGGGGGAACTGGGGTGGGCTGAATGAGAGAGCCTAGACCTTGCTATATGACTAGTTCTCCTGATGGGGCTTTGTATGACCTTAGGTGGGTCATTTTGTCTCTGGATCTCTCTGCTCTGCTTTTCATTCATTCACCAAATACTTACCAAATGCCTTCTATATGCCAGGCACCATTCAAGGCACTGAGGTCACAAGAATGAATAAGCGAGAACAGGTCTTTGCCCTTAGAGAACTCATATCTGTAAGAAGAAACAGATATTAAAACAAATAAACAATATCTGATAAAATTTCAGGTGGGGATAATGCCATAAAGAAACCACTGACCATGGAGTGTCTGGGTGTCTCAGCTGGTTAAGCATCTGACTTGGGCTCAGGTCATGATCTCATGGTCTGTGAGTTTGAGCCCTGCATCGGCTCTGTGCTGACAGCTCAGAGCCTGGAGACTGTCTTCAGATTCCGTGTCTCCCTCTCTCTCTGTCCTTCCCCTGCTCACACGGTCTCTCTCTCTCTCTGTCTCTTTCCCTTTTTCTCTCTCTCAAAAATAAATAAAACATAAACAAAAAATTAAAAAAAAAAAAAAAAGGAGACGACTAGAGAAGCAAAGGACCCGGAGGCCATCACCAATTTTGGTGGATGCTAAGGAATATCAGAAATCAAAGTTCTGCCTGGACTCCTGTTTTGAACAATATGTGATTTTCCCTTTTTTTTTTTTTAACCTTTATTTATTTTTTCAGAGAGCGAAAGAGAGAGCAGGAGAGGGTCAGAGAGAGAGGGGGCCTAGGGGCTCCAAAGTGGGCTGCACACTGACAGCAGAGAGCCCAAGGTGGGGCCTGATCCCATGAACTGTGATATCACGACCTGAGCCAAAGTCAGATGCTTAACTGACTGAGCCACCTACATGCCCCTGAATAACTGTATTTCTTAACTTTAGGATCTTTTGGTGCAAGGAATATATGTAACAATTTAATTGTTCAATTACAAAATATATCTTTCTCAGTGAAATACTGCTTTATGGCTACAATCCATATCAATATCAAATATGGTTTTCATACAGATGGATTGGAAATGTATCAAGTCAAATCCACCCAAATAACAGCACAAGGGCTGAGAAAAGAGAGAAGGCCAAGCTTATCAGCAAATCTGACATTTTATTAAACAAAGTGTAGCCGGAGTCAGAGGCCCATGTGCTAAAGCCAGAAGCAGAAAAATAAATGAATGAATGAATGAATAAACTATCCAATACCTGTTTCTCTCCCCTGAAAAGAGCTGTATACTGCCTTAAAGAAGGAAGCAACCACTTTATAACAAATTCATTAAGGGACAGCACTACAGCATGCCATTCATTCATTCGTTCATTGTACAAATATTGAGTACCTACTATATGCCAACATTGTTACTATAAATAATGAAAGAAGGTGATATTTGGTAAGTCCAAAATATTTCTCTATGTTTAAAATAGCCTTTATTTTACTTTTCTGGTTATAAAATAATAAAACGCTAAGAAATTGATTTTTATAATTTTAAAGCTTAAAAATGTAATACAAGCCATCCTTTACTAAGCCAGGGCTTTTCAACCTTGGCACTATTGACATTTGGGGATGGGAAATTCTTTGTTGTGGAGGCTGTCTTATATGCATCGTAGGATGTTCAGCAGCATCCCTGGCCTCTGCCCACTAGACGCATCAGTGTTAACACACACCAGTTGTTAACATTAAAAATGCCTCCAAGCTTTGCAAATGCCCCCAGGAGGCAAAATCTCGTGCGTGAGAAGTGCTACTGTAAGCAATCCACTTTGCTCCCACAATAGGGAGCTCAGAAATGAAGTCTTAAGGAGAGGCCCCTTTTTTCCTCCGGGCAAATAAACAGGAGATTTCCACCTGGAAGAGCCCTGGCACTGCCCTTCCCTTCTTGATGCCAACACACCAACCCTCTGGAGAAAGGCAGCACTGTCCCAAGTCTGGGAGGGGAGGACGGGCAGGCTTGGGCTCTGCTAAAGGGATCAACCAGCTTCTGAAGCTTACACTGTGTGCGTCATGGCTGCTGATCCAGGCCGTGCCCCAGCCCTGGGCTCCTCCAAATGAGCTTTGCTAACAAGCCTGAGAGAAAAGCTTCCCCTGTTTGAGGCTTACACACCCACATGTGAGTCCAGCGGTCTAAGCCAGGCAGATTAAAACTGTGCCTGTCTATCTTGAGCACTGTTACGAGCGAGTCTCCAAAGCTGGAAGCAGGGCACGCCTGCCTGTCCTTGCCCTTCTATAAGGACTTTACAAAGAGCCCATTGTGCACAACCTAATCTGAGGTAGAACTAATGCACCTGCCTACCCATTTACTCCCAGCTTTGGCTGGTTCTTCAGAGCAAACTCTAGTTGTATAGAAGCAAACATTTTGAGTTGATAGAAAATGTCAACATGAGCCCAAATCAGGCACAACGTTTGTAGGTGCCTGTAATCTGGGTCCTGGCTGCTTAGAACAAAAGGGAAATTAGTCTCGTGTGTTATAACTTAGTAAACTCAGATTCAACGGTTCTCAGTCACAAAAAACAGAGCTGAAGAAACAGGGAGAGGGTAAGAGAATCCAGGTTCTGCTTTTATTCACTAATTTCCTAAATATTTGTTGAGTCCCCGTCATATGCCCAACACTGTGCTCTATACGTGGGGAGAACTCAGCTTTAGATGGAAAGTTTACGGGCCACTCTTCAGCTCCAGCTGCTTGTTGTCATAATTATCTATAAGTCAGTTTTGCAAGATCTTCTGAATTTCCAAGAGAAACCAGGAAACATGATTTTTATGTAAAACTTTTTAAGTTTTAAGCATAGATTAAAATTTTAAAACAAAAACAGAACAAAAAAATCCCTTGAGGACAAATCCAGTTTCCAAGGCTTCTAGTGTAGAGGCAGTGAGAAGTAGTGGTTAAGAGTGAGGTACTCTGGGGGCATGTGGATTTCAACTCAGGTCATGACCTCACAGGTTCACAGGATTGAGCCCCGGCGTAGGTCTCTGTGCTGACAGTGTGGACTCTACTTGGGATTCTCTATCCTCCTTCTCTTTCTGCCCCTCCCCTGCACACGCACACTTTCTCTCTCCTGCTCTCTCTCAAAATAAAAAAATAAACTTTTAAAAAAAGAGTGAAGTACTCTGTGATGAACACTGAGTAATGTATAGAATGGCTGAACACCTGAAACTAATATAATACTGCATGTTGATTATCTTGAAATTAAAATTACAAACTTAATTTTAAAAAAGTGACATACTCTGGCTCTACCTCTTGCTTCCTGTGTGACCTTGGGCAAGTTATCTAAGCTCTTTGTGCCTGTGCCTTACTCTCCTCATGTGTAAAATGAGTATGATAAAGCATATTGTAGATTTAAATGTGAAAATACATGTACACGCCTGATCTATAATATCTCAGTAAATGTGAACTATCATTTTTTTAAGTTTATTTATTTATTTTGAGAGAGAGTGTGAGCTGAGGAGAGGCAGAGAGAGAGAGAGAGAGAGAAAGAGAGAGAGGCTCAAGCAGGCTCTGAGCTGTCAGCACAGAGCCTGATGTAGGGCTCAGTCCCACAAATCGTGAGGTCATGACCTGAGCTGAAATCAAGAGTTGGACGCTTGACTGACTGAGCTACCCAGGCACCTTGTGAACTACTAGTTTTATAGGTCATTTGCTACAACAGGAATCTTTTACAGCAGCCTTGAGAACATTTAATCACCGTTCATGTATATCCTGGGACAGGAAGCTCATGACTTCTTAGGGAATGCCAGTTGTATAACAACCCCCATTGATGGCTTAATCCGATGTATGTTCATTTATTGCTCATGTCCCAGTCCAATGTAGTCAACACAGAGAGTGCTCTATTCTACTCCATGCCCTTTGAATCCATTTACCTCCTATCTGGTGGCTTTACCATCCCCAAGGACCTTCCCAGAATCCTCTCCTGGGTTCTCTGCTTTCAGCCAGCTAAGAGAGTGAAAGAGAAAAAGAGAGAAATTGAGAGAATATCAGGTGTATTTCATCTGCACATTATAATTTGCTAGAACCCTGTTACATGGCCCCAATCTAATTGTAAAGGAAGTTAGAACATGAAGTGTTCCTCTGCATCAAGGAAGAAAAACTAGCATCGGTGAACTTCTAAACAATCTCTGCCATGCTATGCATTCATAGAAACACAATTATGCAAACTTAAAATGTTATCTGTTTGTCCCTGGCTTGTCCTTCTTTGCAACATGTCCAGGAGAGCAGGAAGACACAAGTGTGGGAACAGATAGGTTTGGATTTGAAACTCAGTTTCTATACTTGCTCAGTCCAATACTATGGACCTTGGGCAAATTCCTTTAAGTCTCTGTGTGTCAGTTTCCTCATATGAAAAATGAAGATTGTCATTACCTCCCTGGGTTGTTGTAAGGATGGATAAGTTAATGTATGTATTAGCATACTACATAATATCTGGTGTATAACCTAGAAGGTGCTCATTTAATGCTGGTCTCCTCTTTCACATGAATGGTATCCAAGTATTTAAAGATGACTATGATTATTTCTGTTAAGTTTTCTTTTCTCATAGTTTCATCAGCTAGTTTCATTATTTTTATGTGAGAACCTTTCTTGAATCATAATATTTATTCATGGCCATCACATGTTCCTTGGGGGAAAAAAAAAACAAAAGATAAAATAACTATCACTGTAATCCCTACACTCAGACACAACTTCTGTGAATGTGTGGGGTGGATTCTCCCAGACATTTTTGTTAGAGGCTCTGTAGCACACTCACTGTCCTGATGACCAATTCATGGAAATATCCCAGTTTGTCCAGGGACAACACATGATACCTGCCTTAGTTTAGGTTTCTCTGAATGCAGACCCTGAAACAAGATTTGGGTGCAGAAAATTTAGGGGGGGGGATGTTATCTTAGGAAACACACATGAAGGAAAGGGGCAAGAGAGAAAAGTCAATAAATGAGTGGGTTACAGTTTGGGAAACGGGTTCAATCCCACAGGGGGCTCTGAGGAACCATGCAGAAGTCATCTTAGAATTGTCCCATTCTATGCCCTGCAAGATGGAAAGGTCGGGCCATTTATCCATGAGATCCTGCTCTTATTGGTTTAGGGCTGCCTCCAACCAGGGGGTATTAACTGCCTTGAAATTATAGGTTGTGTCTACGTGTAGCTGAGCAGGCTTTCCAGGCTTCTAGAATGCAAAGGTGAAAGACACTGTGATATGATCTTGTATGGACACTGGCAAAGTCCATGGCAATGTTCATGCCACAGCTGTGTTGAAATCTGGGGGCTGAAGGATGTGGCTCAATACATCATAACCTGTGCTACAGAGCCTCTAACAAAAATGTCTGGGAGGATCCAGCCCACACATTCACAAAAGTTGTGTCTGAGTGTAGGGATTACAGTGATAGTTTTTTTATCTTTTGATTTTTTTTTCCCCCAAGGAACATGTGATGGCCATGAATAAATATTATGATTCAAGAAAGGTTCTGACTGGTGCAGAACAGAAGATATAATAGTTCACTAAAAGCAGACTAAGGATTAAAAAAAAGAAGTAAAACTGCTTCTATTCATAGATGACATCATCCTGTCCATAGACAATCCCAAGGAACACAGGTGCCTGGATGGCTCAGTCAGTTGAGCATCTGACTCTTGATTTCAGCTCAGGTCATGATCCCACAGTCATGCGGTTGGGGCCCACAATGAATATAGAGCCTGCTTAAGATTCTCTCTCTTTCCACCCTCTTCCCCTTGCCTTCATTCGCTCTCTCTCTCTCTAAAATAAAAAATAAAAAAAAGTAAAATATCAAAAAAAAAAAAAAAAGAAAAAAAAGAAAACCCCTGGGGCGCCTGGGTGGCTCAATCAGTTAAATGTCCAACTTTGGCTCAGGTCATGATCTTGTGGTCTGTGAGTTCGAGCCCCGCATTGGGCTCTGTGCTGACAGCTCAGAGCCTGGAGCCTGCTTTGGATTCTGTGTCTCCGTCTCTCTCTCTGCCCCTCTCCCACTTGTGCTCTGTCTCTCTTGCTCTCAAAAATACATAAAACATTAAAAAAAATTTTTTTTTAAGGAAATCCCAAGGAATCCACATACAAAATGACCAGAATTAATAAATGAGTTTAGCAAAGTTGCAGGATACAAGATCAATATTTGAAAATCAATTTTATTTCTACATTAGCAAAGACAAATCAAAAAATGAAATTAAAAATTCTATTCACAAAGCATAAGCAGAATAGAATATGTAGAAATAAATTTAATAAAAGAAGTACAAGACTTGTATGCTAAAAATTATAAGATGTGACTAAGAGAAATTAATGAAGATTCAAATAAATGGAGAGAAACTCCCCATTTATGGAATTGGAGGACTCAATATTGTCAAAATAGAAACTCTTCCCAAATTGATCTATATATTCAACACAATCTCTCTCAAAATCCTAATAGTTTTTTATTTTATTTTTTGTCTTTTTTTTAAAGTATATTTTTTTTAGTAATCTCTATACCCAGTGTGGGGCTTGGACCCACAATCCCAAAATCAAGCATTACATGCTCTTCTGACTGGGCCAGCCAGGCACCCTCCCCCACAATAGCTTTTTAAACAGAAATTGACACAATGATCCTAAAATTTATATGGAGATGCATAGTATAGTCAAAACAATTTTGAAAAAAAGATGGAAAACTTATATTACCTGATTTCAAATCTACTATAATACTATGAATTGACACAGTGTGGTATTGGTGCAAAGACAGACATATAGTCCAGTGGATGAGAACTGAGACTATAAAACTTCTAGCAAAAAACATAAGAGAAAATCTTGAGAACTTTGGGTTGGGCAAAGAGTTCTTAGATATAACTCCAAAACATGACACTTAAAAAGTGATAAACTGGACTTCACCAAAATTAAACATTTGTACTTTAAAATATCATTAAGAAAAAAATTTTTTTAATATGTTTATTTATTTCTGAGACAGAGCGGGGCACAGCATGAGCGGGGGAGGGGCAGAGAGAGAGGGAGACACAGAATCCGAAGCAGGCTCCAGGCTCTGAGCTGTCAGCACAGAGCTTGACGCGGGGCTCAAACTCACAAACCGTGAGATCATGACCTGAGTCGAAGTCAGTACCTCAACTGGCTGAGCCACCCAGGCGCCCCAAGAAAAAAAATTTTTTAAACACACTACAGACTAGGAGAAAATATACAGAATCATGGACCTTATTATTAAGGACCATACACAGAAGAAATAAACTCTTAAACTCAGTAGCAAGACAATCCAAATTTTTTCTTTTCTTTTTTTTAAATTTACTTATTTATTTTCTAATTTACATTCAAGTTAGCTAGCATATAGTGCTATAATGATTTCAGGAATAGATTCCAGTGATTCATTGCCTATGTATAACACCCAGCGCTCATCCCAACAAGTGTTCTCCCTAATGCTCCTTACTCATTTAGTCCATACCCCCACCCACAACCCCTCCAGCAACTCTCAATTTGTTCCCTGTATTAATGAGTCTATTATGTTTTGTCTCCTTCCTTGCTTTAATATTATTTTTGCTTCCCTTTCCTTATGTTCAACTGTTTTGTATCATAAATTCCTCATATGCGTGCACTTATATGATATTTGTCTTTCACTGACTGCCTAATTTCACTTAGCATAATACCCTCTGGTTCCATCCATACAGTTGCACATGGCAAGATTTCATTCTTTTTGATTGCTGAGTAATATTCCATTGTGTATATATATTATATACACATGCACACATGCCACAGCTTCTTTGTCCATTCATCTGTTTATGGACATTTGGGCTCTTTCCATACAATTGTTGATAGCACTGCTATAAACATTGGGGTGCATGTGTCCCTTTGAAATAGCACACCTGTATCCCTTGGATAAATACCTAGTAGTGCAATTGCTGGGTCGTAGGGTAGTTCTATTTTTAATTTTTTGAGGAATCTCCATACTATTTTCCAGAGTGGCTGCACCAGTTTGCCTTCCAGCGATGCAAAAGAGATCCTCTTTCTCTGCATCCTTGCCAACATCTGTTGTTGCCTGAGTTGTTTATTTTAGCCATTCTGACTGGTGTGAGGTGGTATCTCATTGTGGTTTTAATTTGTATTTCCCTGAGATGAGTGATGTTGAGCACTTTTTCATGAAGACAACCGAATTTTTAAATGGGCAAAAGATTTGAATAGATACTTCACTAAAGAAGGTATATGGATTTCTAATAAGCATGTGGAAACTTAATCAAATCAATAGTCAGTAGGGAAATGCAAATTAATACTACAATGAGATTCTACTTTACTGAAAGAGCTATGATGTAAGAGAAGAAATACCAAGTATTGGTAAGGATGTGAAAAAAACTGGGACCTTCATACACTGTTGATAGGTGTAAAATGTTACAGACACATTGTAAAATAGTTTGACAGTTTCTTTAAAAGTTAAACATACATTGATCATACAACCTAGTGATTCCACTCTTAGGAATCTACCCAAGAGAAATAAAAACATATGTCCACATCAAGACTTGCACGTGAATAGTCATAACAGCATTATTCATAACAGTCAAAAAACTGGAAACAACCCAAATATCTGTTAGCTGACAAATGGATAAACACAATGTAGTACAACCACACAAGAGAATATAGCACTCAGCAGCCAGGGTGAACTTTTGAAAGTGCAAACTAAACTTGTGATTTTAAGGTTAAAAATATAAGAGAATTGTACTAACTTTGTTAATAGTTTTAAAATATGTAAGACTAGGTGTGCCTGGGTGGCACAGTCCATTGAATGTCCGACTTCAGCATAGGTCATGATCTCATGGTTTGTGAGTTTGAGCCCCACAGCAAGCTCTCCGCTATCTGCATGGAGTCCACTTTGGATCCTCTGTCTCCCCCCCCCCCCGCTCTCTCCCTCTTCCCTAATCTCTCTTTCTCTCAAAATAAATAAAACATCTAAAAAATATGTAAGACTACATAAGTTTATATGATGTTATACTTTGGTACCTGTATAAGTCATTTTGGAGCTGACACATATTGTTGCTGATCTGCTGACTTATCTCATTGGTGTGAAGCAGCATCTGGGCTTGCAATTACTCTATCTACTTCTTTGGATTCTCTTTCCGTTTTCCCCACTCCTATGTATGTGTTTAGACAAAGGAACCCAGTTTCTACAGGATAGCCATGTGAACAAGGTCAAAGGCAACAAGAACAAATACAGATTTCAATCTGTCCTGATGGGACAGTATTCCTTATGTTCATGAGATACAAGCCTGCTTGTGATCTTACCTTCCTACCTACCTGCCTACAGACTTCAAATGTTTGACAAGAGTTGGATCTGCTTCCAAGTTCATGTAGCTATTAGAGCACTTAGTTTCTTGCAGGCTGTCAGATTGAGACCCTCCTTTTTTTTTTTTTTAATGTTTATTTATTTTTGACAGAGAGAGACAGAGCATGAGCTGGAGAGGGGCGAAGACGGAGACACAGAATGTGAAGCAGACTCCAGCCTCTGAGCTGTCAGCACAGAGCCTGATGCAGCGCTTGAACTCACAAACCATGAGATCATGACCTGAGCTGAAGTCTGCTGCTTAATCGACTGAGCCCCCCAGGTGCCCCAGAGAACCTCATTTTCTGGATGACTGTCATTTGGAGGCTGCCTTCAGGTCTTTGCAGCCTGGCCCTCTCCATATGGCAACTTGCAACATGGCAGCATCCTCCTTCAAAGTCAGCAAAGGACAGAGGGTCTTCTAGCAAGGTGGATTACAATCTTAAGTAGTGTAATCATGTACAAATAATCACACACATCCCATCTTCTTTGCTAAATTCTACTAGTTAGAAGCAAGTCACAGGTTCCATTAACACCCCAGGAGAGATCACACAAGGGTTAAACCAGGAGGGGCTCCTGGGTGGCTCAGTCAGTTAACTGTCTGATTTCGGCTCAGGTTATGATCTCTGGGTTCGTGGGTTTGAGCCCTACACTGGGCTCTGTGCTGACAGCTCAGAGCCTGGAGCCTGCTTCAGATTCTGTGTCTCCTTCTCTCTCTTCCCCTCCCCTGCTCATGCTCTATCTCTCTCTGTCTCTCAAAAATAAATAAACGTTTAAAAAAAAAACAACCCAGAGGTGGGAAATGTAAGGCTATCCATCACAGTCCACCCTCTGATCCCCAATGATTTGTGTCCCTCCCACATAAAAAAAATACATTTACTCCCTCCCAAATTCCTCAAGAATCCCATACCATTACAGCATGTGCTTAAAGTCTACAATTTTATTACCTAAATCAGGTTCGGGTATGGATGAGGCTCTTAGGTATAGCTACTCTCAATCTACAAAACTAAAGGCAAGCTATCTGGCTTCCAACACATTCAACATACAATGGAGGAACAGACACAGTAAAATAGTTACAGACATTCCATTTAAAAGGGAAGGGTAGGGGCGCCTGGGTGGCTCAGTTGGTTGGGCGTCCGACTTCGGCTCAGGTTATGACCTCGCGGTCCGTGAGTTCGAGGCCCGCATCGGGCTCTGTGCTGACAGCTCAGAGCCTGGAGCCTGTTTCAGATTCTGTGTCTCCCTCTCTCTCTGACCTTCCCCCATTCATGCTCTGTCTCTCTCTGTCTCAAAAAAATGAATAAACGTTAAAAAAAATAAAAAAATAAAAGGGAAGGGGAGGAATAGAAGGTAAAAAGGAATTAAGGAGTTACCAGTTCAAAGCAGTGTTGAAATTCAGCCTAGCGAATTCCTGCCAGAGCTCCTTGATTAGATTTCAAGGCCTGGGAATAATCCACTCTTTGGTTAATAGCTCTTGGTTCTGCCGTCAGAGTCATCTTTCCTTTTTCATGAAAGGTAGCACGTGCTTGCAGGTGCGTCCTGCCGGTATAATTATGGAGATCTAATAGCCTCCTTTGATTGTGTATTCTTTCTGTCCCATTCAGTTTAAGTTGGCGGTGCTTTTGCTGACATAAATTTCTCAAATACATTGTGAGTCTCCTGTCAATTTCCCCTTGCACAAAAGCAACATTTACTGTTCTTTTTGAGACATGCCCTCCTTCACCCAGGATAAGGATGCAGAGATGGTTAAAGGACAACTCACACTTGGAAAGGTCCTAATGTTGGACAAGTTATATGGGGCATACCCCTGATCTCTGGAGGGGACCCTTTGTGACTGACTACTCTTCTGATCCTCTGGTCTTCCTGAGGTTTTAATAAAAGCTTGTACAATCACTACCTGGCTTTTGCTCTAGGCCAAGGCTTTTCTCTAGGCCACAAGCTTGAAAGTCATTTCCTAATTCTAACATCTTTTGCCATTCAGAGAGACTAAGAATTTTTAAAGTCATCAAGTCCTGGTTCCTTTTTGTTTACAGTTCTTCTCTCAATTTTTCTTTCTCCCCTTGCATTTTATGATGGGCAGCAAGAAGTACCTTCAACACTTTGCTTGAGAATCTTAGCTAGATAGCCCAGTTCATTACATACTTGTTCTGTTTTTCCCATAATTGCAGGAGAGAATTTTGCTACATTTTCTGTTACCAACCAACAAGAAAGCCTCTTCCTGAAGTTTCCAATGACATGTTTCTTATTCCCTTTTGAGCCCTCACTGGCAGCATAGTCCAAGTTTGAGTTTCTGCTGACAGTCTATTCAAGGCAACTTAGGCTTTCTCTATCATGCTCCTCAAAAATTCTTCCAGCCTGTAAACAGTGCCAGAATCACTCTTAATGGTTTACGTATTTGTTACAGCAGCACTGGACTTTCAAAATAGAACCTGACAGTCTATTCAAGGCAACTTAGGCTTTCTCTATCATGCTCCTCAAAAATTCTTCCAGCCTGTAACCAGTGCCAGAATCACTCTTAATGGTTTACGTATTTGTTACAGCAGCACTGGACTTTCAAAATAGAACCTTGTGTTTCTAAGTTTAATTGATTATATCTATTAGAACTTTAAATACATGGGAAGGTTCTGTATGTTTGTAAGAAATTTCAAAACCCATCAACTCCTTCCTGAGCTACCCAGTGATGATAAAAGAGGTATTATTTGCTTTAGAATCTGACAAAGGTACTATATCATCAGGAAAGTAAAGAAATACATATTTTAAAGAGATACTCTCTATCCTCTGTAAGAGTCCAAGAATACTTATGAGAGTAAGTATAGTGATAAAGAAGAAATAAGTTTAAATATATAAGTACTTCATAACAGTTTAAGTTTAAATATAATAGTAACTTTTGTAATCCTTGTGATGTTTCACTTGCTTGTGTTTCTGCTTTTTTTTTTTGTAAGTTTATTTATTTATTTATTTATTTATTTATTTTTTTAGAACAAGTGGGGTAGGGGCAAAGAGAGAGGGAGAGAGAATCCCAAGAGCCTAACGTGGGGCTAGAAGCCACCAACCATGACATCATGACCTGAGCTGAAATCAAGAGTCAGATGCTTAACCAACTGAGCCACTCAGGTGCCCCATGTGTTTCTGCTTTTTAAGGCATTTGTTGTCTTTAAAATATTCAGATATAGGATATGCATGATTGTAGGAGAATTTAATTAGTTTGGAAATTAAAGGTAAAATGTCTGGGAAGTGCAATGTCAAATTTACAAGCTTTAGTTTTATAAGAATTTGAATTTTTAGAGAAATACTGCTTAATCCACTTCTATAATTAAAATATTAAGGATGAAACAAGGTACAGATAGCAGCCCAACTGTGCCTCTTGATGTACAGAAGTCCCCTGAAACACTAAAGAATTTAATCAGATGGTGGAGCTCCAGAAAGATTCGTGGAGGAGACCTGGAAAGCAGCGGAATGGAGACATGAGTCAGAACCCGGTACCAGTCGCTGTTCAACCCCAGAGCGGGGAGGGCGGCTCTGCAATGCCGCTGTCCTGACTCCCTCTAGCGGCTCAAACAGCAAAGCCCGCCTTCCCTGAGCACCAGGAAAAAGATGCTTGCTTCTAGGGGCATCTCGCTCTCCAACAAGTTTCATTTGATTAGCGAGACCCAACAACAACAATAACAACAACAGGCCCAGAAATGTCTTCTGCCAAGGTTCTGGTGAGCTATTCATTCACCCTTTCCACAAACACTCCCTGCGTCACTAGGCGCCGCAATCTGCTCTGAGTTATCTCTAATGATGACACAATGCTTCCTTCTTTTCAGCCCGCGGCTCTATCCCTGCAACCTGTACTCACTGGCTCTGCGTTTGCCCTCTGGAGCTGCACAGCAGCCTATCTTCCACCTGACAGCCTTCCAAATATTGGAAAACAGCCTCCTGTCACCGCACCCTCCCCCACTGCCTTTAAAACGCTTATCTTCTCCAAGCCAACACCCTAGTTCCTTCAACTGCTCTTCCTTTGACCCACTTTCCAGTTTCTGTTCCAGTTACTTTCCTCTGAAGGCATTTCTAGTTTGTCAACATCCCCTGAAAATGCACTGACTGTAAGAACTGCATCCACTCCCTGGGAAGTGACCCACCTGTCCCACATGTTGGGGTTCGGGGGCGGGGAGGTGCTGCCACCACCTTCCTGATACATACCACAACCACAGTTCAGTGCTCTTTGGAGCAGCTTTGTCAAATGATGAACAGAAAGCTGAGATTTCTCCTGTCTGGATTTTCCCCACATGAGGCAAGTTCACACTTGCCTTACTTTACCCGCTTTGTAGCCCTGAAGCATTTGCTGTAGTTGGGCAGAACTCCTCAGTTTCCCAAATAATAATATATGCCAACAACAGAAGGCAGATGGCCAGGTCTGGGTGAGCTTTACCTGCCAGTGACCAGAGAGCTCAAAAAACCCCTCAAGAATGACAGCCTCCCTTGTGAGATTGAAGCTTGGCAACCCAAGAATGGGTTCTTATCTTCAGGATGGGGACATCTGACTAGCCTAAATCCCTTCTGCTGTAGTTTAAATTCATTTTCTCTCATACTGCTCTGTGGGGACACAGAGGGGAAAAAAAAGACTTGGTGTCAATAATGTAATATCTCTTTATAGTTTCAAGACTGATATTCAGTCTACTCACACCTCTCTTCTCTGAACTAATGTAGACTCTTCCCTGAAGGGCTATTTTTCAAAACCTTTCAACATTTACTTTGTCTCCCCTGGCTCCTTTCCAATGTCTCTGTAACATCCTCCACTTATGGGCCCCAGGACTGAACAGTATGTTTTAATGACTGATATTGGCTATAGATTAAGAATTATATCTGTGAAAATATTTCCATTATAGCATAGCTCATTGTTACTAAGATTTATATCCCTAAGGAGTCTCTGCTTGGCATATATAAGTTATGTTTCTAAACTTTCTTTGTAGATCAGATATCTGGGCACAGTTTTCCACAGAAACAATGTTATATCTGGTACTTACTTGAGCTCCCAGCCCAGGCAACAAAAGCCAATTTAATTCACAGAGCAATACTGACATCAGGCTGAATTTACATAATAAGAATTCCCTAATCTTAAGAATAAGAGACACAGGTAGATAGAATGGGAATTTCTTCCTCGGTTTCTCATCAGAGGCTGCTGTTTGGGAAAATTTGAAATGGGAAACTCTTAACTTTGGGTATTTCCTTCCTTCTTTTCTGGCCTTCACCCACCTCTTTGGGTCCTTATCCCAGTATCCTGTTCCCAATATCCTAGTGTTACCCAAAGTCTCCTATGGTGCTGCCTAGATCTCCCCACATCCCCCAATTCTCCCTGCTTCAACACAATCCTAGTTCCCCTCTCCCACAACACAAGCATCCGTTCTTCTAGTGAAGCTAAACTCAGGTAGGTGTTAGGATGACAGGCATCTCATTGAGCCAATTGCCATGAATGAGTTCTCAATAATGTCTCTGGTTTTAAATGGATAGCTTATGGGCACCTGGGTGGCTCAGTTGGTTAAGTGTCCAACTCTTGGTTTAGGATCGGGTCATGATCTCACGGTTCATGGGTTCGAGCCCCGCCCTGTGTCGGGTTCTACACTGACAGTGTGGCACCTGCTTGGGATTCTCTCTCCCTCTCTCTCTATTTCTCCCCCCTCTTCCTGCCTCTCTCCCACTTGTGCCTACTCTTTCTCTAAATTAAATAAACAAAGAATAAATAAATAAATGGGTATCTTAGTTATCCACAAGATTCTCATTTGTGCAGTGTCAGGAAATGAAAAATACAGGTAATGTAAGGGAAGATTTTAGTGAATATGGAAGCCATTATGGTAGATATGCTTGCTCTGCCTTACTTGGGAGTCTATTCTAAATGTTACCTGCTTTCCACAGATTCTCTCCTTCCTCCATTTCTGAATCACAGATCAAATGCTCCAGATTGTTTTTCAGCAGTTACAAGATTAAAAAAAATTTTTTTTGAGAAATTGCCATCCTTTTGAGAAAGTTAGTGAAAGCAACCAGACCCCCTCTTAAAAAATTTACATACTGGGGCGCCTGGGTGGCTCAGTCGGTTGAGCGTCCGACTTCAGCTCAGGTCACGGTCTCACAGTCCGTGAGTTCGAGCCCCGCGTCGGGCTCTGGGCTGATGGCTCAGAGCCTGGAGCATGCTTCCGATTCTGTGTCTCCCTCTCTCTCTGCCCCTCCCCCGTTCATGCTCTGTCTCTCTCTGGCTCAAAAATAAATAAACGTTAAAAAAAAAAATTGAAAAAAAAATTTACATACTGTAGGATTCCATTTGTATAAAATTCTAGAAAAAGCAAACTAATCTATAGTGATAGAAAGCAGATCAATGGTTACTCAAGTTCAAGGGAAGAGGGAGAAATGGGTAACAAAGGGGCTTAAGGAAACTTTTGCGTTGTCTTGACTGTGGTAAAGGTTTCACGGGTAAATACCCGTCAAAATTTATCACACTGTACACTTTAAATATATGTAGTTTATTGTACAGCAAGTATACCTCAGTAAAATTGTAAGAAAGGGAAAAATGCGAAGAGCCTAATCTATATGCACATATTTTTCACTCCAGAATTGAAATTTTTTGTTTATCATATTTGCCTCAAGTGTTGTTTATATAAAAGAAATTAAATAAAACAGATTATAGTGATGTCCCTAACCACAGTTCCATTTCTTCACCCCAATCCTTTGAAGTAACTATCAGGAATTCAGTGTGTATCCCAAACAGTTCATTTTTAATAACTTCATATGCATACATATGTATTCTCAAGCAATATATATTATTTCTGTGTGCTTTAAAATTTACATAAATGGAGGTGCCTGGGTGGCTCAGTCAGTTAAGCGTCCTGCTCTTGATTTCGGCTCAGGTCATGATCTCACAGTTCGTGGGTTTGAGCCCCGCATTAGGCTCTATGCTGACAGTCAAGAGCCTGCTTGAGATTCTTTCTCTCCCCCTCTACCCTTCCCCCACTCACGCTGTCTCTCAAAATAAACAAACATTTAAAAATTTACATAAATGACAACATGTATATTTTATTCCACAAATTTCTTTTTTCTTACAAGTCGACATCATGTAGAGATAGAGATATTTTACATATGGATATATTATGTTATAGTTAGGTACAATCCATTCCTTCAAATAACGTTACAATAATTCATATCATAATACAATATTGTAATTAATATCACAATACACTATGGGTATTGTGATAATTCCTATCACAATATAATGTGAATAAATCACATTTTATTTACCCATTTCCTCTCTGACAGGCATTTCAGTTGTTTTCAATTTTTCATAATTATAAGCAATATTGCAAGAAGCTGCAAGGTTTTTAAAACAAGTCGCACGGGATTGGCAGTAGGAGTTACTGGGTAGTGACCACCAAGTAGACATACACATAGGTTTTCTAGGAGTCAAATGTTGTTAAGGCAAATGTCCGGCTTCAAGGGTCTATGGACTGCACAAAAATAGCCAAAGTTGGATATGACCCTGTCCCCAGACAGCAGCTTAACAAAGCAGTTCTGTGATGTATCCTGCAGAGCTGGAGATGATTCAGAGGACACTCTGGTGGCTGACAAGTTTAAATCTGACTTGGATACAATAGGAATCTGAAGCAGATGACCTTCCATGAAGCAGGTGGGGCAAATGCCTTTAGCAACAAGCATGGGCCATTCACTGTATCCATTGCTATTTAAATTCTTGAGCATTTAATGTTGAACATCATACAGAGTATGTTCACTGCTTCTAGGTTATTAAGTTTGATATGTATGTATTAAACCTACCTTGTTTACAGCATTATTCGCATCCTTCTGTGTGTAATTTTTACTTTCTTGACTTCGTCTCAGTGGAGCAGGTTAAAACCTCCATTACTATTGTGTTTCCAAAATTTTTTGCTTTGTATATTTTGATACATTGTGATTCAGCATATACATATTCCCAAATGTTATGTCTTTGTTGTGAATTTTACCTTTCATTATTATAAAATTGTATCTCAAGAGTGTGGAGGGAGAACATCCGGCAATCCAGCGGACTGAGACGACGCAAAAAAGTTCTGCTTCAGCTACTATTATTATCACAGAGAAACACTGGACAAAATAGTTCTATATATAACTGAGAGAACAGGAACTCTGATTACAGAACCAAAGAGGGAACTCAGACTGGCAGTAAATAAGGGCTAAGACCACAGTAGCCTGTGCAGGGTTGGGATCAACTCTAGGGCCTAAGAGCTCCTGGGATTTTAATACTCTTGCAAGTTAATATGTCTGGTGTGAGCAGACGACAACTGGAATTGAGCGCTCTTCAAAATCTGAGTTGCTAAGTGCTATGCTGTTGGCAAAAACAAAGTCACACAAATTCCTATGTCCTCAGGCTATAAGTGAAAACAAAAGTTCATCCAGAAAAACTTGAAACCAAGCCAGTGCCATATATTGACATGAGTTCTGAATTTTCACTGTGAGAAAGAAATATCAAGCTGAGAAAAAAAACATAAAAGCTGGTTGAGAACTGGTGATATATCTAGGACTTGAGCAGAAACAAACTTACAAACACAGTCAAGGGACAATCTAACAACCCCCAAGGCACACAGTTCTTCTCCAGGGAGAAAATGTCCATGCTGAATATAAGCTCTTAAGAAAAATTACAAACTACAAGAGAAAAGCATCTTGAAGGTAGGATTACAAAATTAGGTTAGATCAGGAGATTTAATGCCCTCAAAGCTAGAGAAAATAGATCTACAGCTGACTATAAAATAAATGTGTTAAATGACTTACAAGACTTTTTTTAAAGGAAATAGAAAATATAATGAAAAATGGGAAAATATGTAAAAAGGCAGATTTAGAAAAGGTGCAAATAGTTCTTTTATAAGTGAAACTGATAGCCATTGAAAGTCAAAACTAAATAGAGATATTTAATACCTGAATAGAAAAAAGCAAATTGGAACTAAAGAAATGACTTGGAGTGCAGCAGAAATAAAAATGGAAGAAAAATGAATGAATTTAAGAATCACAAAGGACAGAATCATAAATGACAGAAAGGACATCCAATAAGAGTTGTCGAACGGGTGAAAAGAAAATGGGAAAGAGGTAATATTTGAAGAGTGGTTAGTTTTTTCAGAATTGAAAAAAGACAAAGATTTTTAGATTGATGAGTATACTAGGTCAGTATCGATTGCATAAAAAAAAAAAAACCCAAAATTCAGTGGATTAAAACAACAATCCTTTAAATCGTAATTCTGTGGAATTGAAACAACCCTTTATTTAAACCATAGTTTTGAGGGAGAACAACTTGGACTTGGCTCAGCTGAGAGGTTAGTGGGCAGATGTGGTCAGCAGGCAGTGGCCTCACTCACATAAGCTGGCTGAGAAATAAAAGGGAAGAGAATGAGGCTCAGCCCATGACGGCTCCCTGCAGGGTGTTCTCTGTTTTACTTGGCAACAGTTAAGCCAAAGCCAAGTTAGCAGCAATCGAAGGCCTCTGTGTTCCGATTTAATGTTTTGCAGCTGGGTTTTCAAATGTGCTGTTGTATGCTTGTTCTGTCCTTTTACACAGATTGTGACAGATGTTGACTTATTGGGAACAACTTGGTTTTAAGAGGGGAGTTGGAATCATTTTCGTTAATAACCTGGTATTTCTTTACCTCTGTTGCAAACCTGAAGTAGCAAATTGTTAGTTTTACCTATGACCTTCCAAATTCAGTTCAAAGTATCTAAATAAAAAATAAATCTCCTTGGTCAGTGTTAAAATTTTCTCTGCTAGGACTACAGTACTAAGACTTTTTTTTTTTTTATTGCGGTTAATGTTTAAAAGAATCAACAGGAATTATATTTACACAATCGTGTAGACTAATGGATGTGACAAATAGGAAAGCTGGGTCTGGATTGTGGGAAATAAAAACAGGTAGAAAAATTGGAAGTACAGATTAATTAAAAAGAGAAAACAAGATTTTCCTATTAGGGATTTGCTAAACCATAAGTCGCTATTCCTCTCAGCCAAGAAGTGGAAGCTAGAAAGTAATTTGTCCTTTCTAAGTAAACTCCACACTAGAATCTTTGATAAACAAACTCATAGGAAAGAAGGAAATCTTGTTAATAATCACAATAGATTTTAGAATGAGAGTAGCCTGTTTACATCTGTTCTGGAAACAATTTGTTCTGGAAAGGGCTCTCAGGCAGGTAATCCTCATACAGTTGTTCTACTCAAAATATATAAGCTATTGGGCAAAAAACTGAGTGGCAAAAGAGTAAAGTGTCACCTGTTGTAGGAAACCACTAACTTAATCCATTTAGGATTAAGGCAGGGCCAGAGGATGAGGGGTTAGGGAAGGATGGAGACAAGAAATCACTGAGGTGCTTCAGGATGAGAGGGGCTGAGGAGATGGCACCCCTAGGCTCCAAATTTCCAAGGATGGTACCTGTTTTGAATTTTCAGACTGGAGTGCCCTTGGATTTGTCATATTAGATGTTCAGATTCGTGGTTTTAAAACTCTGGTCCCTATCAATACACAAAGTCTAAGAGGCTAGGGAAGTGAAAGAAGTCTTTCCTGCTGCCTGGGAAACCATTGTTACTTTTAATAATTCTGGGGTTTCTGTGCCTTTGTTCTTATTAATATATAGATTTGGTGTCTCCCTTGGCCTTCTCAGACTTTGAAGTCTTCTCTTAGCTCTAATGATGACCAATCTCTAGCCATATGACCCCACATCTAGCATATCCTATTTTACTCCTACAGAGGAAAAACGCCCAAATTAGACAAGACCTGAAAAATGTGGAGACAAAGTAGAGCTCAAAACTAGAAAAAGAGCGTGACTCTTTGAAATTTCAGTAAGGAGGCCTTTTCTGTAGGGTACACGGAGGGCACTTTGTGACCCTGTATTTTGACCACTTATGTTTCTTCCTTTGTGTTAAGACATTGAGAGCCAATAAACAGTCTTTCCTAGGGCAGTGGCATCAAGGTAGGCCTCCCGGGCCACTAGGAGAACTGGACAGAAATTCAAATAAGCTGTTTCAACCCTGCCTCTGCCTTGGCCAGCCCATCAATACTAGCACATCTCTTCCTGTTCCTTTTTCCACATAGGACTGTGTCCACCCTCAACCCAATTACCAGTTCCCATTCCATTTTAAAAAAAAAAATTTTTTTTTAATTTATTTATTTATCTGGGGGGAGGGGGGGACAGAGAGAGAGAGAGAGAGAGAGGACCCCAAGCAGGCTCTGCGCTGTCAGCGCAGAACCAGACTCAGGGCTCGATCTCACAAAGCATGAGACCATGACTTGTGCCAAAATCAAGAGTTGGATGCTTAACCAACTGAGCTACCCAGGCACCACTGCCTCCCGTTCCACTTTGAACAGACCATTTGGAAAAGTGCTTTTTCCCAGCTTAGTCATTTTCCTGCTCTTGGTGTCCTGTCCACCTGCATCTATGGACACCTCTATTGTTAGTTCTCCCAATCCTCATAGGCCAGACTCTCCTGCAATAATCTACACAAGTTAGTTATGAACTAGGCATTTGCTCTTTTCACATGAAAAGAGCCTGGGAAGACTTGCAGTTTTAAGATGGTAGAGAAAAGACATTTTATTCTCCTCTCCCCTCTCAGCAACAAGTAAGATGAAATAGAAACACATGTGCAGCACTGATGAAACTCGTAGACGCTTCTGTTCGTAAATCATACTATATGAAGATAGAAAGTAACTGGAAGATTCCAGCCTTAGAAGAAAAGAGAAAGGTTGAAGACCTGCACCTGCAGAAAATGAAATCACCAAGAAGCAAATGGATTTTGTGCTGTAAAACCCCTGAAAAGCTCAGGTTTAAAGGCACTAGTTGGGGTGAGGCAACTGATGAAAATAAGGAGATTTGTTCCAAACCTACTTAATGAGCATTTCATTCTCACCATCAACCCAAACAAAGGGATAAAACACTTCCCTACATATATTTTTTGGGGGAAAAAATTCTAGTATGGTGGGGTTAGATCCTGGAGTAAAAATATGAATGATGGAAATGTCTCTTTCTTATTGTTCTATTATATACAGCTAAATACTTCCATCATTTTCTCTGGAGAGCTCTTGGCAGAAATCCAAATATTTTTAGATGCATATTATAACTTTCAAGTTACCAAATATTTATAAAACAGTTCATCCCTACATAACACAGATCATATTTTTCTTTCCAGCTTCCTATTACCCAGTCTCCAAACAAGTGTCCCTATGTTTTGTTCTTCTTGTGTCTATAACTCACCACTTATACCAATTTCTGATACTAATTTGAACCAATTTCTTTATACCAACAGCTATTGCCACAAAATACTACATTACAAACATCCAAAAACTCAGTGCCTTAAAAATAATTGTAATTTATTATCATTGATCTGTGAGTCACCTGAGAGTTGGTAGAGCTCAGCTGGACTCTGGCCTGCTCTGCTGGTTTAGGTTGAACGTGGCTAGGACCAATTGACTGGTTTTGTTCTATTTATTACTCATCCTCCGTGAACCAGTAGGCTAGTTATCAGCATGTTCTGCTGCTTCTGATGGCATAGTATGAGAGAGCAAGCACAACCACATAAATGCCTTTCAAGCCTCTGCTTGTAACATAGCTGGCTGCTAATATCCCATTAGCCAAAGTAAGTCACATGGCCAAACCTAGCATCAGAGCACCGGGAATTATACCCCAACCACATAAGTGGGACAGGGAAAGAGAACAGTGAATATTTTTGAGCAATAATTAAATCTACCACATATGGTACTGTGGAATTATAGAATCACCTCCAAAGAGAAAAGTCATCTGGTCCAAAGGATTGAGAATTAGAATGGCAGAACTTCTCAGAATGATTCCATAAGTTAGAAGTCAGTGGAATGTCTTCCAAATTCTGAATGAAACGATTTAAATCTAGAAGCCTATATCCAACTAAATTAGTCAGTTATAAGGCTAGGATATAGACATTTTGAGAGATGCAGAGTCTCAATCAATTACCTCCCATATATATTTCTACTGGAGAATAAGATTCACAAAAAAAGGGACTAAATCTAAGAAAGAACAAGATGACGAATACAGGAAATATGAAATCTAACATAAGAGAGAGATGAAAGAAATTTCCAGCGTGACAGCACATTGAAGTTCTGTCCTGTTTCATGAAGAGAAAGAGGCATGCTGAAGCAGAGGGATGCCCCAGGGCTCTCTGCAGTGTGGGAAAATCTAACTGTGTGAAAAATATATAAAATGCAATTGTACAGAATGGGAAAACTCAAGTACATAAACAATGAAGAACTAAACAAAGAAACAAAAAATGGTGCTATTATTAACTCCAGGAAAATATAAAAGATGTATATGAAAAGAAATATAATCATAGTTCACTCTGGTTCAGCTGTAAACAATATTTCACATTAAGGTAGTCATGAAAATTGTACTATCGGAAGAATGGGAAGAAGTGAAATCCTATCTACTATATTAGATAGTTACTAGATAATATACAACATGGATAAATCAGAAGTAAACAATATAATACATATTATTTAGCAATATGGAAGAAATGTATTGACTCTGGAGACTGGAATTAGAAAATATAAAGGGTAGGACATAGGATAGCTATTTTGCATTGCAAATCTTTTATCAACACTACACTCTTTTGTAAAAATGTGTGCATATATTATTCTGATAAATATTTTAAAGGCTTAGGGAAAGGTAATAAAATAATCCCGTATAATACTTGGTGAGACCAAATTTCCTCCATTTTGTCATTTATTGAATAATCATTTATGCTTGGCTCTGAGCATCAAAATAATGATTAACAATGCACAGTGTTGGGGCACCTGGGTGACTCAGTCGTTTAAGTGACTGACTTTGGCTCATGTCATGAACTCACGGTTTGTGGGTTCGAGCCCTGTATCAGGCTCCACGCCGACAGTGTGGAGCATGCCTGGAATTCTCTCTCTCTCCTTCTCTCTCTGTCCCTCCCCAGCTTGTACTTTCTCTGTCTCTCAAAAATAAATAAACTTAAAAAAAACCACAAACAATGCACAATGTTTAGTGATCACAAAACAATATTTGCATATAGTTTTGTGATTTGATTCTCACAAGTCTGTAAGATTGATACAAAAGCAAATTTACCATGATACTAATGAATCTTAAGCTTCAGGACCTCTCAGTGAATGAACTGTTTCCTAACCCTGGGAAGGATCGCTAGCAATATGCTTATACGTCTTAAGTTTTTGTAAATGGCCTTTCCTTTTGTTAAGACAACTGTTTCTTTCCAACCTCCAATGCATCATACTTCCCCTTATGTACCCTTAGGCATTATTTCTAAATAAATACACATCTTGTATACACCTAATGTGTATTCACAATTTTGTATTCTTTTCCTTAAAAAGGGCTTTCCCCAATAGTATCAACTTCAGGCTCCATAAAACCTAAATTAATCCCTGGTTAAGTATTATGTATCCCATTTTATAAATTAATGAATGAGGTTAAGTGGTTTTGCCCAGATTTCCACATCTGGATTTAAATTCAGGTATTTCCATGTTCAAGTCCATTTTTCTTTCCACTACTCCACAAAACATCTCTAGATGGTGAAAGAAAGGTTAAGAGGAATCAACTACTCTACTGGGAAAATCAGTTCTGGAACGTGGGTGGACAGGAGGCAAACCTGAGCCATCAAGATTCATGTGGTGGTGTTCTGGGTAACAGGTGGGGGCAAAAGATACAAAAGGAAAGGTCACTGAAGACAAATCACGATGACACATAATCTATCTTCAGCTGGCTCTGCTGAGTGGTTGGAAAGCAAATACACTAAAATGCCTCCTGTGAGACACCACGTACTTGGAACAGGAAGAGGTCTCTTTTTTCCAGATGTCTCTCCTTTTAACCTGCTTCTGGGAACAGATCTTGGTATCTCTTTGAGAGAGCCTGTGGCAGGTTGAAGTCAGACGTCAGGAAATCAAAGACATGGATTGAAAGAGACAGTTGTGGGGATTTACCCCAACTCCTCAATGAAGGGAGCCAGACCATGATGAGAGGCAACACACATAGTGGTTAACAGCATGAATGAACTTGGCTTCTGTTTGTGGAAGCTGTATGACTCTAAGCAAGTTATCTACTCTCTATGCCTCAGTTTCTTCATCTGTAAACCAGCGTTAGCAAAATGAGTGCAGATTCCCTTGTGTACAATTCAGAATCCATAAATCTAAAACTACTTCAAACCTTATTTGGTGGATAGGGCTAATCGGAACTGATCTGGCAGTGAAATCTAACCTAATTCATGTAAAGGTATTTATTCCATTTAATGTAAAAATTCATATGTCTCCAACAGACACATAAAAAGATGCTCAACATCACTCATCATCAGGGAAATGCAAATCAAAACTACAATGAGAGATCACCTCACACCTATGAGAATGGCTAAAACCAAAAACACAAGAAACAACAAATGTTGCCAAGGATGGAGAGAAAGGGGAACACATCTGGTCTTACGGCTTTCAGATAAAATACTATGGGTCTGAAGTGTCTCTCTCCTAAGGCCATTTTGAGGATTAAATTAGTGACATTGGAAATGTACTGAGAATAGTACTTGTCATAAAATAAGTACTCTACACAGGCGTGCTATTGTTCTTGGGAAACCCCTCTATAAGCATATTCCTGAGAGATTTTATCTGACTCCTATGGAGGAGAATTCACTTGTTTGTGAGACAATCTAGTTTAAATGCTGGACATTTCTAATCTAATCTTATAATAGCTGACCTGTCCCTTCCTCTAACATCCCCCCACTGGTCATAGTTAAATTTTCGTACAGCTTTTGCAGATAGCTGTTGTGTCTGCCCTGTGTCTTCTTTTCTCCGTGATTAATTCTTCATAATACACTGCTCCCAGACCAACCTGTTAGCTCTGCCCTGACACACTGTAGTTTGGTAATAGAGCCTTCCAAATACAGTGCCCAAAATAAAACCCAGAAATCCATATGGGTTCTGAGCAGCATAGAGTACAGTCCCTGTTTTTTCTGCGCTCCAGACTATGAAAAACAACTGTGTCAGTATGAAAAGAGAAGTGAGATAGGAGGAGATTTGGAAAGACACAATCAAGGCCATCGCAGAGTTTCATTAGAAAAACATACTAAAAAAATTCAATTTCAAGCAATTTTTGTTTCTGGTTTCCCTGAACTACAATGGAAAACAGTCAGCAGCCTAGACCAATTCAAATACAAGAGTCAAACAGTGTAGAAGTAAGGTCAGTGACGTTATACGAATTCATTTACTGTGAAATACTACAGACAGTACTGCTGGCGCCTGTGTGAAGGTCACGGACCATATCCCACAGTCCAAGAAAAACTAATGATATTCCAACAGAAGGAGAAGAAGAACAGAGCTAAATAAAACTCTGACAAGTATCAGCATCAATTTACAGTAAATTACTGAGAAACAGAAGGACACCGCTCCCTCTGGCAGGCAGCTAGACTCTTCCTCATCTCTGGCCTTGACCCCTCTGGTTAAAAAGAACCTGAACAAATAAATCCACTGGAGGGGAAGAAATCCATTTCCCAGGTGGGCAATGTGATCACTCACTCAAGCTCTGACGGGGAAAATATTCTTCTCTTGCAGTAGCCATCTTGGGTACCTGCAAAGTGTGCCTAGAATTCTAGATTCCTTGAAATTCTAGATTCCTGAATTCCATCTAACTCTGATTTCTGTCATCATCATCAAATGATCTGTACTGCAAATAAAGCAGACTTTGTCCTTGAACACTGGTGAGTAACTTAAAACAAATTTATTTGGTAAAATATACATACATAAATTTACCATTTTAACTATTTTTAAGTGGATTGTTCAGGGGCATTAAGTACATTCACAACATTGTGCAACCATCAACACTCCAGAAAATTTTCATCATCCCAAAGTGAACCTCTAAACACATCAAGCAATAACTCTGCATTCTCCCTCCCCCCAGGCCCTGATAACCTTTTCTGTCCCTATGAATATACCTATTTTGAGTATGTCATTAATATGATTTGTGGAATCATACAATATTTTCTTCTTAAATCTGGTTTATTTCACTTAGCATAATGTTTTCAAGGCTAATCCATATTTTGGCATATTTCAAAATTTCATCGCTTTGAAAAGATGAATAATACCCCACCATATGCATATACTACATGTCAGTTATCCATTCATTTACTGATTGACATTTGGGCTGTTTCTATCTTTTGGCTTTTTGAATAATGCTTCTAGGAACAGCAGTATACAGTATCTGCTTAAATCCCAGCTTTCAATTCCTTGGGGGATATACTGAGAAGTGGAATTGCTATATCATGTGACAATTCTGTTTAACTTTTTGAGGAATCACCAAACTTTTTCCACAGCTGCAGCAGCATTTTACATTCCCTCCAGCAAAACACAAGTGTCCCAATTTTTCCACATCCTCACCAACACTTAGTTTCCTTTTGGAAAAAAAAAAAGATAATTCATCCTAACAGGCATGAAAAATTGGACATTTTTTACTTTTACCTCTTCAAATATTTTTTGATCCCTTTCTTTCTGATACTTCAAATGCACACATAGTAGACCACTAGATATTATTCCATAGCTAGTGATGCTTTGCTTTTACAATCTTTTCTCACTGTGCTTCAATGTGGATTTTTTGACAGTTTTTTTTATTTAAAAAATTTTAAATGTTTATTTTTGAAAGAGAGAGAGAAACAGAGTGTGAGTGGGGGAGGGGCAGAGAGAGAGAGAGAGAGAGAGAGAGAGAGAGAGAGAGACAGGAGGAGAGCAGAATCTGAAGCAGGCTCCAGGCTCTGAGCTGTCAGCACAGACGTGGGGCTGGAACTCACAGACTGTGAGATCAAGACCTGAGCTGAAGTTGGATGCTTAACAGACTGAGCCAGCCAGATGCCCCCTTTTTTAAAATTTATATTCAAGTTAGTTAATGATAGTTTTTTTCTATGTCATTATGTTCACTGCCCTTTTCTTCTCTAGTATCTAATTTGTTATTATATCCAACCAGTGTGTTAATTTTGGATACTTTATTTTTAACTCTAGAAGCTTGAGTTGAGTCCTTCTTAAATCTTCCATTTCTCATCTCATCATTTTCAGGCTCTTCATCTTTGAGTATATGCAGCATATTTCTAATGGATGTATTAATATTCTTGTCTGCTAATCCCATAGATGGTAATTTCTGAGTCTGGGTCTTGTGACTAATTTTTCTCTTGGTTATCATTCACATTTTCCTGATTCTGCATATGTCTGTTACTTTTGTGCTGAATTCTGGATATTGTAAATTGTAAGTTGTTGGATGCTAGACTTTATTGCATGTCTTTAATGAGTATTGGACTTTTCCTTTTGGAATTTTTCTTGAAGATAGTTGATCCTTTTGAGGTATGTTTTTAGGCTCTTCTAAGGAGGTTTAGAATAGCATTTAATTGAGATATAACTCAGCCCCACTTCAAAGTGTTGCCTTTCTAGGATTTCTACTAACTTTCGTGTGTATTCACCAAGGTCTTTTTACTCTGGCTTGAGGGATTTCAAATGGCTCCCAGTCCTGTGTAAACTTAGATTATGATTTGTCTTATAGCTGACTCACAACTGGTCTTTTATTGGAAGTTGTTCTTGCCCAGACTTCTGGAATTGCACCATATTCCTGTGTAGACTGATGTTCAGACAAAGATTAAAGAGTATTCCTACAAAGGCTGCTTGAGCTCTTTTTGTAGTCACTTTTCTCGGGTATTCTGCCTTGGTCTTCTTGAACTACAATCTGTATCTACTTCACTTCATGGGATTGCCACACTCTGTATGGTTCCCCCTTTCAGAATCACAGTCTTGGGGCTATCTACAAGCAGAAAGTCAATGCAGTTGTAGGTCTTGGCCCGTTTTCTCAGGGACTGCAATCTTTGGCTCTTGTCCAATGTTTGAAAACAATTATTTCCTACATTTTGTTCAGTTTTCTAGTTGCTTATGTTCAAAAGGCAATTACTCCATCATGGCTAGAAGCAGAGCTTCTTGGAAAGTCATTTTAATAACTCAGCTAAAGTGTCAGCTCAGGGACAACATTCTGCTATTATACATACAGAATACTGTATACACATGCTAAATACATACAGAATACTGTATACACATGCTAAAGCAACAACTGGTATATGGTACCACGTCCCCAGTTTCTAGCAACACTGGTCCAGGAAATGTGAGGTGGAAGTAGATTGGCCCCTCTCTCACCATCACTCTTCATGATCCAATTAAAACGTTGTGTTTCCTACCCCCACAGTTGAAGTCTGTTGAATTAACAGTCCTACTTTCAGGTAGGAAAATATTTCCTTAGGGGAAGTGGTTGGGCTTCCACTGAACATGAAGACATTGCTACCACCTGTTAACTTCAGACCTTTCAAGGCAGTAGACCAGCAAGCTAAGAAAGATGTTACCATATTGGCAAGAGTCACTGACTCTGATTACCATGAAGAGCTAAACTGCTGTTACAGAGTGTGTGCAGGGAGGAGAGTGCCTGGAATGCACAAGATTCACTGGGACAGTGATTGATGATTCTATGACTGGTGATGATGAAATGGGAAATTGCAATCTGGCCTTACACAGACAACCAAAAATTCTGACCCCGCAGAGATGGAAGTCTGAGTCATCCATCAGGAGAGCAACCTAGATCAGCCAAAGGACTGGCTGAGGGCAAGGGAAATCTGAGCAGATAGTGGGAAAGGGAAATGACAAATTACAGACTTGGGGCCTGTTGCAGCAGAAGTGATTGTAACTTCTTCTACTAGCCTTCCTGTATTAAATTTTTGTAGCATATGGATCTGGCCACTACCTTGAAGAAGACTCTGGACAGACTGGACTAAATGGAGAGCATAAAGTTTCTAAAAAGTAAAAGGTTGAACTCTGATACAAACAGGTTGTGGAGGCACCTGGGTGACTCAGACAGTTTAGTGCCTGACTCATGATTTTGAGCCCTGCATCAGCCCCTGTGCTAACAGCACAGAGACTGCTTGAGGTTCTCTCTCTCCCTTTCTCTCTGCCCTCCCCCACTCGCAGTCTCAGTCTATTTTTTTCTCTCTCTCCCTCTCTCAAAATAAATAAATAAACATTTTTAAAAATCTGTTGTGGTTTAAAAATATGTTCTCAAATGCTTTGAGGGTCCTTCCTTCAAAAGGTGAAACCTACTTTTTTTCCCCTTGAGTGTGGACTGTATTTAGTGACTCAATTCTAAGGAAGAGAACATGGTGGAAGTGATAGTGTGTTTCTAGACTTCTGAGACTAAATAAAAGTAATGTGACACACATCTTTCCTCTCCTATCCCCTGCCTGCACACACCCCTTCCCCCTCTATCCCTCTGCCCACAATTTCATCACTCACTCTGGGGGAAGCCAGTTGACATGTCATAGGGACATGCAAATAGCCCTCAACTATGAGGTTCACATATTGGGGGTATTAAGACTCTTGCCAAAGGCCATGTTGTGAGGTCTAAATCAAGTTTTCAGATAAATGCAGCCCTGGCTTTAAATACTGGATATAATACCATGGGAGACCCTCAGCCAGAACCACCCAGCTAAGCTGATCCTGAATTCCTTACCCACAGAAACTGTGGATAATAACTGTTTGTTGTAAACAGATGAACATATGGGAAGTGGGGGGTTAGGAGAAGAGAGGGAAACCACAAGAGACTCTTAGTGATAGAGAACAAACTATGGGTTGACAGAGGGAGGTGAGTGAGAGATGTGCTAGATGGGTGATGAGTACTAAGGAAGGCGCTTGTGATGAGCACTGGGTGTTGTATGTAAGTGATGAATCACTGACTTCTTCTCCTGAAATCCACATTGCACTGTATGATACCTAAAATTTAAGTTAAAAAAATAATTGTTTGCTGTGAGATACTAAGGTTTGGGGTAATCCATCATGAAGCAATAGGTAACTAACACAATACTTCTGCAGCACTTTATAACCTCTTGTCTGACTCTTAACTCCAGCTATTGCTGCAAGTGACCAGTTCTGCACAGGTTTTGACCAGATGCACCCAAATGTAATCTGAAGCATCCAACCTTCGCCCATGCTATGTACTTCTAGCTTCCTACAACGGGAATTCTATAAGGTGTGGGGCACCTGCCAGAGGCCTTCCATTATTCATGTGATAAGAAAGAAACCAATGAATAAATGCTTTACCTTTCACCACCAACAAGCTAGGTTCTGAGGTAGACTTCATAAGACTCCTCAGAACATTCCAACAGACTTCAACAGGACTTGCTCAGCTGTGTCTACACTGATACTGTATTTTTCTTTTTACCCTACTCTTTATTATGAAAATTTTTCAAACACAAGGAGAAATTGAAAGAATTTTACAGTCAAACCCATGTCCATTATCTAGATCGTACAATTAACATTTTACTCCTTCTTTCTTACATGTCTATTCATTTATCTATCCTTCTATCCATCTACTAAGTAATCTTATTTTTAATGCATTTCATAGTAATTTACAGATAACAGTATAATTCACCTCTAAATACTTCAGCATGAATATCACTGTAATTCAATATGTTTATGATTTTTTTCTTTTAAGGCAAAATTCACATTCAGTGAAAGGTAAAAATCTTAAGAGTATCACTAAGTAATTTTGAAAAATAAATTTACCTGTGTAACCCAAACCCTCTGAAGATACATAGCACTCCCTTATATACCCATTTTCTGTCAATCCGCATTTAAAAACACACACATACCACTATTTTTTCTTCACTGTAGATTAGTTTTGCCTATTCTAGAACTTCATATAAATGGAAACACTTAGTACCCTTTTGTGTAAATGGCTATATATAATACTTCTTTCACTCAGCATATTTTAATATTTATCCATATGTTGTATCAATAGTCTTCCTTTTTACTGCTGAGCAGTACTCCACAGCATGAACATATCACAGTTTGCTTAGCCATTCTGTAAGTATGCTGTTTCAAGTTTTTGACTATTATAAATACTGCTGCTGTGAACACTCTTATACAAGGTTGTTTGTATGTAGATATTTGCACTGAGTAAGTATCTAGGAAAGGAACTGCTGGGTCATAGAGATGTGTGTTTCATTTTATTCTATTTTTTAATTTAATGTTTACTTATTGTTGAGAGAGAGAGAGAAAGTGAGAGAGAGAAAGCACATGCAGGAGGAGGAGGGCCAGAGGGAGGGGGAGACAAAAATCTGAAGCAGGCTCTGCCTGTCAGTGCAGAGCCCAAGGTGGGGCTTGAAATCGTGAACTATGAGATCATGACCTGAACTGAAGTCAGACGCTTAACTGACTGAGCCACCCAGGCACCCTATGTGTGTTTCATTTTATAACAAACTGCCAGACCTCTCCAAAGCGGATACACCATTTTACACTCCTACCAATAATTTATTTATGAGAGCTCCAACTACTCCACAGGCTTGCCAATTTGTTGCGACCAGCCATTGTAATTTAGCCATTCTCGCAGACCTCCAGCAGGTATCTCATTTGATTTTAATTTTAATCCCCCCAATGACTAATGATATTGGGCACGTTTTCATGTGCTCATCAGTCACCTGTGTATTGAGAGTGCATTCTTGTATTGGTTTTTCCACCGTTCCTGTTTTACTCCCTTATCCCTCACACTTGGCGTCTAGTATCCTTTCTCAAATAAACTACCTGTTTGTGATTCGTCTTGGGTTTACTTTAGGGATATCCAAGCTAAGATATCAGAAACAGCTGAAGAGCTAAGAGGTTACAAATCCACCCTATCCCCTTTCCTGTGAAAATAGCAAAGGGGATGCTTCTCTATTCTGGTAAAACCTCACCCCTCACAGGTCATTAGGCTGGCTTCTGTGTGATGGAGGGGAGGGGTATCCAGAAAAATGCACCTACGACTGAGAGGATTCTGTACTGACTAAATGCAGGTGGGTTTCTATAGCTTTTACAATCAACGAAATCTTATGTTTTTTAAATTTTCTATTGTCATTGTTAGAATCACTAAGATGGTCATTCACACTAAGTTCAAACACAAAGAACAATGGTTTAAAAAACAGGCAGAGAAACGGCTTAGAAAAATAAAATTCTTCTGGGGCACCTGGGGTGGCTGAGTTTGTTGAACATCACACTCTTGATTTCAGCTTCAGGTCATGATCCCAGGGTTGTGGGATTGAGCCCTGTGTCAAGCTCTGTGTTGAGCGTGGAGCCTGTTTAAGATTCTCTCTCTCTCTCTCTCTCTCTCTCTCTCTCTCTCTCTCTCTTCTGCTCCTTCCCCCTGCTTGCACTCTTTCTCCCTCTCTCTCTCTCCCTCTCTCTCTCTCTCATGCGCGCACGCTAATTAATTAATTAATTAAATTAAAAAACCAAAATTCTTCTTCTGTTCATCACTTGGGCTTCACAGGAGACCCAGGTTGGCCTTCACATAGTGGACACCATCTTTCCTCTGCACCCAGAGTACCCTGAAGTACCTCACGACTCTCCAGTATCTAGGACCAAAAGAACAAGCCTGAGAAAGAAGCCCCCCCCCACCTCCTTCAGCCTGTCCTATGCTTATGTTCTGCCCCAACAACAGAAATAAACCTTAAAATTTAGCTGAGGTTTGTAGACTTGAACACAGAACTATTACCCAGAACAGTGCCTTGTGCATATGCATTCAGTAACTGTTGGTTGAAAAATAATGAATACATAAGTGAACAGATGTAGATTTAAGTAAAAGGACAAAATAGTATGTGGTAAACACACACATATCACACAGAATGATACAAAGGGTAAGTTCCATGGGGAGGTCCAATTATGGAAGAGGAAAACACACGCTCCTCCCACCTGTCAACTGGTCTGGGGCTGATCAAACCTGTGGCCTCACTACTCCCAACCACGCCCAGGAGACTCACATCAGTACCAAAGGCCCTGAGGAAGCCAAAGAGATACTGATGATGGCAGACACAGGTGGTGGCAGCTTGAGGACCATCTCACACTCGCTACTCCCACCTCCAGAAGAGGGACTCCATCTTTGAACTCTGCAGGCTTTGACTACACTGCCCAGGTCTGAGTCCCTGGGAGTCATGGTCACAATGCCAACAAAACAGGGCAGGAAGAGGCTTCACTCCTCACAGAGTGTGTGATAGCAGCCTCTGCTTGGGTGGCTAGCAACAGCAGCTTGAAAACTGACTCTGAGGGTGGACAGCTGTGATGCCCTGCCAGGCAGAAGGCTCTAGAAATATGTGGCACAGATGGGTTGGGGTGTCAGGTGATGGCTGGGGTGAAAGCCATGGAAGTGACAACTAGAAAGTGCACCATCTTCTCAGTAACAGCAGAAGAGAAGGTAATGAAGGAGGAGACGGTGGACAAACCAGTAGGTAAAAAAATAGATGTGTCCAAACTGAGATGTGCTGTAAGTGTAAAGTGTATACTAGATTTCAAAGACTTAGTACAGAAAAAAAGAGAATGTAAAATATCTCCATTCTATATTGACTACATGTTGAAATGTTATTTTTGAAATATTGCATTAAATAAAATATGATTTAAATGTTTTGAATGGAAGAAATCAGTAGGCATGAATGGATATAAAAGATTTATGAAGGGCGCCTGGGTGGCTCAGTCGGTTAAGTGTCTGACTTCAGCTCAGGTCACGATCTTGCAGTCTGTGAGTTTGAGCCCTGCGTCGGGCTCTGGGCTGATGGCTCAGAGCCTGGAGCCTGCTTCCCATTCTGTCTCCCTCTCTCTCTGCCCCTCCCCCGTTCATGCCCTGTCTCTCTCTGTCTCAAAAATAAATAAACGTTAAAAAAAATTAAAAAATAAAAATAAAAAGATTTATGAAAGCTGAACAATCTGAACTGAGCCTTGAAGGGTAAGTAGGATTGAGCTGGGTAGGAGAAAAAGAAACAGCCTGTAAGAGAAGACACAGCCTATAGAGACCTGAATTCTTTCTGATGACCCTCTTCCTGGCTGAAGTTAACTTTCACTGCAGCACTGAAAAGGTCAGGGACACTACCATCATAAGATTTAAATTTAAAACCCCCTTTCACTATTGATTTGTGTTGAACAAATCAATAAATGTGAGCCTCTGGTTTCTCATCTGAAAGCAGGTATCAGAAAAATTCTATCTCATATGGCTATAGTGATACCTAAATTAGGTAATATGTTAAAGAACTTTAGGGGTGCCTGGGTGGCTCAGTCGGTTGAGCGTCCGACTTCACCTCAGGTCATGATCTCACGGTCTGTGAGTTCGAGCCCCGCGTCGGGTTCTGTGCTGACAACTCAGAGCCTGGAGCCTGTTTCAGATTCTGTGTCTCCCTCTCTCTCTGCCCCTCCCCCGTTCATGCTCTGTCTCTCTCTGTCTCAAAAATGAATAAAACGTTAAAAAAATTAAAAAAAAAGAGCTTCATTATCAAGCATCTTGAAATCTATCCTTCTCACTTCTCCACTATTTCAGAATTGGCACATCTTCCCAACAATTTATTTCATAAGCCCTGTGTTTCTCCTTCAGTATGCATGTATAGTCACGGAGGCCTGTGTATTTGAATATATTTTCAGACACTTGAAAATACCTTACTCCCCTTCTGAATACATATCTCTTCCACAGATAGCAGACTCTTGTTACTGACTTTGGGGGGCCATGGTATATAGAGAGTAGAGTCCCTGCAGAGGAAAACGTCCATTTCTCATCTTCCTGATTTTCCTGCTCACTGAGTGGCAGCACCATGCATCCAGCTGAGTGAGCTAACACCCAGGAGTCACCCTCACAACACTCCCTCAATCCCCATATCCAATCTGTGAATAAGCGCCATCTGTTCTGCCTGTCGGCCATCTCTCACTTCTCTGGCTGCCACTCAAGTCTAAGCTTTCAACTTTGCCCGAACTACTGCAATAACCTCCTAGATGGCATTATATCCTGACTTTTGCCCACCTCTCTACAATCCATTCTGCATTCTGCAGCCAAAGTGATTTTCTCAGTATTAAGGAAAAAACATTCACTCATGCACCATTCAGTATGATGTTAGCTATAGGGTTTTTATAGATGCCCTTTGTTAGGTCAAGGGAGTTCCCTTCTATTCCAAGATGGCTAAGTCATGAATGGGTGTTGAATTCTGCCAAATGCTCTTGATATAGTAAATTATACGAACTTTGCCTGTTACCTAAGTATTGAAGGGAATTAGCTAAATGGGAGATAGAATTGGAAGGACAGAGCAAGATGATATTGTCTGAAATAACTGGATGCATTATGGCCTGGTAGAAGGGAAACAACTAGACGCCATCTGGAAGCCTCTGCTGCCTCCATGATTCAAAGGCAACTGGGCACATAGCATGTACTCTGAAACTACTAATTCCATCTCAATCTGTGGTTGACAACTGAGATCCATTCTTCAACTCTCAGAGCACTGTTTTTGGGAGGCCCCTATAAGGTTTCAGTTAGTTTCATTCCATCTGCCTTGCTGTCCTTCAACAAACAGCAACTATGACATCTCCAACATGAAACTGGGGATACAGGTTACTTATTATTTACAGACAGTCCTTGTAATTAGCTGTTAAACTTCACTTGCCAAACCCCAATGCAAATCTACTCATCAGAGGATAATTAATTAAACTTGACTTTCTCATTAAAAACCTATGGTTTCCCTAACCTTTCATTCAGGTCATGGATTCCATGTGATACATATCACCTTAAAATTTGTCATATAAGTCAGAGCACTCTATTTTATCCCATAGAATGGGAGAGAATATTTGCAATACATACATCTGACAAAGAATTTGTATGCAGAATACATAAAGAATTAATACAATTCAACTATGAGGACAGAGGGGCATCTGGGTGACTCAGTCGGTTAAGTGTCTGATTTTAGCTCAGGTCATGATCTCACAGTTTGTGAGTTTAAGCCCCGCATCAGGCTCTTTGCTGTCAGCACAGAGCCTCAGATCCTCTGTCTCCCTCTCTTCTCTGCCTCTCTCCCATTCATGTTCTCTCTCTCTCTCTCTCTCAAAAATAAACATTAAAATTAAAAAAAAAAAACTATGAAGACAGAAACCAATTAAATATAGGCAAAATATTTGAAATCATACTCCACAAAACAAGCTATATGAATGACCAATAAATACACGAGAAGACCTCAACATCATTAGCCATTAAGAGAATGCCAATTAAAACCAAAATGAGGGGGTGCCTGGGTGGCCCAATCACTTGAGCATCTGACCCTTGATTTCAGCTCAGGTCATGATCCCAGGGTCATGGAATTGAGCCCTGCATTAGGGCTTAGCATGGAGCTTAGCCTGGAGCCTGATTGAGATTATCTCTCTCCCTCTCTCTCTCTCTCTCTCTCCCTTTCCCTCTGCCCCTCCCCCCAAGCGTAGGCATTTTCTCTCTCTCTCAAAAAACAAAATAAAAAAACAAACAAAATGAGGTACTACTTCGCACCCACTAGAATGACCAAAATGAGAGACAGACCATATTAAATGTCATTGAGGATGTGAACCCCTGGAACTCTCATATGTTGCTGTTAGGAGTGTAAAACATTACCACTACATCAGAAAACATTTGGTAGTTTCTCACAAATTTAAACATACAGTCACCATATTATGCAGTCATTCTACTTCAGGTATCTATCTAAAGGAAGTTAAAATATATATCCACACAGGGGTGCCTGGCTGGCTTAGTCGGAAGAACATTGGACTCTTGATCTTGGGGTCAGGAATTTGATCCCCACATTGGGTGTAGAGTTTACTTAAAGTAAATAAATAAAAAACTTAAAAGTATATATATCATATATATCCACACAAAGACTTATACACATATGTTCATAGCAGCATTTTCAAAATACTGTATAAACAATACCCTCAAACCAGAAAAAACCCAAATGTCCATCAACAGAGGAATGGATAAATGAATTGTGGTATATAAAACTCAGCCAAAAAAAAAAAAAAAAAAAAAAGAATCCACTGATACATGCAACATAGGTGAATCTCAAAAGGACTATCTATGATAAATGAAAGAAGCCTTTTATATTCCATTTGTATGAAATTCTAGAAAATGCAAACTTTTCTATAGTGACAGAAAACAGATCAGTGGTTGCTTGCGGGTGGGAAAAAGGAAGATTTAGTGAACAGGGTATAAGAGAATTTGGGAGAGTTGTGGAAATATTCTGTATCTGGATTTAGGTGGTGCTTACATGGCTGTACACATTTTTCAAAACCCATCAAACTATACATTTAAAATGGTAGCATTTTACTGTACATAAATTGCACTGTAAAGTTCATTTTAATTTTTTTAGTTTTTATTTTATTTTAGAGAGAGAGAGAGAGCACATGCACAAGCAGGGGGGAGGGGCAGAGATGGAGAGAAAGAGAAAAAGAGAGAGAGAAACTTTAAAAAAAAATTTTTTAATGTTTATTGTTTTTGAAGGAGAGAGAGAGAGAGAGCGAGCAGGGGAGGGGCAGAGAGAGAAGCAGACACAGAATCCGAAGCAGCCTACAGGCTCCAAGCTCTCAGCACAGAGCCCAACTTATGAACAGTGAGATCATGACCTGAGCTGAAGTCGGATGCTTAACTGACTGAGCCATCAAACTCACCCAAAAAACAAATAATCCAGTGAAGAAATGGGCAGAAGACATGAATAGACACTTTTCCAAAGCAGACATCCAGATGGCTGACCAAGAGAGGAGAATCTTAAGCAGACTCCATGCTTAGTGCAGAGCCTGACACAGGACTTGATCCCACAACCCTGGGATCATCACCTGAGCTGAAATCAAGAGTCGGACACTCAACCAACTGAGCCACACAGATGCCCCTGTAAAATTTATTTTATTTTATTTTATTTTTTAAATTTCCTAATGTTTATTTATTTTTGAGAGAGAGAGAGACAGACAGAGTGCAAGCATGGGATGGGCAGAGGAGAGAGGGAGATGCAGAATCTGAAGCAGGCTCCAGGCTCTGAGCTGTCAGCACAGAGCCCGATGCGGGGCTTGAACTCACAAACTCTGAGATCATGACCTGAGCTGAAGTTGG